>NC_069384.1:132309000-132675250 GCF_027475565.1 Acinonyx jubatus | reverse complement strand
TCAGTTCTCAAGGTGTAAAGTTAGATTATTGATTTGAGATCTTTCTTCTTAATGTAGGCATTTACAGGTATAAATACTCATTTGAGCACAACCTCAATGTATAGTATAAGTTTTGATATGTTTTGTGTTTCTGTTTGTCTCTAATTTCTGATTTCTCTGGTGATTTCTTCTGTTACCAACTGGTTGTTTAGGATGTATTAATTTCTACATATTTATGAAATTTCCTTCTGTAATTGATGTCTAGCTTTATTCCATTGTGGTCAGAAAAGATCCTTTGTATAATTTCAGTCTTTTTAAATTATTGAGACTTGTTTCGTGGTATAACGTATAGTCTTTCCTGGAGAATGTTTTCATATGCACATGGGATGAATATATTGTTGTTCTGTAGAGTGTTTTATATGTGCCTATTAAGTCTAATTAGTTTATAGTGTTGGTTATGTTCTCTTTTTTCCTTATTGATCTTCTTGCTGGATGTTCTATCCATTATGGAAAGTAGTGGATTGAAATCTTCAACTATTATTGTAGAACTGTTTATTCTTCTGTTCTGTTGGATGTTTTTTTTGTTCACATTTAAAATAATTGCTGATAAAGAAGCACGTGCCTCTGCTATTTTGTTAGGTGTTTCCTGAATGTCTTATTCCATTTTTGCCTCTCCATTACTGTCTTTTTTTGTATGTTTACTTGATTTTTGTAGTGAATTGTTTTGATTCCCTCCTTATTTCTTTGTGTATATATTTTTAGATACTTCTTTGTGGTTACCGTGAGGATGACTTCTGGCATTCTAAATTTATAACAGTCTCGGTCAAATTGATACCAGCTTAACTGTAATGGCATACAAATTCCTGTGCCTATACTACCTCTGTTCTCCCACGCTTTATGTTGTTTTTGTTTCAGGATGCATCTTTATACATTGTATCCCAATAACATATTTATAATTTTTAAAATGTATTTTAAATTTTGTAGGAAATAAAAAATGAGGCTACAAGTAAGAGGTACCATAATAGTGGTCTTTATATTTGTGTTTTACCTTTCTTGGAGATCTTTATTCATATGGCTTTGAGTTCCTTTCTAGTGTTTTTCATTTAGACTAAACAACTCCCTTTAGCATTACTTGTAGGATGGGTCTAGTGGTAGTGAACTGTGTTAACTTTTGTTTTATCTGGGAATGTCTTAATTTCTCTGTTATTTTTAAAGGATGTTTTTGGCAGATACAAAATTCTTGGATGACAGTTGTTTTCCAGGGTTTTCCCTGGAGGGTTTTCCAGGGAACCAGAACCAGTAGAGTGTATGTGTGCATACATGCATGCACATACATTATTTTCTTAGGCATGCATTATAAGGAATTGTCTCTAGTGATTTTGGGGGGCTGAGAAGTCCCAAGATCTGCAGTCAGTAAGCTGGAGACCCAAGAGAGCCAATGGTGTAGTTCCTGTCAGAGTCTGAAGGCCTGAGAACTAGGATTGCTAATGATATAAGTTTTAGTGTAAATATTGACAGGCTCCAGATCTAAGGAGAGCCAGTGTTTCAGTTCAACTCCAAAGTCAGGAAAAGACTGAAGACTCAGCTCAAAGCACTCAGGCAGGAGGAGTTCATTCTTACTCAGCCTTTTTGTTCAATGTTCGTCTTCGATTATCTGGATGAGGCCTTACCCATGTTATGGAGGGCAACCTGCTTTACTCAGTCTACCAATTCAAATGTTAACCTTAGCCAGAAACACTGTCACAGACATATCTGGAATAATGTTTGACCAAATATCTGGGTACTCAGACACGCTCAGTCACGTTGACACATAAAAAGAACCATCTCAGAGTTTCTTCTTTCAGTACCTAAACTTGTCATTCCACTGCCTTCTGGCCTGCATGGTTTCTGAAGAGAAATGAGCCATTAATCTTATTGAGGCTTCCCTGTACATGATGAGTCACTTCTGTCATGGTACTTTCAAGATTCTCTCTTTGTCTTTGGGCTTCAACAATTTTATTAGAGTGGGTCTCTGAGTTTATCCTACCTAGCACTTATCGAGCTTCTTGGATTTGTAGATTCATGGATTTCATCTAATGTGGGAAGAGTTTTGACCTTTTCAAATACTCTGTTCCTTTCCTTCTCTTCCCCTTGAGACTCCCGTATTGTCTGTGTTGGTCTGCTTGATGGTGTCTCACTGTATCTCCTAGGTCTGTTCACTTTTTTCATTTTTTTTCTCTCTCCCAGACTCAATTACAGATGTCCTACATTCAAGCTCACTGATTCTTCTTCTGTTGCTGAAATTGCTCTTGAGTCACTCTAGTGATTTCTGTTTTTTCATTGCAGTTCTTTTGCTTTTCAGTTTTAGAATTTGCTTCCTTCCTTTTTGTAACTTCTGTTTCTTTGTCGATGCTCTAATTTTGTTAATGCATGGTTTTCTGAATTGTTTTTGTTCTTTTTCATGTTTAAGCTTTTTGAATATATTTAAGACTTGTTTTAAGGCCTTTCTAGTAAGTATCTTATATGGGATTTTCTCAGGGATATTCTTGTCAATTTTCTTCCTTTGGATGGGCCATATTTTCCTGTTTCTTTCTATGCTTTGTGATTTGTGTTTGTAGTTGGCAACTGGGTATATGAATATTATAATGTGAAAACTCTGTCATTTGTATTTTCCCCTTAAGGTTTTTTTGTTTGTTTGTTAAAGGCTCTAATAGTCCATTTTTTTAAGTGATTTTTTTTTCTCAAACCACTTTTTTGGGGGGGGGGTGGCAAGGACTTTATTCCTTGTCATGTATGGTAAATTCTTTGTTCCTTAGCTTGTGTTCGGCCAGTGTTTTGACAGAGACTGCCTTGAATACCAGCAACTAAAACAAAAGCTAAAATATTCTGAACAAACATATAGAAGAATGAATACCTTTCCCGATTCTGTGTTGGGGCAGTCCTTCACTTAGCCAGGCTTGCACTGAGCCCAGTGGTCAGTCCAAGGTGGAAGTTTAGGGATCTCAGGTTTTTTCTGAGCATGTATACTATTGTGGGCATGCATATAGTCTTCACATTTCCATCTGTACTCTTAATTTGTCAAAGAAATCTTTTGCTACTGTGCTTTAGGTGATTTATTATGTGCTTAGATAGTAACTTTTGTTCCAAGCATTTTTAGGTGGTTCTTCTTGCTCTGTTTTCAGATGACTATTGGTTTTCTAGCTAGAGTTCTGAGTTAGGTGAAACAGAAATGAGCAGCTTGCATCAGCCCTTCAGGTAGCCCCCAGAAGGTGAGACCAGATATTCACACAAATTTGTGAATAAAGTATATTCTGTCTCTGGGACCAGGATTCCATACTGGGACCATAGACTAAGGTTGCTGCTCTGCCAGGTTTTGAAATTGTCTCTTTCTTGATTTGTCATTTGCTTAGTTGTTGTACACCTTTACCTGTTTTCCATAGTTTAACAAAGTTGGTTGTGGCATTTATTGCTTGTTTGTTGATGTTTCTGTCAGGTGAGAGAACTTGAAGCTCCCTACTTTGCCATTTTGCTGATTTTATTTTTCATTGTGGTTTTGACTTGTAATTTTCTGATGTCTAATGATGTTGAGCATCTTTTTAGGTGTTTATTGGGCATTAAAAAAATGCTTATTTGTTTTTGAGAGGGGGGAGGGACAGGGAGAGAGATGAGGACAGAGGACCCAAAGCAGGCACTGTACTGACAGCAGAGAGCCTGATGCAGTGCTCAAATTCCTGAACCATGAGATCGTGACCTGAGCCAAAGTTGGATGCTTAACTGACTGGGCAGCTCAGGCGCCCTTTGGTGTTTATTGGGCATTTGTGTATCTTCTTTGGAGATTTGTTTATTTAGATCGTTTGCCTAGTTTTAAACTGGGTTGTCTTTCTATTGAATTTTAAGGTTCTTTATATATTCTAGATACAAGTCCCTTATTATACAAATGATTTAGAAACATTTTCTCTTATTCTGTGGGTGTCTTTTCACTTTGTTGAAGTGTTGAGTTGGACTTTGAAGCACAAAAGTTTTAAGTTTTAGTGATGTTTATATTTTTCCTTTTGTTACTTGTGCTTTTGGTATCATAGTTGTAAACTATACTTAAGGGGCAGGCAGAGAAAAATGAGAGAGCAAACTGCTGGTATTTCCTATCAGAATGAGCTTTGGGTATTTATATGTTTGACTTTTAAATGCTGATTACAGGAGTCCATGAGTTGTGTGGAATTAACGGTTATGTTTCTCATAGTTACAATCCATTTTACTTGTCACTTTTTTCCCTTGGTTGTTGTTGTAGATGCTTTCTATGTTATCTGCTCATCCTAGGCCCTCATCTGAGAATTGCTGCCTTTGCTTTAACAGTAGGTCTCTAGAGCTGTGTTTGTTAAGAGCAGGATCCTGATATTCCCAGTACATATAGCTGTCGGGACTGTAGGTAGACCCCTTTGCAAAATGAGGCTAAGCAGTTTTTCAACAACTTGGAATTGTTAGAAGGCAAAGATACCGATTCTTTTGGTCTTTTCTTCTAGAAAAATGTGTAACTGGGGCATGAACAACTACGGTTAGCCTATGGTCACAGAGAAACGGCAGAGGGGACTGGTGTGTGGAGAGCAAAATGAAGTCCACTGTCAGGGACAAACTATCTCTCACCTTTGCGAGGCAGTTTTGTTCCAGAGGGTTAGAATACCTTTAATTCTTGACATTTTTGTAGTTCCTGATTTCCAGCTCACACTGTAATTCCTGCTTATCAGTTCTGTGAGATACCTTTATTTAATATAAGTTTCCACTTAGGGCTAAGTACCTTTGTATAGGTTTTTATTATTGCCACCCAGAAAACCTCATCTAAGAGAATGACGTATTGTGATGAAAATATCCACTGAGCAAACAGAAGGGAATGAGGAGACAGTTTCCTGTGTGATGCTTATATAATTTTAACTTGTAATTCTGGGCATTACAGAATAACAGAATGGTGATGATTATTTTTAATGTGGATTTGAGTGCTTACCTGTGATTCAAATTTAATTAGGCATGTGTTTTACATTGCTTATGTTCTTTGGTGTACTGGCTTTCTAACTTAAATAACTCTTCTTTGAAAATAATGAGGGGCACCTGGGTGGCTCAGTCACTTAAACATCTGACTTCAGCTCAGGTCATGATCCCACGGGTTTGTGAGTTTGAGCCCTGTGCTGGGCTCTGTGCTGATGGCTCTGAGCCCGTAGCCTGCTTCAGATTCTGTGTCTCCCTCTTTCTCTGCCCCTCCCTCGCTTGCACTCTGTCTCTGTCACTCAAAAATAAATAAAACGTTAAAAAAAATAAAGTGAAAATAATTTAGCATTGTCTTTAAAATTGAACGTGCATGTAACCTGTGACAAAATCTCTCTTCTGGTTATGTAAGAAAAATTCTTGGATGTGTGTAACAGGAGAGGTGTTCAAGAGTGATTTGTTAGAAACATTATTTATAATAGCATGAACTTAGAAACAGTCAAATACACATCAGCAGGAGAAGGGGTGAGGAAGTTGTGATGTACATTAAAAGTGTTCATACAGTAGCATACTGAAGTGTTACAGAATACCACAGATGAATGACCTATAGCCACATATACCCACATTGATTATCGTAGAATCGTATATAGTGAAAAAATAGTGTGTCTTCACTGGAAAACATGTATACAGGTATTCCGTGGAGGTATTGCCTGTTTGGTTCCAGATCTCTTCAGTAAGCAAATATTGCAAGAAAGCATGTCAGATGAATTTTTTGACTTCTCAGTGCTTATTTATAAAAGTTTACACTTAGTCTATTAAATGTGTAGTATCATGTCCAAAAAAACGTACATATTTTAATTAAAAAATACTTTCGTGCTAAAAAATGCCAACCATCATCTGACCTTTCATTGAGTCATAATCACTGATCATAGATCACCATAATAAATATAATTATGAAAAAATTTGAAATATTGCAAGAATTACCAAAAGTGTGAGACAGAGACATGAAGTGAGCAGCTGATGGGAAAATTGTACTGATAAACTTGCTTGATGCAGGGTTGCCACAAACCTTCAGTTTGTTGGGAAAAAAAAAAGGCAGTATCTGTGAAGCACAATAAAGCTAAGCACAATAAAATAAGGTATGCCTTATAGTATGATGCTGTTTTTAATCGGAAAGTACAAACAAGTTAAAAACTAAACATAGTGTTTAATGATACAGAAACAGGGTAAAACCCTAAGGAAAGGTAAGGGTATGATTAAGTAAAAATTTAGTACAGTGATTTCCTATGTGGAATGTGGGGCAGGTTAAAATTCGGGATGAACGCAACAAGAACTTAAAGATACTGTTCATACTCTACTTTTTAGATCAGAGATGAATTTATCATTCATTTTATTTTTGTGCTTTATGGTATATTTTACATATATTCTTATCAGATTCTTTGCACATATCAAATGCCTCATCATACAAAGGTAAAAACTTTTATAAATATATTTGGTACAAAAAGTTTTTTTACATAAAAATAAAACTAAAAAAAACTCAGCATTTCTAAAACTGAAATAATCACCTAGTCTTTTAAAATCAAGTGTTCTCTCCAGAATTTGCTCGTTATTTGCCTCACACTACTTTCTGAAGCCCTGAATCTTTTTTTTTAAATTGTTTTAATATTTTTACTTACTTTTGAGAGAGAGAGAGAGAGAGTGAGCGAGCTTCAGCAGGGGAGGGGAAGAGAGAGAGGGAGACACAGAATCGGAAGCAGGCTCCAGGCTCTGAACTGTCAGCACAGAGCCCAGCGCGGGGCTCGAACTCTTGAACTGTGAGATCATGACCTGAGCCGAAGTTAGACACTCAAACCGACCGAAGCACCCAGGTGTCCTTCAAACCCCAAATCTTAAGGGTTACTTTTGACTTATCTCAGATTGATTTAATAATGCTAAGTGCTAGGGATATTGTAATAAAACTTATAGTAAGCATTTTCTGAAAATAAATGAATGAAGCAGTCTTTATCTTTTCCTCTCTCATAACATCAAATTGTTCAACAGGTTCTTTCTGTTCTTAATCAGTATGTCTAGGTTAATCTATGTTTTCTGTTAAGTTCTTGGATTTCAGGTTCTTACTTACCTGTACCGTTTCCTGACTGGCTTTCCTGTCTGTGTTCTTCCCTCCTCTTTGTTCATCCTTGTTAAATAATACTGGATTAATCTTCCTAAAACGTTAATTTGATCATTTTTTCTCAGAAACCTTCGATAGTAAAATGTTGAGTTACATATTTTTTAGGTTGGGTACCCATCTTCTACAAACTGGTTTTTACCAAGGGTCCATACTCCTCCTTTTTGGAGGGCAGGTGGGTGGGAGAAGACACACAGATACCTCTCTTAGCTCTTACTGGCTGCTTGGCCTTGGGGTATGGGGGCGAGCAGTGTGGAGGTCCCTGATGCCTGATATTCTTAGTCTTTGTGCTGGTGATAGCCTTCAGACTCCCCTAGCTTCAAATATCCTAGCTTTTGTACTATTCTCAGAGAAACTTCTGTATTTTGCAGCAAATATAGTGTTTTGGTTTTTTCTTGTTGTTTTTGTTTCTTGTTTTTACTTAAGGTAAAATTTGTTTTCTATCTTTCAGGTATTCCTTTTAGTTTCTGGTCTACCTCCTGAGTTTTCAGTCTGGTCAGGGTTGGAATCGTTATCAGTGGAATCATCGTTTCATTATGCTGCTGTCTTAGACAAGGTTCTTTTGGTGCCACTAAGAGGAATCCATACAAGACTGCTTACCCCAGAGTAGAATTTATATTAAAAAACAATGCAGAACTGATAGAACTGATGAGCAAGAATTACAGTTGATATTTACAGGGGGTTGTCAATCAGGAACCACGTATTTCAGATCTAATTTCTGTAGATTTGCTATGAGGTGGGAAGCTACAACGTGTGTTTAGTCCACTGTCTTGATTCAGTCTGATTTCTAGTTTTAGAATCAATTGCTGAGTAGATTCCTTTACAGATAGGGTATTTGGTAAAAGATATTTCCATCGTGAATGTCCACTTGTATATCTCTAGCCTACTTTTATATGTAGAGATGATCAATTTAGAAGTGTTAGAGTGAGGAACCTTTCACAAGTGAGGACACCAAGTACTTAAAGTCAGTTATTTAAAACTCTGTATGGTATTGAAAGTTTTAAGAAATGTGGACCAAGGATCATAATTTTGAAGCTTCTAGAAAACTAACACTATAAAGTTAACTTGGTCAAGAAAAATTCACTTAGCAGAAAAGAGGCAAAATAAAATGAGAAGGGGCTATAATGTAAGTCAGTTCCCCCATTTAAGGTTAGGGTTTTTAGTTATGATTGCTTGGAAGTGGCATCTGTGAACCTTTTTTCTTGAATAGTTGCAGTGGCAGTCTCCTTTTGGGAAATTAATGATTTATTTTGCTGGAAAGATTTAAATTGGTACACATTATCAACTTTTGGCAAGGATATTTGGAAATCATAGGTATTATATGCTGGTGGGAGTATAAGTTGATATGGCTGTTTAGAGAACAGTTGTGCAGTATTCAGTAAAATGGAAAATATATATATAACCCAAAAATTCTACTTTCAACTATACCTTAGAACAGTGATTCTCAACCAGGGCATTTTTACCTTTCAAGGGACATTTGGCAGTGCCTGGAGATGGTTTTGATTGTCACATCTGGGGAGGCATCTAGTGAGTAGAGATCAAGGATGCTGCCAAATGTCCTACAGTTCACAGGACAGACCTCCACAATAGAGAATTACTCATTCCAAAAATGTCAGTAGTGCTGAGGTTGAGAAACCTTACTTTGGAGAACAAAGCTCACATGGTATTATGTATGAACATGGAGATTTGTTCAAGGATATTCATTAAAGCATTGTGATAGTGCAAAATTAGAAACAATCTAAATGTCCGTTGGTGGATGATGGATAAATAAAATGTAGTATGCGCCTGTGATTCAGTACGTCGTAATAGTTGAAAGGAATGAAGTATATCTATATTTGGATCTCAAAGATAATGTTGAATGAAAAACCAAGTATTTTCACTATGATACCATTTATGAAAATTGAAAAAAATATACAAAACACGACTCACTTAAATATGTAGATAAAAATGTAGAAAATGAATTAGGAGGCTGTATGTCAATCTCATGACAATGGTTGCTAATAAAGAGGTAAGAAGAAGGAAATAGCACTGGGAATGATGAACAGTGGACTTTAATTTTATCTCTGCTTGTTCTTTAATAAATGCACATAAAGTGAAAGAAATAAAGGTTCATAGTTATGTGAGTTTGAATTCATAATGTGAATGTCATTTGTTATAAATTCTGGTTGGGGAAACATAGATATTTGTTATATATATATGTGTGTGTGTATATATATATGTGTGTGTGTGTGTGTGTGTATAAATTTATTTTATAGTTCCGAAATTTCTAAAAAACTTACCCAATGAATTCGATTTACAGCTTTATTTGCATTTAGGTTTCATATTATTTAGCATGTTCCTTTTTCAATTCTTTCTGCTCAGGAAGTTAACTTGGCTTCTTATGGATAGAAGTGGAGCTACTTTTACGTATTCATTGTTTATTTTATTTAACTTATGTGTATAGTTGTAGAGAAACTGTATTAACGGCCGTTAACCACTAGATTTGTGCTTAATTCATAAAAGTAAAAGCTGTCATACAGAATTCCCCACAACTATGTATTTTGTTTTACCTGATTTTTGTGTATTGGCATATATCGAAATAATTGGGCTTTTGGCAGAAACATAAAATATTTCTCCTATGTGGACATTTTGTTGAATTAATTTTTTTTATTGTTGTAAAAGTGTTTGATTATAGTAGTTTAATCTTTCAGTAACTATTCAGGAAATTAAATTCAGATATCTAAGGATTCTAGGAACTTTACCCATAAAATGTACTTTAAAATCTTAATTCACATTTTCTGACTAAGTTCACTGTGACAATTTTTGTAAATGTTATTGAAGAGAGAAAATGGATATAATGTCATACCCTATATATATATATATATATATATATATATATATATATATATATATATATATTTGGAACATAAGGATCAATTTTCATGTGTGATAAAATCTATTGATAGTAAAATAGAGTAGAGATAGGGCATGACCTGTAATTTTTTTCTTAAAGTGATATAAAAATAAATGTCTCAAACACAGTGTAATTAAATGTTATAATAACTATTCACGATACCTTTGAATTTAAATTATGTCAAATTAAAAAACTTAGATTAAAATTGCATTTATAATTATGTGGAAGTTTATAATTTTAAACAAAAAGCATTTACCAAAAATTATCCAGAAGTTTAGGAAACCCACTAATTTAAATTTAAAAACTTAAAATAACCTTTAGTTAATGATTTTTATTTACCTTTGTTAGAACTTAAATGCAAAAATACTACCCTGTATTTCTTTATATGTAAATGGCAATCCAATCAAACGGTGACTGAAAATTAATGACTGTTTTAAAAAATAGTTCTTAAAATTTCAGATTAGATATAATTTTTTTGTTAAAGGATTTAATACAAATGATAAGACTGGCTTAATTATAAAATTCATAAAGATAATTTAAATTCAGAATATTTAATTTAAGATAATTTAAGCTCAAATGTATAATTATGAATAGTTATAACTTCTAACTATATAGAATTTGAAATAAGTCATATAACCTTTTTAGATAATTTTCATAATTAGGTGAGAACAAGGCATGAACTATCTCCATTTGATTTTCTTGCTAATATTTGCAATTTAATGCTAGAGTTATTCCTTAATTACTGAAGAAAGAGTTGGCTATAACATGGTTACCAATTATTTTTCTATAATATGTGATACGTTTTAAGGCTGAACTATTCAAGCAATAAGCGTTGGTTAAAAAATTTTAAAAGAACAACTTACTAGTGGTGTGTGTGTAAAGGTAGAGTTAATTCTTTGGTGGATTTAGTGTTTATGGAAAAGAATAGCTGATTAAACCCAGAAATTTATTAGAATTAGCTTTCTTCGTGTATAAAATCTGTGCTCCGCTGAACAGAGGCATGAGGTTCTGGTTTGAGCAGAAGAGTGAGACCCTTAACTGTATGTACCCTTTCTAGTGAGGAAGTAGGACAAACATGGTGCATTCTTTTCGAGCTAAGATATTATTGAATGGGAAAGAATTAACATAATTATTTTAAGATAATACTTGCTGAAGAAAACTAATGATAACTGTTAGCAGTTTTGGCCTCTGTTCCCAGATCCCCATGTATGTGAATTTTTTGCCTGTTGAGGTGCTTATTAGAGGTGTTTTGGTGGGAAAGCTTTTGATTCTCTGACTTAGGATATTAATCTTTAGATGTCAGTGATTTTAGTTACTAGAGTGTCCCTGTTGTAAGCTCAAGAGGTGAAAAGTACTAACCTTTATTTCCCCCCAATTTTAAGCCATTTACAAATGTTTATGTTGAAGAATTTTGGCTTTGTGGCTTGTTTTAATGGATGCCATAGAAAGATCTTTGCAATTTGCTTTTACTTAATATTTTATTATTTTATTTTATTTTTATTTATTTTGGAGAGAGAGAGAGAGGGAGGGAGGGAGAATGAATGAATCCCGAGCAGGCTTTACACAGTCAGTGCAGAGGCTGATGTGGGGCTCAAACCCACAAACTGAGATCATGACCTGAGCTGAAGTCGGACACTTAACTGACTGAGCCACCCAGGTGCCCCTTAATAATGTATTTTAAAAGAACATTGATTTTTAGTATTACCTTAAAAATTTATTTACTTGTTCACTTTTATGTTTTAAGTAACGATCAGGAAGTACCAGTGAGAAGCTTACAATTATGGGAACATTTTTATGTCTGGATATGTATATGTATGTATGTTTTTAATTTTTTTTTTTAACGTTTATTTATTTTTGAGACAGAGAGAGACAGAGCATGAACAGGGGAGGGTCAGAGAGAGAGGGAGACACAGAATCTGAAACAGGCTCCAGGCTCTGAGCTGTCAGCACAGAGCCCGACGCGGGGCTCGAACTCACGGACCGCGAGATCATGACCTGAGCTGAAGTCGGCCGTTTAGCCGACTGAGCCACCCAGGCGCCCCTGTATGTATGTTTTTAAAGTCTGCCTTTTTCTCTCCACGAAGAAGACTTGAAGAAGCTGAGAAGAATACACACAAATTTAATTATAAGTTTGAATAAAAACTCTAAAGGCACCACAGAGTATTTCATTTTTCTTTGTATTGGAATGGATTGGTGATTAGTTAAACTTGGGGTGGGTTGTCAGAATTTTAAATTATAAGGCCAAATATTCTTACGGTCTGACTATTGTGTCTGGTTGAAATAATGCATTAAAAAATTCATCATAAATTTCCAGCTTAAATCCATCTCTATTCTAAACTACAAAGTTAAGGTGTTTGGTATCTTTTATCTGCTCAGGCATTAACTTTGAATCTGTATACCTATGGAATAGTTTGGAAAAAAATTTTATTTAAGGACCTTACCGCTGAGGTTTTTGAAATGGTCTGACAGTTTCTGCCTTTCTCAGCCTTTACTCACTTTTACCTGATGGATGTTTTAACTGCTTAGCCCAGTTTTCTATTAAATTTTTTTCCCATATCCTCAGATGTAGCACCATAAAAACCTTAAGATTCAATAAGCAGTGAAATTTTTAAAAATCTTGATAAATTGTTTGAATTTGGTGATACAGAATCAAATAGGTTAGTATATCACTTCATTTAGTTTATTTGCTACGTGTGCCTAGTGATTGTCCTTTCAATTGCATGTGATGGGGTATGATGCAAAGAAGCAGCCATTGGTTAGATTTTGGGTATCTTTTTCTCCTTATATTGTTACATTTAATTTACATGTCTTTCCTTGTGTTTCTTGATGCCGTTCAACATGTTTTTTGACTTTCTAAGCTTTTACTTTATTATATCTGTTCTGTGAAACCAGGATCCCATCAGGTTATTGGGATGCTTCAATTAGATGTGTGTCAAGCATTTGAAAACATGACCAAACACTTACACAAATAGTAGTTATGATTTTTCCTCAGGAGGTATAATTTCTTTTTTTCAGGTAGGTTTGAATTTCCATTTGATTTCTGTTAGATGTCTGAGCAGTGTCTTTTAAATGAACTGTGTTTAGAAATAAAAGAATCTGTTGTGCTTAGAGGATTCGATAGGTAAAGTATGCTGAAGTATTTTGTAGCTCACCTCACATTGAAAAAGGTAATGGAAATTGGAATCCTGTTCATTTCAGTATAATTGAAAATATTTTCAGACTCTAAAGACACAAGAATATTTATTGTTGTTTTGTGTTTTTTTGTTACATTAAAAATAGCTCTAAATAAACCAAACACAATTTAGTATGAGTGGCAGCATGGACAGAGTTTAGTGTTTAGTGAAAGTATGGCCAGAATGTTTCCAGTGGGAAAGGAAATCATTAGCTGTTAAAACCTGGTCTCAATAACTTTCTTTACGGAGACCATTTGTCTCTACTAGAGCACATCTAGCCAAGTTGTTAGTTTTTTAAAAACAATGATAGAAAATGCAAGTCTGGAATTGTGTTGCAGTTATTGTGGTGGCTGTAGCCTTTGCACTGATAACGAGGTAACCGCATGTTTACCTGTTTATTATGTTTATTATCTTTTTTTCTTGCATCTTAGATTGTCCAACTGTGTCTTCACTTAGGTTGGGAAATTTTCAACCATTATCTGTTCCAGTGTTACCTCTACTCTTTTCTCTTTTAAATTCTTTTCTAATCTTGATCTATTTGTGTTTCAGAGCGTTGCTACTTCAAATGTGATTTTCAGGTCAGTGTTGGTCTGCAAACTGATTTCATTGGTCTGTGATGAATTAAGGACAAAAATTCAGAGTAACCATTCAGAAACTTTTAATAACAACTTGATTATTACTATGATATCTAAGTACCAGATTTTTAAAAAAACAGATTTACTTTTATTACATTTTATAGCTTTTGTCTGCAGTGGATTAAAAATTTGAAAAATGGTTCTTCATCACAGGTGGTTTCAGAATTATTTTGTTAGGCCTTCTTACTCTATTCTTTGTTTTTCTTAGTTGCTCTTACATATTTTCTTTCTTCGTCTCTCTGAACTGAATTTTTACATAGGTTTAAAAAGTCTTTGTGATTCTTTATTTGTATTGAGTCTACTATTTAACTTTACCCTAAATTAAAACCTGTGTTTTTTATTTCTTGAGGATTTATTTAACTCATACATGTATTTTAAGCTTTTCTATTGCTTGGAACATCCTTATTGTATAATCTTTTCAATAATTGAAGAATCTGCAGTCTAATCCTGCTGTCTTTTGTTTGTGTTGATTCATTCATTGTGTCTAGTTTCCTTGTATGTTTTGTGACTTTTTTAAAAATTTGAGTAGAGTTGTTTTTGAAAGTTGGTGGATTCTTTGAGGCCTGGATTGAAGTTACTTTCTTTCACCAATAATTTGCCTATGCTGCTTCCCCCAGATGCCTCGGGGTACTAACAATTTAAGAGTACTTTAAATAACATTGTCATATGAGGTTTATTGGGTTTTACAAGTAGCATGAGTGTATCCTGAGAACCTTTGTGAAGGTTATACTTTGTGGTTACGGTGTCAAGAGAATTGATAAAACATTCTTGCAATAACAGAATTAGAGATGATCAGAGAGATTAGAGGTTGCCAGGGGTTAGGGATGGTGGGGGCCAAGGGTGGGTATGACTGTAAAGGGTAACCGGAGGGAGATCTTTGTGGTGCTATTAACATGAGGGTATAGCCCTTCAGAGTAACAGCTTTATGTAGGGTTTCCTTTTGATAGACTTTTAGAGTCTGTCTCCTGAGCCTGTGGAGCCATCAGGATGTAAGCCCAGTTTCTGCAGTGCGACACCTACTATCAAGATAAAAGCTATTTTCTGGGTTTGCTTATTCTACGTTTATTTTGTTTATAGCTTAGGTGAATACTGTACTTTCTTGCTAGCTAAGCAATTCATTAAAATAGATTTTTCTACTAACTTTAAAAAGTGATATATAACAGTATCAAGATAATCTAGTCTGCCATACTGCTGGAAATCAGTGTCTACATCTATCTACAATTTTGTCTCTTATCAAGTATGTTGCTATTTTGCGCCTCAGCTGTCTTATGTTTTTGTTATTATAATAGGCATTTTTCTTTATCTCCTTGGTCTGTCAGACTTATTGTGTGGGCCCATCACAGTCTATGCCTAGTTATGTTTTCTAATCTTGTCCCTGCCCCCCCCCCCCATTCTTTCACTAGTCATATTCTGGTTTATTAAAGACATCGTATATTGTAGCTATCATTCTTTTACTCATGTCATTCCATCCTGCTTAAATGCTATCTCTTATTTTGACTCCAACTGCTTCTTCTAGCAGTGTTGACATTTTGGGCTGAATAATTCATTTCTGTGGGGGCTATCCTGTGCATTGTAGGATGTTAGCAGCATCCCTGGCCTCTGCCCATTAGATGCAAATAATACCTTCCATTTGTGATAAATGAAAGAGTTTCCAGACATTGCCACATGTGCTTTGTAGGGGATGACGTCTCCTATGTTTGAGACCCACTGTTTTAGCCCTATATTAATTTGGTCTCATTTGAGGAGCCTTGTCTGATTATCTGTGCCTGTGACTTTTACCGTTTGGATTTTTGGTAGTACATTTTGTCTGGATTATACATTTGTCTCTGAATTTCTTTCTCTTCCTCCCTGTTCTGTGTGTGTGCGTGTGTGTGTTTGTCTTATTTCCCCCAAGTTCTAGAGCGTGGGGACAATATATTTGTTTGCTGTTTTGGTCAATCCAATATACATGTTAGTAGTTTTAAATATATCAATTGCTTGCCTTTTTCCGTTTTTTCTAGTTGTATATGGTAGTAGTGGGGGCTTAGGAAATTGAATCACTCTAGAAAGTGTGCAGAACTTCCAGGCATCCCAAATTATGAGACTTACAAATAGAGTTAATTCCAATGTAACAATGGTATGTATGTATACCTAGTAATAGCTCTGGAAGATTCAAGGCGATGCAAGATAGTTGTAAAGATACAAGAAAGATATAATTTCTTTTAGATGTATGCAATATATAAGTACCCAGAAAAATGTACAGTAGAATAGAAAAAATTCAGAAATATAGAAGATGGTAGGATTTGTAGAAGTTTGAAGTATGAATTATTAGTTCTACAGAGTGATATGAACAAAGTAATCAATATGTCGGAGTAAATTGTTAAGAATGATGGATGTAGCATCTGGCTAGGAGTGACTTGAATAAAGCTGACAAATGTGATATGTGAATGTTTGTAAGTTGAAAACAAATGGGGCCCAGATAGGTTAGCTTCTTACTCCCAACCAAAGAGAAACCTACAAGTTTTGCCCCAGATGGGAAAGATACAGCTCAGTTATAGATTTCCCCCCACTTTTTTTTTTATTATCAGCATATTGTAAGTAAAAGTATAAATTGAATTTTGAATCTAAATACTTTTATAAGGTGCTTTTCCTCAGCTAGGCCAAAATCTTCATGAAAAATAATTATAAGTATAGTATGTGTTCATTGTAGAAAAATGAAAATTAGTTATGTTTCCCAAAGCTTAAACCACTGTTACCATTTAGGTTAATTCCATTCTCATGAATTTTACATGGTCTCAGCCTCTCTCTAGATATAGATACATGATGTACTATGTATGAGTATAAATATATACTGTGCATACATATGTGTATGTGTTAGTATGTATCTATGTTTATATAGAATGAGATGATTATTTTTTAAAAATATTTTTTACTGTTTTTTATTTATTCTTGAGAGAGAGAGAGAGTAAGACAGTATGAGCAAGGGAGGGGCAGAGCGAGAAAGGGACACAGAATCCGAAGCAGACTCCAGGCTCTGAGCTGTCAGCACAGAGCCTGATGTGGCGCTCAAACTCATGAGCTGTGAGATCATGACCTGAGCCGAAGTCGGACCCTCAACTGACTGAGCCACCCAGGTGCCCTGAAAATAGAGATTATTTTATATGAAATGTTTTATAGCATGTTCTTCATTTAATATTATGAACACTTTTCCATATCAGTAAAATTCTAAAGTATCATATTTAGTGACCACATAGCATTCTGTACTGAGATTATCCCTAAGTTAATTTCAACATTTACTTAGCATTTTTATTTTATTTTATTTATTGATTTGTTTTTTTAAAATTTACATCCAGGTTACTTAGCATATAGTGCAATAATGATTTCAGGAGTAGAATCCAGTGATTCATGCCCTACATATAACACCCAGTGTGCTCGTTCCAACAAGGATCCTTCTTAATGCCCCTTGCCCATTTAGCCCATGCCCCTACCCACAACCCCTCCAGCAACCCTCAGTTTGTTTTCTATATGTAAGAGTCTATGTTTTGTCCCCCTCCCTGTTTTTATATTATTTTTGCTTCCCTTCCCTTATGCTCATCTGTTTTTTATCTTAAATTCCACATATGATTGAGTCATATGATATTTGTCTTTCTGTAATTTTGCTTAGCATAATACACTCTAGTTCCATCCATGTTGTTGCATATGGTAAGATTTCATTCTTTTTTATTGCTGAGTAGTAATATATATATTTATATATACAATATATATTATATATATAAAATATTTTATTATTTTTTATATATAATTTTATATATTTATATAAAATTTATATATATTATATATATACACCACATCTTCTTTATCCATTCATCTGTTGATGGATAGCACACTGCTGTAAACATTGGGGTGCATGTGCCCCTTCGAAACAGCACACCTGTATCCTTTGGATAAATACCTAGTAGTGCAATTGCTGAGTCGGAGGGTAGTTCTATTATTAATTTTTTGTGAAACCTCCATACTGTTTTCCAGAGTGGCTGCACCAGTTTGCATTCCCATCAGCAGTGCAAAAGGGTTCCTCTTTATCTACATCCTCACCAACATCTGTCATTGTCTGAGTTGTTAATTTTAGCCATTCTGACTGGTGTGAGGTGGTATCTCATTGTCGACATTTATGTAATGTTAAACATTTAGGTTTTCTTTTACACATACACACGTATATACGTGCACCTATAATGTGCAGTGAACCATGCTAATGAGAAATTTAGAGTGCATCTCTCATTTTCTTTGAAGAGTCATAACCTCCACTGTAGTCTGTGTCTTACAATTTCTCCTGCAAAATTCATTTTACCTGTCTTCCTTAGTAAGAAGAATACCAGTATTATAGCTGGGCATTGTTACCAATGTTGGAGACTACATTTCCTATCCTCCCAAATGGTTAGGCGTGGCCAAAAGACAAAGCTATGGTTTATAAGCTGTAGGCTGAAATAAAGCATGAGAGTTAGAAGGGAGCAGGGTGGGCATTTTTTCCCTTTCCTTCTTTCTGCTGCCTGCAATGTGGATCTATTAGTATTAGCTAGAGTGCCCATAGTCCTCTTGGAGTATGAGGCAACTTGGAATAGAAACAACATGTGGTAGAGCAAAAAGATGGAAGGAACTTGATCCCCAATATTTGGAGCTGTCACATCAGCTTTTGATGTCTATTTCTGGACATTTATATGGGGGAAAATTCTCTTCCTATTTTTCCTCTTGTTTAAAAAAGTCATTATATTATTATTACTTAAATACATTTTTTTTTTTTTTTGGCTTGGGAAGAGTATGACCTAATCCTACCTGATAAGGGATACCATTGTTTAATACTCTATGTAGACAGTAGGTCAAATATAAGGAAACATGCATTGTATCATGGTAGATTCTAGATCTATGCTGTGAACAAAAGTCTACTTGGAGACTGGAGAGAGATTAATTGATGTTGAAAGGAGAATACTTAAAATGATACATAATTTCTGGATTTTTTTGATGACAGTATTATTGGATTTTGTTCTCAAGTGCTTTTAATAATTATTGCACATACGGTTTCAGAAAACACTAGAGGTAGCGTTTACACAAAAACAAACAGAAAACCCCAAACAAACCCAAAACAAAAGTAGCTGAAAAAATCAACCACAAACAGTTGCAGATTATATATACTATATTGTATCAGAATAATTCCTTCACGTCCTATGATTTTTAATATTATTAAATATATTGGCTAGTCACTTTGACAAAGTCAGCTCATAAATGTGACTTTTAATGTTCTCATATTAACATTATTGGAAAAATTTTGATAAATGAAAAATTTAAAAAAATTTTATTACTGTAGACTTTTTTTAGTATTGATTCTAATAAAGTATTCATAAATTTAGTGAAATAAATGACACACACTTAAAAAGTTAAAAAACTTTTTTTTTTTTTTTAAGAGCACGAGTAGGGGAGAGGGGCATAGGGAGAGAGTGACAGTTTGTGTGTTTATTTATTTCTTTTGAGACAGAGAACGTGAGCAGAGGAGGGGCAGAGAGAAAGAGAGGGAGAGAGAGAATCCCAAGCAGGCTCCATGCTGTCCACACAGAGCCAGATGCAGGGCTCGAACTCACAAACTGTGAGATCATGACCTGAGCTGAAATACAGTCAGACACTCAACTGACTGAGCCACCCAGGTGCCCCTGAGAGAGAGAGACAGAGAGAGAGAGAGAGAGAGAGAATATGTTAAGCAGGCTGCATGCTAGGTGTGGAGCCTGAGGTGGGGCTTGATCCCCTAGGATCATGACCTGAGCCAAAATCAAGGGTTGGACGCTCAACCAACTGAGCCACCCAGGTGCCCCAATAAACTTTTTTTTTGAGCAGTTTCAGTTTTATAGAAAAACTGAGCAGAAACTACAGAGTTCCCATATATCTATTTATTCTTTGAAGGATATAAATTTTTTTCCCAAGGTATTCCACTATATACAATGTTATACACATAACAACTTTACATCTCTGAACCGAATACGTACTATAAGAGGAAAACCATACACTGCTAAAAATCATTTTACTCTAACCTAAGGTTACTCATCAGCACTATTAACATTTCAGGCCAGATAATTCTTGGGGGGCGGGGGGTGTCTCTTCTGCGCATTGTGTTTATTAGCAGCATCCCTGATCTCTACCCATTAGATGCCAATAATACCAGTCGTGACCACCAAAAATGTATCCAAACATTGCCAATGTTCCTTGGGAGGCACATTGTTCTCCAGTTGAGAACCACTGCTCTAACCAATTTGTGATATTTTAGGATTTGCTGTATTTTTTTAGGTGGGGGTCAGATTTAAGGGGCCTTTAGTTCAAGCAGTTGTGTAGAGAGAGTTAGAATGTTCCCTTCCACTTGGGGGCATAGGCAGTATAATAGTTTTACTGAGCTTCAGTTTCCTTAACTGTGAATAGGTAAAATATTACCTAACTGAAAGGTTGTTTCGATAGTTGATTGAGATACATTATATAAAAAACTTTGGTTAATTTTAAATGTTATGCTATCTTGTTTGAGTTTATTCTTTGGAATGTATAGAAAACCCATTTCAGAGTTCTTATTTCTGTGGGCAAGGCTATCATAGTTTGGGATCTTCTATTTATGGACTTCAAGAGTATTATTACCGTGGGTAGACGAAAACTTTAAATGTTCAGTGAAAACTCATTTATGAGGTCAGTTGTGTTTTGACTCTTTGTGGTGCTCTAATTAGATTGTCACTATATTCATATGTAGTAGTTAAGTGATCTCCTGTATTCTTTCAACGACTTTGAGCTTCTCAAATTGAGGATAGCCAATCACATTGTCCTTCAAAGTTTTTGTCCTCATATCTGAAATCCTGCCAATTGTGACAGCTGGTGTGTCAGCTCCAATAGAGGAAGCTAGCCTCTGTCAGCATGTACTTGGTCCACTAAAGACTTCTAAAAACTTTGCACAGTTTACAACAAATGTCCACTTCTCATTGCTACTTTGTAGAATTATAAAACCTTGTTCATTAGTGATGAAATCTTATCTGTAATAATTAAGCTTATTCTTATTGTTCTACCTCTGCAGAAAATTTGCAAAGACTTTGAGAAGACAGGAAAATTATCAGAAAGACAGCGCCATTATACTGTAAGTATTGCTTTGAAAAACAAATGTAAGTTAAGAATATTTTAAGTATCCAGTTGTTCCAGGGGAAAATATGTTAGGCAAAGATATTATATGTAAAATATAGAGCGGATATATTATAATCTTATTAATAATTTATAAGAACTAATCCAATGCAGTCTTTTAAAAATTGAAAATGTGTTTTTATGTATTCAGATGAGGATTTTACCAATACCATTGAAAAATATTTCTAATTCTAACAAGGATTGATCTAGTTTATGTACATCTGCTTATTTAAAACTATCAGAATCCAGAAAATCATTGTAGTTTTGTAGGCTTGTGATTTGTTTGGGTGACTTATTGTTTAGGTTATTTTGCAGAATTATTTATTTGCTGATTTATTTATGTATTTCATTATTTATTTATTTGATTATTTAGTAAATTATTTATCTGATGAATTATTAATACATCTTCATGACATGCTTTAAATTATTTATAACTTAATTTTGAGTTTATTGCTTTTAGAGGCTGCATTGTTACTGACTAGTTTTGATTTTTTTCTTTGCGGTTCTTTAAAATTAAAGTATTAGCTCTAAGGCAAAAGTGTATTCATTGCAATGGCCATGGGTTTTTCTTTCTTTTTTTTTTTTTTTTTAAGTAATTTATGGTAGAGATGAAATTCCAGTTATGCTTTGTTTAGCTCTAAATTTACCTGTTTAGGGTTACTGATGATAGAATGTTTATGTGTTGTGTACATACTCATTGTAGAGTCACTTACAAATTAATGATATAGCCTATAGTATGTAAACTGAGATTGAACATGTAAACCTCAGTCCACATTATCCTTTGTATCTCTAAAGGACAGGTCTGCATTTCTTACTTGCTTTAGAATCATGAATAGAGTCTTATTTTATTTTAGTGGCAAATCTATTTTACTACTGGGATATTTTTAGGAAAGTTCAGAGAAATGAAGTCCAACTTAGATTTGGATCCCTGAGATATAAATTTGACTGATGAAGCCTTTGTTTTTTTAAGTTATCATTATATGTATATTTAGCAAACCGCATGATGTTGGTATAGATTTTTATATCAGTCATAATGACATATTTATTTCATATCATATCTCTTAATGGAAAGTTTTATACCACTTTATTTTAATGAACTAAAATGGACAAGGGCCTTTATAAATGCAAGCTATAATTTCTCTGACTTGAGCTAATAATTCTCTTTTGTAAAGTTTCTATTTTTAACCAGATAAAGTATTTCTTCTTTTGTCTGATTCTATTTCATAAGGTAGTGCAGTTATTAGGGCTCTCTTATTGAATAGGTTTAATGAATAGGTTAAGTAGTTGTTTGGGTAAAACAGTGTTGTGTGCAGAACTAGGTCTTCTGTGTTTGCTTGTAGTGAACTACTGTGTACTTTACAATGTTAACATTTCAGAGAGAGGCAGCATTGTACAATTCAAGTTAGAATTTCTTATTTTGAAATATTGAGTATATGAATGTTTAATTGGAATATTGCCTTAGTATCTTCATATACTTAAAGGAAGTGGTTTCATTTGATTTTTATACAAGGATTTAAAAATGTGAGGCGCCTGGGTGGCTCAGTCGGTTGAGCGACCGACTTCGGCTCAGGTCACAATCTCAAGGTTTGTGAGTTTGAGCCCCGTGTCGGGCTCTGTGCTGACAGCTCGGAGCCTGGAGCCTGCTTCGGATTCTGTGTCTCCGTCTCTCTCTGCCCCTCCCCCACTCATGCTCTGTCTCTCTCTGTCTCAGAAATAAATAAACATTTAAAAAAAATTTTTAAAAATGTGCGTATTATACATATCCGTGACTTCTGTTTTGGAGATGAACAACCACAAACACTGTCAGATACGGAATTTTATTTCAAAATGCACTTCAGTATGCCACTGTGACTTCTTTTGAAGAAGAAAGCCACCTTCTCCAATGTTGAATAAGATCTACTATGTGAGTTGTCATGACAATATTCCCAGCCACACTGTTAATACTTATTTGTGGAGTGTTAGCTGTGTTACCAAGTGGTCTTCATTGGAAAATAAACATGTGTGTGCACACACATGCACACACATGGGAAGTTTTCTCCTGACATCAAAATAATTTTTTAGGATTTGTTTTTAGAAGGAGACATTAATGGAGATTGTCATAATAACAGCTAGCATTTATTGAGCACTTATGTGCAGGTAAGGTGCTTATATCTTTTACATGGATTTTTCGTTTTTCACAGTGAGATAAGTACAGTTATTGTCTTCATTTTATGAATGAGGAAACAGAGACTTGGAGGTGTCAAGTAACTTGCTCATTGCCACCTACCTGGCAATAAGTGTTGGTGCTGGGATTAGGACTCACTGAGTCTGACTCTTCAGGGTCTTTCTTAGCCCATTACAGTTTGCTTGTATAGTTGGTATTAAGCAGGTTTTTTTGTGGCGTGTGTTTTTTTTTTTTTTGACTTGTTTTTGAGAATGTAGTTATTTATCTCTGATAGGTTTAACTTGCTAAGTATATTCATTTTGTGTTACACTTGGACATCTTTTTTATTTAAAAAAAATTTTTTTTAATGTTTACTTATTTTTGAGAGAGAGAGTGTGCACGTGCGAGCACGTGTGAGCAGGGGAGGGGCAGAGGGAGAGGGAGACAACAAATCCAAAGCAGTCTCCAGGCTCTGAGAACACTTGGACATCTTTTTTAAACAGGAGGAAGAACTTGAGCTTCTTGAATTTTCTGATTTGATTCTTCTTGTAATCCTGTATAGTGGACCAGAATTATGTAAAGAAGAATTTGTGCCTCAGGGAGATTGTATGGTTTACCTTGTAGATGTCCAACACTCAGATCTTTTTGACTTTAAGCCCAAGGCCATTTCCAGGGCTCTCTTAGGTCAAATTGGATATCTTTATTAAAAAAATGGTATTGTCAGGGTTAGATACATATATATTGTTGAAAGAATGATTAAGAGTCTGATGTGTAAGCTTTTATAAGAATGACCACAAACGTACTATTAAATTAACTCTAAATATAGTGTTTTATATACAGTTAAGCATTTTAACACGTACATAAAAAGAATGAGAAAATAACCAATTGTGATTTTAAACACTTAAATGTAATTATTTAAAAGATTCTACAGAGCCTCCAGGAGAAAGGAAAAATGTTGTCAATTTGGTGTGAGGCTAAGAGAACAGGATCTTTCTAACTCTATTTGCTACCTGAAAACGAAGGGCAGTCTTTCTCACCTTGGGTCTGAAGCACACAAAGAACATCAGAAAGCGGATGAGCTAGAGTTAGATAGCAGTAGAGTTTGGGTGATGTTGGTATGAGTGCCCCAAGTAGCTGCATTTGTATGAACAGCAGGGTACTGTGTGAATCACTCAAAGTTTTAAGTTAGGGTTTTCAAATAAATAATTAATATGACATCATAAAATGCCCCAAACCTATGAGTTAGTTAATATGAAATACTGTAATAGCTAGGATGACCATATAATTTATCTTCCAATTTAGGACACGCCGTTACTAGTGTGGTAGTAATATCTCACATGCCTATTGAGTAATTCCTAATAGCCTTATATAACATATATTTAACAGGAATCTTAATTCACATACACTATCTTTAAAAATGTTTGATTTTATGGTAAAACTTCTTTTGCTAGTATTTATGTTTTTGTTAGCTATACACAGCAGTTTGTGGCTATGACTTTTATAAAGTGTGACTGATGATGTTTCACAGCTTATGGAGCCTATTTTCAAGGTGAAAGTAAAGAGGTGTTGCTGTTGGGAACAGAAAGATGAGGATAGCAAAATTGCTCATGGTATAGTAGAGAGTTCTAAAGGTTCTCTTGATGTCATACATTACAGGATACTCTGTGATCATTTTGCCTTATAAATCTTTTAATTGGTGGCATATTTAACGTTGTACTGAAAATGAATTCTATTTGTTACACCTTCAGAATTTATAATTTTATGTTTGATGATCCAATGGTTCCCGGCCGCCTCCCCCCCACCCCCCCCCCAAAAAAGCCCCACCATGTTACATGTCATATATATTGATATGTTGGCAGTTTGGCCAAAATATCTTTGAAAACCACTGTTTTTTACCTTAGTGAAATGTTGTATAGGAAAATAGGAATCTCTAGAAAAGGGTGGTTTTTTGTAGTTTTCTTTTTAATTCCCTATTGACAGATATTTATCTAAAATGGCATATTGCATTATTAAAGTCATAACTAGATTATTAAAAGTTCCAGTTTATTTGCATTTATAGATGATTTGTTAAGTTGAACCAGGTAACCACACTGGCATATTTGTGTTTGAATATGTAGTTAAAAAAAAATTCTTGTGCAATAATTCTTACTCATTCATATGTATAATATTAGAATCCTTTTCATTCAGAAAAGCCTATTATGCCTCGTAACAAAGGAGGAGCTTCCTTATATTCTGCCTTGAGTTTGCCACAGTATAAAGTACTTTGTAAAATACTACTGTAGTTCTAAGAGTAATAATATAACTTCTGTGTTGGCTCTGAGAGAAGCTCCTTTATAATTGTGACAAGTGAAAGTACAGCCAAAGGTCACGTTGAACACAAAATTTCTTTCACACCTCGTCCGTTTTGTGGATAGCATGTGAAAGTAGTGTGGGTCCCTGCACTGATATTTTAAGAGAGCAACCCAAGGTTGTTCCCGTGGAAATGTTTCAAATACCTTTCTCCCTAACCTCCCATGCGGTTGCTAAATTTGGCATGAATGTATATTTGAATCCTGGACTAATTAAATGGAACCTTATTAAATTTAAAGTTTGCAAAATAAAAAAAGGGACTCTTAGTAAGGATTTCTTGGGGCACCAAATAATACTGATATGAGTCTTTAATACTGAATATTATGAATGCAGTGTTTTGGTGTTGATGTTGCTCAGTGAAACTGTGAACCCCAAACAACATAGCAACAACAAAAACAGAAAGTAAAATCCACACAAATGTAGTTATAGAAGGATGGCATGCCTATACGTGTACAGTTTATTGATTATATCATATTTGTGACTTTAATTTGGTTAAGTAAAAGTTGGAATATTAAAAAGATTATAGAAAAACTTTCTATTAAAAATTATATAAAGAGGATATACATATGATCGAGGTTGGTTATCAAATCTGTTTAGTCATTCTGTTTACACAACATCAAAAAATATAGGTCACAGAAAGGATATTTGGAAGAGGATAAAATTGGCAGGTTACAGTTTTTAGTATAATTGATAAAAGTGTTTCTTTTTGTTTTTGGAACATTTTTTTTAAAGTTGTTTTTCCTACTGCAGTATGCTCTTTTCTATGATTCTTCCAGAATAATGATTTAGAAGGAAGAGTGGTGCTCCTTCAGAAGAGAAATTTTGGAAATTAGTAGAGATGTTTTTGTTTGTCACAATGATTGTGGGAGTGTTTCTGGCATTTAATGGATGTGGATCAGGGATGCTATGTATCCTATAGTGCATGGGACCGTCTCAGACTACAGAAGATTGTCCTGAGTACCACATAACTTTTGAGTGGGTACTTGTTTAAATTATCTTTAAAGATAAAGCAATAATGCTTTGTGTGTAATGATACAACTTTTTATAAGATTAGTTACATGAAAGATCTGATACTTTGGGGGAAGTTTGTGTGGGGAGGCTTAAGTAGAATAAAGAAATCCTCTTAAAATTCTATGTAATTTACTTCACACATTCTTTCCACATCCTGATTTATATATAGCATTTAAAAAAATATATATATATAGCATTTCTAACTAGAAATTTAGTTGTAAAGTTTTCAGTTCAGTAATGCAGTTTACTGGAGGCTCAAGAATACTGATTGCAAATATGTAAGAAGATATGTAAGGTTTTTGTAACAACAAACTAAATTTTAAATTAATGGATCTCATTGAATTTTATTAGTTAATATGAATTATATAAAGATATTTCATGATTGCCATCCTAAATATTAAAATTTCATTTTTCAGAATAATTATAATGAGTTAACATTATATTTAAAAATTGTTTATTTTTATGTTGCCTAGTCTTCGGTAGTACTCTGATATCATCTCTAGTAGTTTATTATATAACTTCTCTGTAACTTTTTATGTTACATTTCCTTACTTGCTCTATTTACTATTTTCTCTTTTAGGAAGATACAGCCTCTATCTATTGTATTTTTTTTAACTATCTTTTTTTTTTTAAGTTTATTTATTTGGAGAGAGAGAGAGAGTGAGAGAGAGTGAGAGAGAGAGAGAGAGTGAGAGAGAGAGAGAGAGAGAGAGAGAGAGAGAGAGAGAGAGAGAGGGTGCTCTAGCAGGGGAGGGGCAGAGAGAGGGAGAGAGAGAATCCCAAGCAGGCTCCATGCTGTCAGCACAGAGCCTTGAGTAGGGCTCGATATCACAAACCGTGAGATCATGACCTGAGCCAAAATCAAGAGTTGGATACTTAACCTACTGAGCCACCCAAACGCCCCATCTATCATATTTTTAAGTACTAGAGACTTAATGTATATATGTCTTGACAATGCGGTAGCATTCCTGGGATATATTGTAACTGCACTGTACCACATCTTAGCATAGGTAATTGTTTGACACTGCACTTAAAAGTAAAATCCAGGTCAGTTGCACTAACAACCACGTTTCATAATTTTTTCCATTTCAACAGTGTATGATTTGTTTTGGCATTTTAGTTATTTCATTTAAGCTTCACATTAGATTAATTTTGTCTGCAATCACTTATCTCAACACTGATTTTCATTCTGGAGTTCTCCTATGCTACTTACTCTTTTTTCATTTTTTCCTATAGTTTTTGTAGAGAATGACTTGTTCTTTCATCTCTTCGATCCAAACTTATTTATTATATATAGATGCAAATATGTGACTTTTATTCTCTCTTCTTAAGTAGCTATGCCTAAGCATTTATTTAATAAAATATGTATTTTGATATAAATTACTTTTATTTTTCATTAATATTATGATTATGGAATTAGTATTGATTAAAAAATTCTGTGTGTAGTTATATTTTATTATCTCTGTACTTCATTTCAGGATAGTACAGGGAATGAAAGAGGTATGGGATCTGGTGGGATTGAGAACCACTGTTGTAGAAATGTGTGCTTATTCCTTGTAGCTCTTCCAACTCGTGTGCTTAAAGGATTCTTCCAGCATAAATTGGAGCTTCTATCAAAACCAACAATTTGGAGTGCCTGGGTGGCTCAGTTGATTGAAAGTCCAACTTGATTTTGGCTCAGGTCATGATCACAGGGTCTTGGGGCCGGCCCCGCATTGGGCTCCATGCTCAGCATGGAGCCCGCTTTGGACGGTCTGTGTGTCTGTCTGTCTGTCTGTCTCTCTCTCTTCTTCTGCCCACTCTCCTCCCCCCCCATTAAAAAACAGGGGAGCTTGGGTGGCTCAGTTGGTTAAGCATCCGACTTTGGCTCAGGTCATGACCTCATGGTTTATGAGCTTGGGCCCCACATCAGGCGAACTCAAGTCCCTCAGTTACTCATGTGCTCTCTCTCCCTCTCTCAAATAAATGCATAAATAAACAAATCCCAACAATTCATGTAGAAATTAAAATTTCAGCCTAAACACTCTTCTAGTTAGGAATATAGGGACTTATTCTGATTTCTTTGATATTTTATAAATGAAAATTAGTTGCATATGAAGTATGTGTAATAGATTGAAAGATGAGATTTTATTTTGTCTATAAGATACCCAAACAGAGTGGGCACAGTTTTTCACATAAAATTTGAAAAATTACTAATGCTAATTAATCAGTTTTGGGGGGGGGGGGATTCTGAAATTAATGAGTGATATACTGATTTGACAACCATATTGAACTGTTGCTTATGTCTCTAAATCATTCTCTTGCTTCATGAAAGCTATACTGTTACATTTTGTTATTGGTTTTTTAAATGAAACATAATTATAAAATATTCTAGTTAAAACCCTGTCAGGAGTGAAAATGTCTTTGTATGCATTTCGGTATAGATACATGATTTTGTTTATCTTCAAAGTGATACTGTTTTACAATGCATGTGAGCATAACAGTAGAGATGAATGTGTAGCAGTTTGGCAGTCATTTGATACTGGTTTAATGTAGATACTCAGTCTGAAGACTAATGGCCATTGCCATGGGGTTTCCCTCCAATCTTACAGGCATCTTTGCCCAGGCAAAGAATACTTGCTTCTAATTGCTTCCTCTAGTATAGTTTGCTATGGGTACTATTGAGCTTCCATTTTCATTCATGTTGTGAAGTATTGAGGTGATCCAGAAGGTCAAGAATTTTTTTTTAAGTTTGTTTATTTTAAGGGAGAGAGCGTGTGCATATGTGTGCGTGCATGAGCCAGGGAGGGGCAGAGAGAATCACAAACAAGCTCCACGCCTAGCTCGGAGACTGACACAAGGCTCAATCCCACAAACATGAGATCATGACCTGAGCCAAAACCAAGAGTAAGATGCTTAACTGACTGAGCCACCCAGGCACCCCTAGAAGGTCAAGGATTTGATATCCTCTGAGGTTGGATAGCTTTGCTCTGGTCTCTCTCTGCAGATTGCAACTCATTGCCTTTTTTCTGGCTTAACTTCCTTATTATATGGACATAGATCTTAGGAAAGGTTAAAATGACTTCATTTTATTCTCAGACTTGATTAATAGTTTGGTTGGGTATAGAATTTTAGGTTGTAGATAGTTTATTTTAGAATTTTGAAGGCTTTGTTTTACAGCATTCAGTGTTGCTACCAAGAAGTTCATTGTCTTTTTTCCCCTCCCTCTACATTGTTTTCTTCTGTGCATGACCTGTTTTTATTATTCTGAAAGCTTTTAAGATCTTTATCTCTGAGTTTTTATGATGATGTGTCTTGGAATGGGTTTTATTCATTGTTTATACTGGGACTTCAGAGGACCTTTTCATTCCGGAAGCAAGTGTTTTCCAGTTTGGGGAAGTTATCTTCAATTAATTTATTCTTACTGCTTGTTAGTTTTTTTCTAGTTCTTTTATTTGCAGATTTGCCACCAGGGTAGTAGAGGTGGCATGTGTGAGACTGGATGTTATTATACTGTGGATAAAATAGTTTGCTTCTCCTTGCTATCTTTTATGAAAAGTTCTCTTATGAGTTACTTCCTTTAATATGTTACTTCTCTATTTTGCAATAATTTGAGATCTTTTTGGGGTTTTATGAGGGAAAGGAAATAAGCCTATGTGTTAATCTTTGTTGACTCAATCTTTCTATGTGCTGTTCACTGCTTACCTCTTTTCCTGGTTAACTTATCCTGCAAGATGCAGCTCTAAAAAGCTTTCTCTGATTTCTCAGTGATGTCAGCTCACTTCCTACAAACCTTTGTAGAGCACTTACTGTATCAATTATTATCTTATTGGTTATCTTTGTAATAAAAATAAGAGTTGTACTATCTTTACCAATATTTCTGTACAAAAATAGTATTTCCTAAATGAATGAAAGCATAAATAAAATATAGAAATGAGATAGGGGTACCTGAGTGGCTCAGTCAGTTGAGCATCTAACTCTTGATTTGGGCTCAGGTCATAATCCCAGGATCTTGGGATCGAGCCCTGCGTCAGGCTCTGTGCTAAGTGTGGAGCCTGCTTTAGATTCTCTCTCTCCCTCTGCTCCTCTCCCCTATTCGTTCTGTCTCTCTCTCTTTCTCTCTCAAAAAAAAAAATTTTTTTTTTTTTTTAAATGGAGTGCCTGAGTGACTCAGTCAGTTAAGCTTCTGACACTTGGTTTCAGCTCAGGTCATGGTCTCACCCTTTTGTGAGATTGAGCCCCATGTTGGGCTCAGAGCTAATAGCAGGGAGCCTGCTTGGGATTCTCTCATCCTCTCTCTCTGCCCCTCCCCCATTTGCATGCATGTGCATGCTGTCTCTCTCTCTCTCTCAAAATAAAAAGAAAAGAAATGAGATAGATAATAGGTAGAAACAGTACAGTTTTGTCAGAAGAATTATAGTTATTTCTTCTTTTAGTCCTATTTAATTAATGTTTGAATAGATAATAAAACTTGGTAGATATTTACTTTTAGTAAAATATTAATACTGTTTTTGTCCTCAAAGTAATGTCTTTATATTGAAGCTAACGTACCAAGTAGTCATGAGAATTTCAGTGTAAGAGAGCATCTTTCTTAATGAATTTAATTAGGAATTAAGCTATAAGATATTAAAAAAAGCAACTAGCGAAGAGTTATATATTAAGGACAGTACAATGAAATCATAGGAAAGAGGCAAGAATGGAGAACAACTCTTGTCTTTTTGGTTAACATAGAATTCTAATAATTCCACATAATAAAATTGAAAATTCTAAGAAAACAAAATATATTTACTAGTTTTGTGAAAACTTTCTGTATCCACAGACAAAAGGAAAACATCTGCATTAGCACAAGATTTTGTTAAAGGATCTTTGTCACTCTCTTGAATTTAAGTTTCACCATCAGAATGACCTGTTGTCTCTTTGTGGGAAATTTTCCTTTGTTCATAATTTTGTTTTGTTTTATCAATTTAACTTTAATGGTAGGAAATAAAGTTTTAAACTATTTGACTCATGACTCCTGTTTCCATATAAGTTAAAATAAATCAATCAGGAAATATGTATTGAGTACATAGATGTCCTTGCTTGGTGTGAAGGCAGGTTCAAGAGGTATTCGCTTTGAGAAGGTGCACTTTATTAAGATGAATACACATAAGAAGTGGCAGGTACAAAGTTCAGTAGGATCAGAAATGTCTCAAAATTGTATATGGTTAATTACCAAAGAATGCACAGATGGGATTTATAGTAAATTTAGCTATCTTTAGTAGAATGTTGACATACTCTTTTTTTTTTAAATTAAAAAAAAATGTTTATTTTTGAGAGAAAGACAGACAGTGAATAGGGGGGGTGGGCAGAGAGAGAGGGAGACCCAGAATCTGAAGCAGGCTCCAGGCTCTGAGCTGTCAGCACAGAGCCCTATGTGGGGCTCAAACTCAGGAACCATGAGATCATGACCTGAGCTGAAGTCAGATGCTTAACTGAGTGAGCCACCCAGGCGCCCCTGAATGTTGACATATTCTTAAGTTATATCTTACATGGTATATATAAAAGCAGTAAGGATTAATAACTTGATGAAGTTACTTAATGTGTTCTGAATTTTATTTTTAATATTTCTCTCTCATTTTAGCCCATAGACCCAGTATCTTCAGGGCTTAGTCATTGTTCTCCTTGAGTTTGTTTACTAATTAGAAATGTTCTTAGAATTACATAGAATTACTCTTGGGATATTACATTTTTCACCTATTAATTCATATATGTACTGTTATTATGTATGTGATATGTTTTATACTATTATAATATTCATGTACTATTATAATGTTTGTATAAAATCATTCACATTTCAGAAATTAGGATTATACCAGAAAAGGTGATTTTTTTTTTTTTTTTTTTTTTTTTTTTGCTGTGTGTTAATGTGCTTCATAAAGCATGGTTTGACTTCTTTGTTTTTTGTCCATGTATTTTTATTTAAACTCAGCATTCATATTTTTCAACAGTCATTTCAGGATAAAGCTAGATATATTTTTTCACCCAAATTCACTGTTTTTTTTCTATCTTGTAATTCATTTGCAATTTGATGAAAATATTTTTTTACCTGGGCCAGTTTCACATGTGCACTGTCTCTACCATCCATCTCCATCTCCTCTCCTTGTCTTTTATTTTGTATCCCATTTCATATGGTAGATGACAACAGAACCCAGTACACACACAAAAATATTATGAAAAACTCAAATCAAGTGCAGGAAGGTTTATGGAAAAAAAATGTAATTATCTTATTGTATAAACTTTTACAATGTTGTCTAGCAAGCTAGAACTGCCTAACAGATGTGACTACTTCATTGTTTCAAATTTATGCCAATCAGAGTTGATAGGATTTGATCACACTCTGGTAGATTTATGAGATAAATTACAATATTGCATGACATACTTCAGATAGAAAACATCAATTTAAGTTGAATATGATTTCTTGTGTAAGATAACAAGCCAGTAATTCTTTAAATAAGATGTTTTCTCCTTTAAGAGAATATTTATCAGTTTTTGTGAAAATTAACACTATCTCTGATATTTTTTTCATGGTGACAAAAAAGTATATTACACTTTTGTTTTAGTGTACAAATGTGATTGTAAATGAGTGGCATCTTGTTTCTATTTAGATATAGATGACCTGTCAAATTTCCAAAGGCCTGTAAAGAAATGAGGCTGAACTTAAAAGAAATTTGACTGCAGAAAATTTTAAGACAAGATAAAAAGCTTGTCATCGTGGTACTTCTTTATTTTATTTTAAGTGTATTTATTTATTTTGAGAGAGACAGCGAGTGAGCACGAGCAGGGGAGGGGCAGAGAGAGAGGAGAGAGAGAACCCAAGCAGGCTCTGCACTGTCAGCGCTAACCTGCCCAATGTGGGCATCAAACCCATGAAATGGGACGTCATGACCTGAGCCGAAATCAAGAGTCGGACACTTAACTGACTGAGCCACCCAGGGGCCCGAGGTACTGAGTTTTTTAGAGTAAGGTTTCATTAGATAAGTCTTACTAGGAATTTTCTTTTTCTTTCTTTCTGTTTTTTTTTTTAAACAAGTAGAAGTTAATACTTCACACAAACAAAGAAAGTGAGAAAGAACATATTCACTAATGAAGTGATGGGTTTCCCCAAGGAAGTTAGAGCCAAGGAATGGGAGTGAGGTTCTCAGTCAAACCTGTTTGTTCTAACAATGAATGATAGAAGCAGTTAGTTAAAAGTCCCTGCTAAGATTGTTTTTAACTTCACTTAGGAAGTCTACATGGTGGAATCCCTCAGTTCAATTTTGAGATGAAAGCATGGAGTCTCTTGAGAACTTGATATGAAAATGTTACTAAGTCAAATCATTTGTGAAAAGAGGGTAGTGGGGCGCATGCGTGGCTCAGTAGGTTAAGCGTCCGCTTTCGGCTCAGGTCATGATCTCCCAGCTTGTGGGTTCGAGCCCAGCGTCAGGCTCTGTGCTGACAGCTCAGATCCTGGAGCTGCTTCGGATTCTGTGACTCCCTCTCTTTCTGCCCCTCCCCTGCTCACTCTCTGTCTCTGTCTCTCAAAAATAAATAAAATATTTTAAAAAGCTAAAAAAAAGAAAAGAGGGTAGAATTTTTAGTTTCTTCAATTGAAATTTAAAAATTTTAGAATATGGAGAGTAGCCAAACTGATTATTATTAATATTTTTTAAAGAAGATAGACCCTCGTTTTTCAGGGAAGGGTATTGTAAAATCTTCCTAATTTTTTTTTCAGAAAAAAGTTATTTACATCATGGTTTAGGTTTAAAATATTTAAGAAATATTCCAAATGTTTACAGATGTCTAGAGGATAAGTAGAACAGGCAACCTTGTATTTAACATGCAGAATTAGTATGTTAACATTTGCTGTATATATATTGTAGAAGCCTTTTAAAATCCTTCCTTTTACAAAGATTACTACATCTTGAAATTGGTTTATATCCTTTCCGTCCATGTTTTTAGACTAGTAGTACATTTATGTGTTCAACATGAGAGTTCTTACAAACTGAAATATTCTATTAGAATTTATGTAGTTTTTTTTTTTTAAATCCTTTTTACCCAACAATGTTTCTGAGCTGTTGCTTCTAATTTTACATTTAGTTACTATTTTTAACTGTTATCTACCTAATATTCCGCAATAGGACAACATCAGTACCACAGTTGCTTTATCTGTTTGCTTTTTGATGGACATTTAAGGGTCAGGACACTTTGCACAGACTTTTCCACAGATACTTGTGTGGCTCTGCAGTGCTCAGGGTGTTCGGTACATGGGACGGACTGCCATCAACTCTTACAGCACTGTATCCAGGTTCTGGTACTCAGCAGCATTCTCAGGCAGTTTCGTGCTGTCCCTCTTTTCTTGCTGAAGTTCCTCTGCTGTTAAAAGCCAATTGCGAAGAAGCCTGCATAAAATCTTGTTATGCTGTTCTTTAAAAAAAAAAACAAAAACAAAAAGCAAAAACCATTCTTCTGTCCTTTCCCCACTCTGTATATAAGAACATAAAATCTGTATCTTTTTTGGTATTTGTTTGAAAAAGATGCCTTTTGTTATATTTTCCAGTTTTTACATTTTTGTTTGATTTTAACCTGTGGGAGGCTGGGACCTCTGCTATTTGGGGGGTTATTTTTCCATAGCAACAGGTGCACTGGGGTCTGTGCATAAATAAGACATGATTTTGCTTAATATGAACAATGTGATTTTGAGCCCAGTTAGTTATGTAACTGTTTCATTTACTAACTGTGAAATATTGAAAATGATACATTCTTATTTGTGAACATTTTGGAATTTTTTTAAAGATTATTTGAAAATTTTATAATCTAAATTACATTCTTTGGGTTCAAATTTATATTATAATTTTCACAAGTCAGGCTTATTTTAATGCATTTTATATTTTGGTAGAAGTCATACATTTAAAAGTATACTTAAACATATATTAAACACTTAAGATTTGGATTATGATGCACTCTAACCGTTGAAGAGAAAGCTGTCAGTTTATGAAATTCTTTGACTTTGTGCCCAGCAGCTTGAAGCTGCCTCATACCATGCCAAATATTAGAATATTACTATTATTAACCCTTTCACTGAAAGTATTTCATCTTGAAATAAAAAAGATGGAATATATTATTAGATCTGTATCATTTCTTACATATCATTAGTTTCAAAAAGCTGAAAAATGTTTATGCTGTGTAATAAACAGATGCTGCTCTAACAATGCAATACATTATGTACCAAAAATGATCTCTGTTTTAATCATAGATGCTGATTTAATGAGACAAGACTAGCTTACATCAAAAATGGATTTAGGATGTGATTTTTTTTTCTGTCTGTGTTTTTTCTACATAATTAATAGACATACCTTTTAATGTCAGTGTCAGAATATTTTTGGAGTATTTATTTCTTCGGTTTTTACGTGTGTTTTCTTTTTTAAATTCCTAGGAGAATGTAATTGTCTCATAAACCCGTTTAAAATAGTAACAAAATTTTAAAGAAGATACCTCAGTTTTGCCCTGTATTAAGTCTGTTTTGCATGAAAATGATTCTTACGTGTTGTTGTTTTAAAGTTTCTACCTTTTTTTTTTTTGAGGGAAGACTTTATTTTTTACATAACTTATGGGGGAGTTTTAGGGGCGACCGTCAATTAGTCCATGAATTGCCTGTTGGGAGATGGTGACACTTGAGGTTTCCAGTCTCTCTGCAGGGTACTTAGGTTACTGTGCCCAGAGTTACTGGAACCTTTCCTAATCTATGAGAGAGCTCTTCAGTGGGCTCTACTTACATTTCCTCTTCACTTGATTTTATTTTCTCAAACTCAACTGCAGTCGCTGACTTTGAGCTCTTAAATTCTCCTACATCTGGATTGTACATCTCAATCGACAAATTTGCCTTTGCATATGGTCAGATAATTCTATATTTGGAAGAATATTCCTATTGTGTGTTTTATTCCGTTGAATCTAGCAGAGTTAAATGTAGTTTGGATGCATAGGGAAGAATTAATGATGGGAAGATACAGAGTTGGTAAATTATTTATTCTGGCCCCGAGGAAGCTGAAAAGCTGAGTGAAAGACTAATAAATCATTTGTGGTAGTGCTGGTTGTCACTTCCAATTATTTTAGACGGTTTTGTGATAAACTGCAGCACCTGCTAGATATCCGCACACCCTCCCTTGATGCTGGTGGTGCAGCTTGTTTAGTCGATTATCAGAGGCAAGTTTGTGTAAAGTTTATTTAGGTCGGAAAGGAAATTGCTCTTTTTAAGTCAATTTTGTTGCCTTTTTTCATCGTTTTGATTGCTGAAAGGATTCCTGTGACGTGGCAGGGACTCTGGAATGTACATACCACTTTAGCCAGGGGAGACTCTCTATCTTTTGTTAAATTAAATACTTGAAGGATTGAGCTTCTTTGTTATTCCCAGACTAATTAAAAACTACTTCTACTGAGATGATTAGTATGCTGAAGATCAAATCATCTTTTTGATACCACACCATTTAATAGAAAACCACTGCTGCTGTTTGACCAGACCTTTCTTCATCATTCTTTGTTACTAATGGCCGAGGCTTTGAAATCAGTAGCTCTAAAAGGTAGTGAGGTCCCTCTGCGTTGGTCCTGAACTCAGCTGCTGAGATCCTTGGAGGCATAAAAACAACTTGAAAGAAAGCTTAGCTAAGACTGGTCTGGTGGTAGCAGTGATGAGATAGAGCTCTCTAAAACTCCGTGGAAATAAATTGTGAATGTTACCTAATATGCATGCTTGAAATTCTGGTCAGTTCTTTTGTTTCCATCAGAGTTTAATTATTGTTTATTATTTTGGTCCCAGAGCACAACAATTTTTGTTTAATACAGAATAACTTTGTTTTCATTGAGATTTTTAGCTTTAATGTAAAAATATGGGGTATTTGAGAGGACTCTTAAGACTATATATAAAGAAATAATCTCGATAAGTGTCTTGTATTCATTCAGTCACACTTTTACTAACTTATTTCTCCTCATAAACATTTATTAAGTTCATGTATTCCTGGTGTCTGGGAACAACTACTACTATTAGTTATAACTGATTCTTTTTTTAGAGCTTACAGTTACCACGTACTACTGTAAGCATTTTATATATATTAGCTCATTTCAGTAAGGCTTTTACTTACTGTTCTTATTCTTATTTTACAGAGGACCCTTATGGAGTGATAAGGCCATAGTGATCTCATTTTTCCTTTGAAGTCTGTACAAAGAGGGAAGTGTTTATGATAAATCTTAATTAATTAGGTTTAGAATTTCAATCAAAATGGCATTTGAATTTCCTATTATATACATTCTTTCATTTTTATTCTCTACATAATTAATCATTATTATATTCTTATGACGAAGAAATTGAAGTTTAAAGAGATTAAACCACTGTCTTAGGTTAATCAGCAGTTTAGAGGTTAAGGAGCTGGGATTTGAATCAAGATCTGACTGCCTCTGCACTCTATTTAGGAATTACAAACCCTAGTCTTGATAGTCTCTTGTTTGGTAAGCAGTGGGAAGTGGCTAATAGGAACCCAGGCTACTGCAGAGCTTTTCCAGAAATAGGCTCAGTGTCCCTAGATGTAGTCGGGTTTTTTGTTTTGTTTTGTTTTTTGTTTTTGAGAGAAGTTAAAAATCTAAATCTTTTTATGTGAAATGTTCAGATTTTTAAGTCTTGGCAGTTTATTCGGGATAAGTTGTTTGCCTACTGAATGTGAATGCCACTTTGTGACTTTTGCATATTGCCTTTGGTAGAATTTGTTTTAAACGTAAGTTTCCCTTCTAACTTTATCCAATTGAAAGCTAGTAAGAGTCTATGAAAGAGTATTAATAGGATAATATCAGTGGAATTACATACTTTGGGGAGATTAACAATAATTATTCATTATTTTAGTAATTTTTTTTAGTTTATGATATACCTCAGATGAGTTTTAGTTGAACTTGGATTTCTAATTATCGTGGGATACTACTAATTTAAATACGCTCTGGCATAGAACATAAAATCAAAGAATAAAAAAGTCAAATTAGAATCTTAAAAATCTAAGCAGGTATTAAAAAATGTAAATGTTAATTGAAACTCTCTCAATGTTGTGCCTTTGGTAACAAATCCTATTATTCCCTCCTTTCCCTACTTATATTCGTTTATTTTCCTATGGTATGAACCATGTGGAGGTTTAAGATACATGGAGTTTTTCATTGAAATGCCTTTATCACATTTATAGGTAGGATAATACAACATGTGGAATGTTGTGACTTTTACTTTGTGAAACTTTGTGAAATGGAATTTCACACAATTAGAGGCCTTTATTTATATGGAGTATTACCCCAGTAGCACTTTTTTTGGTGAATGGGAAGCTGAAATAAAAATCAGTGGTTGGTTGTTATGCTTTTATGTTACTTAAAATACAAATAATGTATCCTTGGAGACAACTTCAGTGTCATTTCATCAGTGATTGAAAAAAATCGAGACTAAATTTAGTTGTTAGGATAGAGTTCTTTGCAAACCAGGTTAATATTTACTATTTCAAATTTATTATTTCAAAATAATTTTTCTTTATGAATTTTTAAAGCCTGTGTTATAAGGAAAGACATTCCATCCAGAATCACTAGCTCTTTCAAAAAGAGCGTAATCATTATGAATTCTTTAGTTTGTCCTTCAGATTCTTTATGTATTACTTAATATATAAATAAAATACTTGTTACTGATGTAATTTTTCTCAATTAGAGTTTTTGGACTTAAAGCATTTTATTTAATAGTATTCACCTATTGGTCAAATTATGGCTTTAAAAATTTAATAGAAAAATATTTTACTGTGTCTTTTTTATTTTAAGAACAGTATATACTCATTACAGAAAAATTGAAAAAATAAAAACCACACATAATCCCACTACCGAGAAATGACTAGCAAACCCCTTTCTTGGAGGTTTTTTTTTCCTTTCTCACTTTGTCTGGTTAGCATTTTATATTTATCTTTTCTGTGATATTAGTCATAGTTTAGTGATTTGTTTTCATTTTTATTTATATATATATTTTACATATATATATTGTAAAGTTTATTTATTTATGAAAGAGAGAGAGCAGGGGAGGGGCAGAGAGAGAGAGAGGGAGAGAGAGAATCTCAAGCAGGTTCTATGCTGTCAGGGAGAGCCTGATGCAGGGCTCGAACTCACAAACTGTGAGGTCATGACCTGAGCTGAGATTAAGAGTCAGACATGTAACTGACTGAGCCATCCAGGTGCCCTAGTCGATTGGTTTTTTAAAGGACATTGTAATATTTGACAGAGTTCAAATGCATATCCTTCACAAAACTTGTCATCCAGTACCTGGAAGTAAATTCTCCTTCCTGACTTCCATGTGACTGTACTTCTATTATGATACCTTGTAGCTATTTATATTTTACCCCAGCCATCTGGAGGGTAAGCACTCTCTTATATTTTCTTTATATTCTTATAACAGTTCCTGACTGTTGAATGAATAAATGAAAATCGATCTCTTAAATGTTTAAAAAAATTTTTTATTGATTTTTGAGAGAGGGATAGGGAGAGAGAGTGCAAGCAGAGGGGCAGAGAGAGAGGGGGACAGAGGATTCTAAGCAGGTTCTAGCTGACCGCAGTGAGCCCATTATAGGGCTCAAGCTCATGAACTGTGAAATCATGACCTGAGCTGAAGTTGAACACTCAACTGACTGAGCCACCCAGGTGCCCTGAAAATAGATCTTTAATTGCATTTACCAATTGAAACAGCAAAATGGCAGCATATATATATATGTGTGTGTATATATATATATATCAATGGAATTTTTATAATCTTAATGGGTTGTACAAGTAGGGCTTTTGTGGGAATGTGATTATACTAAGAAATCAGTGAAGTTTATGGAGCTAATAATCCTTCCTAGATCCTAAGATCTCCCTGGTCTTCTACATCATAATTAATTAATGAAGATTTACCATGTTCAGATTTGCCAAATCTAATTTGAAGAGGGAATTTTGCTAAATAAGTATCTATTTAAAATATTACAGTATTAAAAACCTGCAAAAGAAAAACTGACTTATTGGAAGGTTTGTAATTAAAGTGGAGCATGAGAAATTTAAAATAAAAAATTTAGATATGGTAGATCTGTTCTGGTATTCTTTAGATAGAAGGTAAATCACAGTCCTAGAGGTGATTAGGCCTTTAGAAATTCTCTTCTTATCAGTAGGAAACTGAAGTTTTAGGACATAAATAATTGGATCAGAGTCATAAGACTGCATTGTACCTAATGCTTATCACTAATGTCTGCTCAAATAAGTTTTGAATGAGTAAATTAAATGCCTTATATGTAAGAAGGTGATGAAACTTCACCATGTGTCCTTTAGGAAATTTATAACCGAAAACACTTACCATCAATGTGTATATTAGAAAACAGAATGTTTGTATTCCTTAAAAACATTTATGCTTCAAAGAGAAGAACTTAGAAGACATAATACTTATTAAAGTATTATGGTAATGTAAAGGAAGATTAAAAAAAGTGGGTTCTAGTTAGCTTTGTTTCTAGCAGCGCTTTGACTATATTATTGGAAGGTATCCTTGGATAAGCCTTGTGGAAACTTTTCAAGTTGGAAGATTTCAGCTGGAGTGTCTAAAGGGTCACTTAAAAAAAAAACAAAAACCTCTATATTAAAATAAAATGTGTCCAAGCTTTAAAGAAAAGATCTCAGAGTTTGCAGATGATCCTAAAATTGGAGCTAGAGGAAATAATGAGGAACAATGCAATCAGATTCAAAAAGATTTGGATTGTTTAGGTGATTGGGCCAGCAGATGGCAAATGCAGTTCAGTGTAGACAAATGTAAAATAATTATCGTAGGAACAAAGAACCAATCATACAGCACACTGATCAGGAAAAAATTTGTGGTTTATTGTAGGAAAACCATTGAAACAGTTAACCCGGTGCACAGCTGCAGCAAAAAAGGCAAGCAAGAAACCAAATTAGCAGACGGATAGAATATAAAGCAAGAGGCAATACTTATAGTGTATTAAGAAACTTGCTAGACCCCATCTAAATTACCCAGTCTAGTATTGGTTGCTAGAACCACTTTAGAGAAAGTAAATTTTTGCCTTGGAAATAGACAAGAAATTGTAACAAGCAAGTCTAATAATGTTAAAGAGATTTGAACTAATTTTTCTGAACTTTGAATTTGTGAGCTTTTATAGATTCGAGCAAGATACTGAGAGTAAAGGCACTTCATTCAGGTCTGTCCACTATCAAAGCTTGATCTTAGTAGAGAATGCATATGGTTTCAGCTGCCTAGGGCTTTACCTAATCCCCCTTCTAGTTTAGGTAGGAGGCTGCTCCTCACATCTCTCAAAGAAAGAAGCCTAAAAGCTGGCATGATGAGGTCCTTCTGTAGTTTGAGAACTGTACCACACCTTGGCACCAGAGAGATCATGGGCATGAGAGCTAAGAGCTGCTGATGAGATGCTCCTTTCTGTCCTGTAATGCTGGATGCGGTAACATGTTGCAGGGTTCATTCTAGGCTGTGGAGGCAGGACTTTGGTTCCTCATTCTCCAACCTAGTCTCAATTTTTTTGAACTACCCAATACTCAGCCAATAGATTCCTTTTTGACTTAGATTAAGCAGAATGTGTATGTTGTTTATAATAAAGAACCCTAACTGGTACATTGGTAATGTTTTGCTGTTTTAGCCTTGCCATTGCCTTTTTTTGTTTTTCAATGTGTTTGCTTTGTTTGGAGTGGTATCTCACTATAAATCATATCTTGGATGAGGAGAAGAAAGCTAAAATGCAAAATCTGTCTTACTCTCTTCTCTCACAGTCTTTCTCATAGTTGAAAAGATGCAAGAAAAATACTATCAGCATCAATAATTCTCTTGTAAAATTTGACTTTATCTGTGCAACTGAATAGCATCACTTTGTTAAAAATGGGTGTTTGGTGTTCAGTCTGTTTGTAAAAATAGTGTATATACATACCTTTATATATTTGTGGGATCTTTAAAAAGCATTTCCATATTTTATTTTGGATGATTTTCTTAGTGTCACATGAGTAATAAGTTGTAGATTAGGGTATACTGTCCAGTGTTTTTTGTTTTATATTACTGTTGATTACTGAATATTTGTTCAATGAAATATTTTGAAGAATAATAACACTTGTGAATTAAGAATTGTGGATTATACTTTAAGTTTTTGGTGAGTTGATTGGTCAATATTTAGAATTTGATCTTTTCACACAAGCAATGTTTTAAATAGTGGTTAGATTTTCTATTTATCAAATATGTCATATTGACTTGTATTTAAATTGTTAGTCCAGTGTATGGATGCTTGAGGCATAGCCACATGTAAAGTGAGAAAAAAGTAATAGAAGTTTCTTTTTTTGAGGGATGTTGAGAGGGCTATTACCTGGAAAATTTTTGAAGTAATCAAGAATTTGTCTTTGAGACTTTCATCATTCTTAAATGTGCAATGGAACCCTTCCCGTAGAAGGATTGTCCTTGAGTCCATTACTCATAAACCTGTAGATTGCTAGAACTCTTACCCTGACCTAAGACTGTATGTATCATGGCATCCGTGGCATGCCCCTGCCTTTTAAAAAGTAAGGATGCCAGGATTCAAGTTTGACTCCCCCTGCAACCCTGCCCTATTGTATTGATTATGGATGGCATTAGGGAGAAAGCTGTATGACTGCACTAGTTCAGACATCTGTATGAACCCTTTCTTAGAGATTATTCTTTTATGAAGAAGATACTTCATTCTTCGACATTTTGGTTAGTGTATCTCAGTGAAAGAAAGACATTTGTCTAGGGTTCAGGGAAATGTCTTTGGTTTGTTGCACCATTAGGGACTGCCTATATTTTATACATGTCTGTATAATAAAATCAGTATACTTGGAAAATGATTTTGCATATGTGAATGTTAAGAGTAGCTGAGGTTTTCCATTCTAACCTTTAAAGTATTTGAGATCTTCAATTTGTTTTTTCCTGATCCTGATTCTATACATGTGTAGAAAGAGCTGTCTGGGACATGGGGCTGAAATACTTAGTAGATGATTACTTTCTGTGGTTGGTATGCCAGACTGCTGAAGACTGATCTGCATATCTTCAAGGTAGCATAATGGGCCTTTTAGGAGTAGAATTAAGACCCTGTGCCTCAGTACTTGCCCTCCCAAGAGCAGTTTATCTGCCTTGCCTGCATGCATCACAGCTTCCTCTGTGGTTCGGGATCTGCAGCTAGCGTTTTCTGTTGACGCTTGCAGTTGAGCTCCACTGACTGCTGTTAGTGCTCTGACTACCTCACATGGGGGCCTGATAACTCTTGGCTTTTTCTGGTCGGTTCCTGGATAAAAAGACAGGCCTTTGTATTAATCATGCCTTCATGCACAAAGATGAGGTCTGTGACTAATGCCTACTTTGTATGCTACTGTTGGATGCTCAGGGGCTAATTTTCCTTACCCAAAACCTTTTCTTTCTTTACTAAACTGCTAGGTTTGGAGTCATTTCAGAAGACCAGTTGCTGTAGACAGCTTAACTGTATAGTGGGATTTTCCTACATTTAGTTCTGGTTGCCTGCCTGTCTGCCTACCTCTTTCCTTCCTTTCTTCCATCCCTCTCTTCATCCCTCCCTCCCTCCCTCCGTCCTCTATTCCTTCTTTCTTTTTTCTTTTCTTTCTTTGGTGACAATTTCGGTTATTTTTTTATTCAAAGAAAATGATCATGTTAGAAAAGTCTATGTGAAAATGTAACTTGTCAGTTTATTCTAAAAATATTGGGTTATTATTTATTAGGAAAGAGGGATTAAATGTGTTTAAACATTTTTTATATAAAAATGGGATCTTACATAGCCATTGCTGTTTTTCATTTAACAGTATATTATGGACAGGAAATATACATCATCTCTTTTATATATAATATTATCTCTTTTAATAGTTGCATGATATTCTATTGTATGGATGTACCATAATTTATTTAACTGGTTCCCATTGATGACTCTTTGGGTCATTAGCATTTTTCACTGTTGTATATGATACTGCATTCAACATACTTTTGATAATGTTCATATATATGTATATATCCCTCATCACTTCCATAGGATAAATTCCAAAAGTGAAATTACTGAATAAAAGGGTAATTACATTTTTAAGGCTTCTGATACTTACTGCCAAAATTCATGTGTTTCACTCCCATCAATGATATTTTTTTTGTTTATTTACATATTTTGAGTGTGAGTGAGAGAGGGGCAGACAGAGGGGGAGAGAGAATCCCAAGCAGGCTTCATGCTCCATGCGAGTAGGACATGGGCCTCAGTCTCATGATCGTGAGATCATGACCTGAGCCAGGATCAAGAGTTGGATGCTTAACCGATTGAGCCATCCATGCACCCCTCTCACCAGTGATTTTTGAGAATCCTTTTTTTTTTCATGTCAACAATAGGTATTATTACTTAAAAAGAAAACATTTTTTGCTAATATTATAGGAGAAAAGTGTATCTTCATGTGTATTTTAAATGTTATCGACCATGTGTATTTATTTTATAATTTTCTCCTTAATGTCACCTAGCTGTTCAGGTGTTTTACTCATATTTATTTAAGTAGTAAATTGTATATTAAGACGATTGACCCTTTTCTGACATGTTGGTGGTATTTTTTTCTGTATTTCATTCTGTATTTTTTTAAATGACTGAGTGGAGGCATTGCTTTGTTGTTTTCTTTAATTTTTCTTTTTTATTCTTGGGCCATTTAAAATTTTTAATTAAATATATGTCTTGTTTTATACATTTTCATTTTTAGTATTCTAAATTTTCCTTTAGATATACATTTTTAATCAATTTAGGATTTTTAAATGTTAGTTTTGGAGCATATATTCTGTATTTTCTCTTTACTGGTTTTGCAGACCTTGATGGGCATATAAACTCATAATAAAGAATGTAAGAAAAGAGAAGTGAACTGCTGCTAACTGACTGTGACCTTGAGTCTCAGCTTCTGTATCTGTAAGATGAACATACTGGTCTGGTACAGTGCTGTCATTGAATTATTTTGCCCATGAACCACAGTAAAAAATAAAATTTAAATCCTAACCTAGGACTAACATATATCTACTCCTCTACAGATAAATATTTGTGTGTGTGTGTGTGTGTGTGTGTGTGTGTGTGTGTGTGTATACACACATACTACATGCATTCTCCTTTTTGTATGTCATGCCATATCATGTCATACAATGCCAGACTGTTAAAAAAAAGAAACAAAATTGCTGCCTGCAACTTCCTAAATTGCTTTCATTATACACAAAGGGGTATTTCTCACAGTTAGTGAAACACTGATCTGGTGAATTGGACACTCAAATGCCTTCTAGGGCTGACCAGCGAACAGATACAAGTAACTTGCCAGTTTAACAAATCAGAGGACCCGGGTCCTATCTAAAGGCATTCAAATTAAAATAAAACTTGCTAGGTCCACAAACACATTTTCAGGTGGAACTCAGCCTACTAATTTGGACCTCTAGCCTAGACCAGAGTGGGGGAGAAAACCCAAAGATGGTAAAACACAAGCTCATTACTCTGTCAGATTGCTATAAAATGTTTTAAACAGAGCTTGTTCAGGCAGTGGATCACAGACCATACTTTGAGTGGCATTGGTCTAGATGGTGATTTTGAGGTACTTTCTAGTACCTTCCTAATCTAGAATTCTATGGCTTCATGACAACTTTCAGACATAGAAATTAGGGTACCAAGTGGCCTCACTCAGTTTTTCTGGTATGATAATCCTATGATAGCATCTGAGAAAGGGAAACACTGAAGAGATTATGCTAGGTATCTGAGTTACTCTGGAGGCTGATTAAAGGGGAAGGTGAACTTTGTCCTTTCCATGACACAATATCTCAGCAACTGTGTCTAAAAATGAAAGATGCTGATGAATAACCAATGAAAAATTATATTGCAAAGTTAAGTGTCACTGAAAAAATATAGCAGCATTTGGATGCCTATGGAACCTTTGTGTGTGTGTGTATATGCACACGGAATTATTTTATGACCCGATTTTCTAGTTTTGGGGGCAAGATATATACCTACAAGAGAGATTCTGTGATGTATAACCATTAAGGCTCACTTTGGTGACTTGGGTAATTGTAATGGAACCATGGAGCCATTAGGCTCCAGATGGAACTTTAATCTGGCTTCTGATTGAGCCAAGTGTCCTTGTAGAGTCTCTAAGCATCTGTTTTGGAAATATATCTGACATTATTCAAAATTTGTACAAATTAAGCCACCCTTGGGTTATAATTCAATTTTTCTTTATTGAGAAATGTATTGTAAACAGTTTTATGCAATCAAGTAAAACTAGTTTATACCCATTACTTATTTGCCTATTAACTGGTCATTTATATTTTGTGATTAAACTCTTAATGGATTTCAGAAAGCTTATATTATACTTCTAAAACTGTAATTTGTTTATAAAATGTGAAGAGTTGTTTCCTAGTTTCAAATAGCTTTCACATAGGTCTTTATTTTTGAGAAACTATTTAAAAATACTTAAAATTGTGGTGATTTCACCTTTGAATAACAGAACCCCCTAAATAATCTGCCTTATACCAGAATGAAGTTTATTTTCTTCCATAATGGACGTTAGAGATAGAGAAGACTCTAGGGCTTGGTCTTCAAACACTAGATGAAAACGGTGTTGGCTTGGTTAATCTGTCTCTCTTGCTTTGTCTTCAGACTGGTTTCCTTCATGATCACAGGATGGCTGCCATTCAGCAGCTGGAGCAACAAACATCCTTCTGTTCCAGCAGAGAGAGAAAGCAAGAATTTTTTGTTTTGGTTTTTTGTTTTTGTTTTTTGGTCATTGCAGCCTGAAAGTTTTTTCTTTCAATTTTATTGGCCCAGTTTAGACCACCTGTCCATATAATCGTTAATTAATTACTCTATTTACAGAAGCACGGAAATTAAAAATTATTGTGGGAAGAAATACTCATTCAGTAGTTTTTAGTCCCTTTGGCTTTTCTTGTTAGGTAGAGGTGGACAAATACTTTTCATATTGAGGGTAATAAATATTACTTGGTCTAGGTGTACTGCAAGGAGATTGCATTATTAAATAAATGTTAGTGAATTTTCTCACTGTATTATCACTACTCTTTGTTCCTTCCTCCAAAAGAAGAGAACATCGTTCTTTGGACTGATGGTCCTCAGCAGCTTGCCTTGCCATAGGTAGCTAAGTTTTATTTTTATTAAACTGTAGTGTAAGTTACATACAGTGAAATGTTCAGTTTTAACAATTGAGGATGAGTATTGGATATGAAGAGTTATAAATTCATGACAGAAAGATCTTATTCTGGATTTGTTAGGAAATTACTGGAATGTAAGAGAACAAGTCCGAAAGGAGTGTTAGAGCAAACGCCAACGTCAGATTTAGGTTGTCTTTCCCTAGATGGTACTGTTTGTGTGCAGATTTTCCTAAAGGGTGAAAAGCTGTGTTTTTCTGCCAGTTTGTCCACTGTTCTTAAATTTCTTTTGCTCCTTCAAAATGTATTATTGCAAGTGCCATTAATTTGGATTTTGTGATAAATGAGCCCTAGATATTTTTAACTATAACTAAACAATTTGATAAGCAACTAATAGAATAAATAAGGAACCCGTTTACCTCTTTAAGGGGTAAGACTGTTAAAAAACAGTCAAGCATTCTACATGTCTTCCTCACTTTTATCCCTGTGGCTCATAGGTCTTGTTGATTTTCCCTGATGTTTATCTCTGAAATCAATTCTCCATTTTCCAGTTTGGACCCTGTTTATCTCTTATCTAGACTCCCTAATCTCTGTGCCAGAATATTCATATAATCTATATTATTCTTCACTTTGCTTTCTTTCTTCAATTTAATAGGATATCCTACCACCTTTCCATGTGAGCACATAGATCCTCTCATTTTTAAGAGCCTCACAGTATTCCAAAGTAGGGATGCATCGTATATAATTAAAAAAAAATTATTTATTTAAGCAATGTCTATACCAACATGGGGCTTGAACTCACAACTTTGAGATCAAGAGTTGCACGCTCTTCCAACTGAGTCAGCCAGGTGCCCCAAATTTCAAAATAGTCTTTCTTGATGCTACCTTTTGTTAAAAGTTGCCATCCTTGGGTTAGGGGAATAGGTGAAATAGGTCATGGGAATTAGGGAGTCCATTTGTCATGATGAGCACAGGGTGATGTATAGAAGTGTTGTTTGATTATAGTGTGCACCTGAAACTAATATAACACTGTTAACTAGGTAGAATTAAAATTAAAAAAATTATTACATTTCCGTGTCCTACAATGGCTGTTCTTAGCACGGGGAACATTCACTTCCCAAGGATGGGTAAATCTGAATTATGCGTGGGCATTTTAAGACTGTAAAATTTTGATATACTTTCTTGGTTGAGGATTTCTCTTGTAGGAAGAACTGTAACCATTTTAAATATTAGAGATGACAGAAGTTTGTAAATTCCCTCATGGTCTGACCTTCTTGCCCTCTGTGATCTAATAATTTTGAACAGGTTTCCTTATCCTTGGCTGGAAATCTTCTATTTTCTCCTCTCTTTCACTTCTTTGCATTGAGGTGTGGTTTTTACTCTATTTTAGTACCCTTTTCATCTTATCCTGTTCATCCTGAAGTCTTATCCGATATTTTTCCCTCTTCTGGATTATTACGTGGCTAGTGAGCCGTTTACTAAGAGCACTTGTAATTTCCTTTAAACTGCCCTCTACTAGATTTTGAGCTACTTGAGGACAAAGTGGTATTTTGATATATATTTTTAGCATGTAGATAGTATACATAGTAGTACACATAGTAAGAAATGAAATGTCTGAATACATGAATGAACTTTAGTGGAGTAACTGTGGAAGTGTACTAAGTATATTTATGTTTTCGCTCAAAGTAGCTGAACTTTCAGTAGTGACAGTTGCTGACTGTGTTTTTTGTTGTTAATAACTTGGAGTTGCAGAAAGCCTTTACTCAAGCATCTGGTAATAGGGGAAGTAAGATAAGCTTTGAGAGTTAAACTTGCAGATCTTCACAGAGAGGAATAGAGCAGAGATGCAAAGTCTCTGAAGAGGCAGAAGACTGATGGGCTTGCAAGCCTTGGTGCTACCTGCTTGACTGTATTGATGCAGCTAAAGGTAGACGATGGCCACTAAGGGTACAGACTGAATTTGTCTGCCGTCACTGTAAAAGGAGAGGCCTGAAGGGTGAAGCTGGTAGTACTCATCCCAGCATTAGCTGGAAGGTTCTTGATACTCACATTTCTGCCTCTCTAGAAAGACGTAAATGTAGCGGGGTGCAGATGGATGGATACTCCAGCTTTTCTTTGCAGGTGGAATAGTGATTAGGAGATAGACCTCAGCAGGCAGGGCTGAAATTATGGCTTCGTTGCTTGCTAGCTGAGCATCCTCGGCGAGTTTCTCAACCTCTTTGTGCCACAATTTATTGAGCTGTAAAATGGTGATAACAGTAGCTACTTCATAGGGGTGTGATACATGTAAAACTCCTACAACTGTTTCTGCTGTACGTACTGTGTATTAGGTGTTATTATGCCCGTAATACTTGGGTCTTCTGTCTCTTCTTGTTCTAAAAGACCTCAACTTGTTTAGATTATTTGACTTCCTGTAGAAGTTTGCCTGCAAGGAGAGAATGTGCTAGATCTGCCATTACAAGAGTGATAGTCCTGTGACACAAATATTCTTTGTGTTTGTGTCTCTGAGTCATAATTCCATTTTTGAACGTTTTATCAGACTCTACTTTCTAGCCAGTGTGGCTGAAGGCCAAACCCGGAGCCTATTAGATCCATAGTGAAATGACTGCCCTCTCCAGACATCTTTTGAGAGCCAGTTGTCCTGTTGTCCCCTGACAAGTTCACATCTCATCTCAGCAGTGCGGTGGGCTCAGCGGCCCAAACTGTGTCCCTGTTTCACCATGTATTTCTATATGTATGTAGCTGTATGATTGACAGTTAATGAAACATCCAGTTCTAGTCAAGAAATACATGAAAGCATATGAAATGCACTCAGCATACAAAATATGCTCGTATTTTTTAAAAAAATTTGACTCTCAAGGAATGAACTCCTTGAGAGTAGGGTCTGGGTTTGGGTCTTTTTATTTCTGTTTTTCTTTGCATTGTGTTTGCAAGGCATGCCTGAAATTCAGGTTTAAAAGATATGTGTGCAGCAGGAAGAGGAGTAGGGGCTCTCATGGAAATCAGAGAACAGGGCTTGATTTTAAGATTATAGGGAGTAGGTTTTGGTTTTAAGGCAATGCAATAAAACAAACCTTTAGCTTTACTCTGTATGCCATCTTTCTCTGGGTACCAACAGGGCTTTCTGTTTTTATATTATTTTAGCTTACATTGTTAGTTTCCTGCTGTAGCAGCAAAGGCAGGTGTGTTTTTTTCCGAGATTTTTAGATCAAATTATTTGAGAGGCACAGAGAAGCAGTCCATCCTTTTAAACCAGGTGGTGAAAGTCCTACTTTACTGACGGGCTTGGGTCTGATACCCAACTAAGGTCCAGCCCATTTTTGTTGGTGTGGTGTAGAATTGGGCAGCCATGCCCCGGAGGCAGGATTCAAGGCAGCTCCTTTTACAGAGTGATTGTGACTGATGTGTTCAGTAAAGTATGCTAGTCTTCAGAAGCTGAGAAAATGGCTACCTTTAATTTGAATGTTCTTCCAGGGAAAGACTGTTGTGGGAATATAGGAGGACACTATTTTATTTGTTGCATGGTAATTGTATTTGTTTTCTGCGACTGCGGTAACAAAGTACCACAAACTGGGTGGCTTAGGTAATAGAAATTTATTATCTTAGGTTTTTGCAGGCTAGGAGTCTAAAATCAAGGTGTCAGAAGGACTGGTTCCTTCTGAGAGCTATGAGGGTGTGTTGATTGTTTATGTAACAATCTTGATTGTTTATGTAAATGTCTCTTTGTTTTTGGCAATTAGAGTTACTGAAGAGGATTGTGTTGTATTAGGAAAATAGTTATACACAGTATTTGGTTGTGGGGATGTTAAATATGATTAATAAAATTGGAAATGTTTGCAGAATTTATGTTGGTGGCTTCATTTAAAAAATTGGTCCTTTTGGTCACTGGATTGATTTCCAAGGGAATTATTTTTAATAAGAAGGTACCTCCTACATAATGGTATGACAGCCACGAGTTTTATTTATGTCCAGGCACAAACTGATTGAAGTTAATTATGTATCAAAATCTTTTTAATCTTTTGCATTATAATGTTTCTAAAGAGAAGGTTACAGATTTAAAGTAAAATTAAATCTGGGGCGCCTGGGTGGCGCAGTCGGTTAAACGTCCGACTTCAGCCAGGTCACGATCTCGCGGTCTGTGAGTTCGAGCCCCGCGTCAGGCTCTGGGCTGATGGCTCAGAGCCTGGAGCCTGTTTCCGATTCTGTGTCTCCCTCTCTCTCTGCCCCTCCCCCGTTCATGCTCTGTCTCTCTCTGTCCCAAAATAAATAAACGTTGAAAAAAAAAATTAAAAAAAAAAAAAGTAAAATTAAATCTGATTAAATTATCAAACTGATTTAAGTCCTTGTTGTTCTAATCATTCTGCTACAATAAACATGTTTTCCTCATTTCAGTATTAAATTCACAATGTAGTTGTAACCTATAGGAGTTACAACAATGTTTTGTCCTAATTTTTCCCTTTGACTTCGGGTGTTTTCATTTTGAATTTTTCTGTTGAAAATGTCAGTACTAGTTTAATTTTACTTACCCTGGTTTCTAATATTTAATTATTGTGACTTAAGAATCTACTCCTTCCCTCCAAAATGAGTGCATATGTGTTAAGCAGATGCAAACCTTGTGAATTAAGTTTTGCATTAGAATAATCCCACTACTTCTCCTTCAGTTAATTTATTTCAACATTTTCCTAATATATATATTCATAGAGTAAAGTTGACTGGGCCCCCTTTTTCCCCCTCTATCCCTTCATTTCTTTTTTCCTTCTTTTTACTTTTTATTTTGAAATACGTTAGGCTTGCAGCGGAATTACAAAACTAGTACTCTTCACCCACCTTCCCCTTATGTTAATTAACACCTTATATAACCATAGTATAATTCCCAGTGCTAACAATTAACATTGGTACAGCACTATTAACTAACTGATTTATGCAGGTTTCACCAATTTTTCCACTAATTCCTTTTTCTGTTCCAGGATCCAGTCTTGGAACCCTTATTGCATTTAGTTGTCATGTCTTGTTAATCTCCCCACAACGTATGGTGGCTCCGCATGACCTTGAGACTTGTGAAGGCTACTGGTCAGTTATGTTGTAGAGTATCCCTCCATTTGGGTTTGTCTGATGTTTTCTTATGGTCAGATTGAGGGTATGCATTATTGGAAAGGATACTGCAGAGGTGATGTCCTCTGATATGCTCAGTATATCAGACCAGTGGTATGTGAGGTCTTATTACTAGTAATATGACTCTTCATTATTTATTTAATTTTTAAATTCCAGTGAGAGTGACAGAACATAAAATTAACCATATTAAATAATTCAGTGGCATTTGGTACACTGACAGTGTTGTGTTGCTAATTGCCTAAATCTAGTTCCAAAGTGTTTTGATCACTCCAGAAGGAAACCCGTACCCATTAGTCAGTTACTCCCAATTTACCCCATCCCCAAGCTCTTCCCCACCCAAATTTGTCTCTGTGGATTTACTTATTCTGTCTATTTTGTATAAATGGAATCATTCAAGAAGTATTCTTTGGTTTCTGGCTTCCTTCACTTAGCATGATGTTTTCAGGGTTCATCCGCATCTTAGCATTTATCAGTACTTCATTTATTTTTTATGGCTGAATAATATTTCCTTGCCTGTGTAGACCACAGTATGTTATCTGTTCATCTGTTGATGGGCATTTGGGCTGTTTTTGTTTCTTGGTTGTTGTGAATAGTACTTCTGTGAACAGGCACTGTACAGGTATTAGTTGAATTGCTGGATCCCATGGTAATTCTAACAAACTTCCTGGTTGAGTTATTTTTTTAATTCTTTCATTTTCATTTGATTGAATAAATCTAATTTGTTATAGAATAATATGGCACCACAAAATTCAGAGCAAAAATACTTTGTAGATTGTACATGTCAGAGTGAGTTTTATTTTAAAACCTGAAAGTATTTGTTATTCTGATTAAACTATTTTTTTCTGGATTTGATTGTGGACAGAATTTACCAGATTTTCCCATTTAAAATGATAAGATACAGTGCTAGAGTCCATGCATTTGTTTTGTGTTCTGTATTATCAGTTGATGTTGTATTGATTTGTCCTTATTTTGGACAGTTTATCTCCCAGTATAGAGGATATTTACTAGTTTAAGGAAACATCTATAATAAATACCTTGATGAACAACTTAAGGAAGCTTTTTATATCTTTCAGTAATTTTTCAGTGTAGATTTGAGAATTTTTAAATACAGTTTTGAACCTTTGTAATTCATTTTCATTTTCACATGAAAGAGAAACATAATATAGTTTTTTAAATGCTTTATACTTTTCCATATAGCAGATAGAGAATGGAGGGTTGATAATTCTATTACAAACCTGTGATAAAATGGCAAATGAGAAAGTCCTGTATTTAATAAGAATAGATCAGATCTATAAAGGCTGTCCTTTAGTTCAGTTTTCATTAATCTTGGGTAAGAGCTTTGTGTGTAGTCTCTGAACATATTTCCACCAAATAGAACTATAAGTTGGGTTTTCAGTGGGTAAGATAAAATCTGTGGTCTTCAGGTCATCTTGTTCCAAAAAGACCAGTCTTATGCTGACACTCTGACCCAGGAAATCTCCCTTTACCCTTGCGATTAAGCTCTGTGCTCAGACCTGAGGCTTTCAGGCAGAGTTAAGGGGCCTTGAACTTCTGGTTTTGGTAAGAGTTTTAACTCTGCATTTTCAGCCTCCTTGCACTTTAAATCCTCTAGAATAAAACTCAAGGACTATTCCTGCTCTAACAGTAGACATCTGATATTGACACCAGTCCTGTAGCCTACTGGTCTTCATTGGAACGAAGAGGATAATTCTGGAATTTTTATGGAAGAGGACTAAATTAATGGACAGAGTATTTGAAAACAATTTGAAGCTACATAATTTTTTTTGTTTCTGTTAATAATTCTCAAAAATCAAGCATTACTATGAGGGCCTAGTTTTACAGGTCGGTGATACAACTTATTCGAAGAATAAATGGTTGCATGTATCTCTTAGACTAATGTCACTCCATTTCTAGTATGTAGACTAGGAGAGCAGATGATTCGTCTTCTTAATACTTTTTTTACCTTGCAGGTCAGTTTTTTTCTCTCCTCTTCCTCACTTCTAGGTCCCCTGGTAGTTAGTTGTCTAATTAACTTGGTTGTGAAACTGCCTCAAGCTATTGCTGAGATTTGGAGAGCTGGGTGAAGGCAGTTAAAGATTGGGCTCCACATTCAGGACTTGGAATGCCTATATTTTCAGATGATTGATGATAAAGCCATATACTTATATTGTAAACATCTTCTTTTCTGTTTTTGGCTATGTTTTTGAATGTTCAATTTTTAAATAAAAATGTTTCTGAATATTAGAGATGTAAAGAGATTTAAGTGGTATTTAAAGATTTTTTTAGGTATAGCAGCATAACTATGGTAATAATACTGTATTGTATTTTTGAAAGTTGCTAAGAGTAGATCTTAAAAGTTCTCATCACAAGAAAAAAAATGTAACTGTGTACGTTGATAGATATTAACTAGACTTATTGAGGTAATCATTTTGTAATATATACAAATATCACATCATTATGTTGTACACCTGAAAGTAATAAAATGTTATATGTCAATTATATCAGTAAAAAGACTAAAAAATATTTTTTGATTCAAATCAATCAGAACTCACTCTTAAGAATAATTTTGGAGGGGCGCCTGGCTAAGTCAGAAGAGCATGCGACTCTTGATCTCGGGATTGTGAGTTTGAGCCCCACACACATTGTACAGGTTACTTAAAAAAACAAAAAAACAATTATGATTATAATTGGATAAGAACTTTAATATTTGAGAAAGAGAAGATAAACAATTCTTGATTTTTATTAACAGGGAAAACTACATGCAGTGACTAATGTTGCCATGTTGTTGTTGCCACGTTGTTATTTGTTAGTGAGCAATTGAATTGATAGTATTGGGAGTACTCTAACAAAATGAATTAATTTTCATATGTGAACACAGTATAAAATCTGAATTCTTGTTTCCTTAGAAGATGGGATTACCTTGTATAATGAAGTTTAAATAATCAGAGATGCTGTACCCAAAATCATTGTTTTAATACATTCACTTCTTACACATTAAGCCACCACCTAAGACTTCAGACTTACATCAGTGGGTAGCATGCATTAAAGATGATACTTCTGTAAAAAGGGAATAAAATTCATTCAGCAACTTTAAACCAGCTACAAAGAGGGGGGTGCTTTCATAAATACAGAGCTACTTTGTGAAAGCCCTGTTTTGGAGTCATGGTACTAAATTCAAAAGTGTGACATTGCTTTTCTTCCTTTTAGGAAATCTGTTTGGCCTATTTAGAGTGTTCTTTCCCCCTTCCCCTTCCTTATGTATTTTTCCTTATGAGTAGGAGAGAAGTAAAAGTCATTTTTACCCATTTGAAACTATAGCTTTGTTCTATTCTGAAATTAAGCTGATAAATTAAAAAGATAGCTTATGTAATCATATGCATATCCATATACATATATTCATCATAATTACCAGAGTCCAGCCGTTTCTACCATCTCTACTCCATTCCAAGCCACCATTATGTCTTTGTGTCTCACTTGGAACTCCTAGTAGCTTCTTAACTGATTTCTTTTTGTACCATACTCCCTCCCCACCAAGTTTGATTTCTCCATAGCACCAAAGTGATTCTTTTATAATGAATATTGGATCAGGCCACTCAAAAATTTCACTTTTTTACTAATTAATTTCTGAAATCTTACAGTGAGTTTCAAGGCTGTACGTCATTTGATTTTCCTAAAACCTCATCTGTCCTCATTCTGTTCCTTTCCCCTACTGAAGTCACAGTGGCCTCTGTGATGTTCTCTAAACACTCTGCCCCACCTCCTTCCCTTAGGTATCCACAAACCTTATTTCCTCACTTTCTTCAGATCTCTTCTCTCACCTTGTCAGAAAGGTCTTCTCTGAGCACATTATCTAAAATCATAACCTTACTCCTTTCTCTACTCCCAGTCTCCCTTATTCCCTTTACCTTGCTTTATTTTACTCTGAAGCACTTAGTACCACTCTGAAGCACTTAATACCACCTGTATATTTATTTACTTATTTACTTTTGTTTATGATCTATTTACCACCCTCTTTAGAATGTAGATTTCATGAGGTCAGGAATGTTGTTTTATTTTCCACGGAATATCTAGCTCTTAGAGCTATGCTTTGTTGAGTAAATGAATGAGTGGTTAAATAAAGGGAAGAGAATTCTAGGCAGATGTAAAAAGCTTTGATGTGTTTGAGGAACTGAAAGTATTTCTCTGTGGATTTGAGGTGGGTGTGGTGAGTGATGTTCTTTCTCTTCAGTCTTTTAGAGGCCATTGCATGAAGTTTTGTCAGCCATGAAGTTTTGTCAGCCAGGCTAAAAACATTAGACTTGGACTTTGTCCTGATGTATCATGGATACTGCTCATTGTGTATTCCATACTGATAAACTAAAAGTGTGATCAGATTAGCATTTTATTTTTTATTTTTATTATTTTTTTAAATTAGCATTTCCATTTTATTTGATGTTTATTTCTTTTAAAAAAATTTTTTTAAAAACACTCATTTTTGAGAGTGAGAGAGACAGAGAATGAGCGGGGGAGGGGCATAGAGAGAGGGAGACACAGAATCCAAAGCAGGCTCCAGGCTCGGAGCTGTCCACACAGAACCTGACGTGGGGCTCAAACTCACGGACTGTGAGATCATGACCTGAGCCGAAGTCGGATGCTCAACTGACTGAGCCACCCAGGTACCCCCAGATTAGCATTTTAGAAAGTCTGGCTACTGAAGATGAATGAATGAGAGTGGGGAAAGACTGTAGGCATGGTGACCATTTGGTGGACAATAGTCTAGGGGCATGATGATGGTGGCCTGAACTAGAGTAGCGATGTAGAGATGGAAAAAATGGACAAATTAAAGAGATACACAATATTTAGGAAGCAGACCTCAGTAATTGATTGGATGTTGAGCAAGAAGGATAATTGCCATGGCCAGATACGTGTGAGATGCTATTCAGAGATCAGGCACAGGTTGGGCAGTACGGGGTTTATAGGTCATTGAATTCAGATTGTTTTTGGGGTGTTGTGTTAGTTTCCTAGGGCTGCAGTAATAAAGTCCTGAAAACAGATGGCTTAAAACAGTAGAAATTTATTGTCTCAGTTCTAGAGGCTAGAAGTCCAAACTCAAGATGTTGGCAGACAGTATTCTCTCTGTGACTGCTCTAAGGGGGAGAGTTCTTTCATGCCTCTTTCAGCTTCTGGTGTTTGCCAACAGTCTTTGGTGGTCTTCGGCTGATGGCTGCGTCACTCCTATCAGATGGCTCTATTTCCCATGTGTCTTCAGATTGTCTTGCCTTTGTGAGTGTCTGTCTCCGTGTCCAAATCTCCCCTTTTTATAAAGACACCAGTCATAATGAATTAGGGCCCACCTTAATAATCTCATCTTAATTTGATTACCTCTGTAAAGACCCTGTTTGCAAATCAAGATCACATTCGGTGCTATGGGGGTTAGGACTTTCAACATCTTTCATTGATGAATGATAGAATGTCACTGAAAAATTAATAGGATTTGATGAATTGAATTAATATAGAATAGGAGGTCAGGAAGGAGAAAGAGCAAAGGTAAATCTTGAGTTTTCATGCTTAACTGCGAGAATGCTGGTACCATTGGAGGAATAGGAAAGTGTCAGGGGTAGAGGTGGGTAGGGAGAAGATAGAGAGTTTCTAAGCAAGGTGAGGGTGGAGGGAGATGAATTTTGTTGTAATCCTGTTGAATTTGGGATTGTATGAGATAGATTGGTTCATGATCTAATGAGAATTCAGGGAAGAGATTTGCATCTGGATAATTTGCTATGAGAATATTTGGGTTCTCTGAGGGAGAGAAGATAGAGGGAGGAGAGGTAAGTCTGAAAAGGAAGCTAAAGAGAGAGGGTTACTTTGTTGACATGGATACCTTCATCCATTATAGAGAAAAAGTGTCTCATGAGGGGATCTATCCCTTTACTCTAAACGTCAGTTCTAGTAATGCCTGGATAGTGGATTTACTAGCTGCATGGTCGCTGCATGAACAGAAGTAGAGTTACCAGTTCCTGACAGCTGCGAGTCAGCCTCTGGGCATCTTGCTAAATTTTCAAATATAATTATACAGTAGACTTCCTTTAACAAATTCCGTGTTCCCAGCTATAATTGTAACTGCTTTTCTTGCCTTTAGCCTGTTCTTTGTCTTGCTACTCTCCTCCTTATCTCCCCCTGCTGGTTAGAATTATCCTCTGGTCATTTGGGATCTGAGAAGAAATGACATGGTTACTTCAGTTTTCTTTCCTAGACATAGATTTACCAGTGCATACCAATTTCCTCTCTCCACTCTATTCTAAAATACATTTCTAGGAATACGGAGTAATGTTTTAAAGCACAAACTAGCAATATTCTGTATTAAAGTAATTTTCATTTTGAAATAATATGGAAGTACAAATTAGGTACATTGTATACTCTCTATGTAACTGTCAGAAAATGACCATCACAACTTACCCAGTACTCCATGTGATAGTTAAGAAAGTCTTAAGTAAAATTTTGCTCATGGCCATGCTTTAGACCAAGGTGCTTTTTTTTTTTTTGAAATAAATTAAATTTTGCAACCAGAAATGAAGTCATCATAAATCCTACAACTATAATCCTGCAGTAGTTTCCAGGATTCATCACAGCAGTAATTTGTAAGATCAGAAATATGAGTGGGATTTCCTGTTCCTCATCTATTTTTATCACCTAGATATCCATTATGAAAATAAATCACTTTTAAAAATGACTTGATATCCCTCACAAATATATTGTAGTTTTGGGGTGATAAACTTCAAGAATGTTATTTCCATGTCATTTAGATTATATTCTAAGTCATTTTAATGTCTTTCTTGAGAAATAACTAAAATGTATGGATTTCTGAATGTGCAGAAGAAGAGGCATGCTTGAACTCTTAGTCTGCAAGGGATGTAGTCCAGAAGGAATTATGGGCCATTGTATGTGTATTGTTCATCACTAACTTATTCACTGAAAAATACTTAAGTGTATTTGCTATGTGCCAGATACCATGTTAAGTTGTTAGTTTACTGGGCTTTAGTTTGAAGAACGAGATTAAAAAGGTATGGTTGGATATACTTGGGAATACACAGTGGTGTATTCAGTTGCCTAATAAAATGATTCTGTGTATTCTGGGTAGCTTTAGATACTGAAAAGTAGAACTTCTCTTACATAGTAATTGGTTGACAGTTTTTTGACCTCAGTGTAAGACTTCAGTATTTAATGAACAAACAAGAATAAAGTTCTGATAAAGAAGGCATTTTCTTGAAACATTTAGAAATAAGCTTGAAGTCTTTTAGCATTAGATTGACAGGTTTTCCTTTTGTGAAAGAGGAAGTGAATAAGGTTATATTTCATGTTTGTAGATCCTTATCCTGTTATAGGAATAATAGAGTCTTGAAAAGCAGAGTTTTGGAATTCACCATTCTAAGAAATCTCTCCTTACCAGTAAAATTTTACACTCATGCAGTGAGGTTTCTGGTTGAGGAATGAAATTAGATTTGCAGGGGCAGAATATTTGCTGTCCTTGTTGTTTTGATTCCCAAGGAATGCTTACCCCTTAGCCTCAAATGTGCTGTGGTATTAGCTACTTTAAAATAGATTGCTCAAGACTCTTTATTTGGAAAACCTTAAATATGCATCGTGATGCATTACTTGCAATAAAAAAATGAGGCTACAATTATATAAAACAAAACACTACAGCTGCTGACAGATGTCATTAACTACTTACTCAAACACAGATCCTTCAAAAAGGAACTGCTAGACATATGATTTGGGGAGTTAAGGTCATTGTAGCTCAAGATGAAATACTGTTGTCCACTATATTTATGATTTTGGGTTTTTTTTGTTGTTGTTTTTGTTTTTGGTAATTTATTGAGACCTTGGTATTTGATATAGTTAAAAAGTTATCCTTCTGAATTACAATTAATAAATATAGAAGGACTGAGGGAAATAGCAAATCACCATGAAGCAGATACCACAGTAGTAGTTACTATAGGTAAGATATATCAATGGATGCCAAAAATAGGGTGCAAGTTTGAGGAGAAACAATATTTGCATAATATAAATGTATTTCTCTAAGATGTTTAATAATTAGAAACAGGAGAAAGCTGGCAGACACCAAGTGATCTAGATTGGTATCACCAGTAAGAAGACATGTTAACATCTGATAGGAAGGGGGCGCAATATCACTTATGTGATATTATTGCCAAAAATGTACATAACCTTAGTCTAATCATGGAAGAACATTGGACAGACCCACATTGAGGCATGTTTTACAAAATAATCAATACTTTTCAAAATTATCATGGTCATGACGGATAAGGAATTGTAACAGATTAGAGAAGACCGTAGAGACATGACATCTGAAGGCCATGTGGGATCCTGGATAGGATCCTTGAATAGAAAAAGTAGGAAAAATAGAAAAAAAGAAAAGAAAGAAAACAGAGCATTAGTGGACAGCTGGAAAACTTTGAGTAATTTAGTTAGTATAGATCCAATGTTAATTTTATGTTTTCATAACTGCCCTGCAGTTACATATGATGTGAACGTTAGGGGAACCTATGTGAACAATATGTGGGAACTCTACTATTTTTACAACTTTTCTATAAGCATAAAATTATTTCACAGTAAAACATTTTTAAAAACCCATTCTTCTGGAAGTCTGCTGTAGTGCTCTTAGCACACTCTTAGAGACTGTAAAGATACTCCCCTAATATAAATGAAGTGTCTTTGGTTTTAGAAATAAGGATCTTGGACAAAAATCAGCATAGATTCCTATTGTAAGAAATTGTGCTCAATACTGTGTTGTTGAACACCGTTTGTCATTTCGTTTCCCCCAATCACCTTTTAATAACAATTGTAGAGATATTCAGGTTGTATAAATTGTCTGGAGATGTTATCTGGCCTCTGCTATAGTCAGTGGACTAGTATATGGGGAGAATTTGAAGATTATAAATAGATGATTTCCAAAAGTGACATAAAAAGTGAATGAATAGGAGGTATCTGGGGAGGTGTGTTCATCATGATTTTACCAAACAACTTCTACATAGTGACCATCTTTCCAAGATGTAAACTAAGTTTTTCGTGTTAAAAGTTTGCCTTTTTCATACAGACCATACTTTAGATGGGTTTCAGCTATGAAGGAAGAAATCTGTGGGAGGAAGTGGACCATGGAATGAGCTTTCTGTTTTATTTTGTTAAATACATAGCACATCACCTATCATCCATTTGACATTAGATCCACATAATAGAATAAAAATTTAATTATTTTTTTGAAGTTTATTTATTTTGAGAGAGAGAGTGTGCATGTGCACACGCAGGAGGGAAGGGCAGAGAGGGAGACAGAGAATCCCAAGCAGGCTCTGTGCTCTCAGCGTGGACCTGACCCAGGGCTTGATCTCAGGATCCCATGAGATCATGACCTGAACCAAAATCACGAGTTGGATGCTTAACTGACTGAGCCACCCAGGTGCCCCATTAAATGAAAATTTATAATGCCCCTATCTATATATGGAAAACCATTAGTTATACTTACACACACAAAAAGTTTTATACCTACTGTTGCAAATATCACGACCAAACTAAACTTATTGAGGTCAGTGACTGTTGCTTTTAAAAAAGTTTTTGCCATCTAGAATAGTGCCTAGTTATAAATAAATATTGAACGAATGAATGAATACTGAGGACTGTGTAAGGTAGATTTTCATATGAAATGTAAAATTCACATGTTTATGTTATTTACAATGTTAGACTTGAACATTTAGAATCCAAGCCATCAAAGTGTCAGTTTTCTAGAAAATTAAGTCCTTTCTACAAATCTACACTTGCTTTTAAGAGCATTTCAAATTTTGTATTTGGTAATTTACTGATACTCTGAACATTTCCACATCTGGCTTTGTTTTTATGTGTCTACAGCAGTGTGGATTTTGGTGATGGCAGGGCATACATAGCCCCCAGAAAGTTCCTTGGAGAGTTGACAACTGTGTTTTGCCTGATAAGTTGAAATTAGGGAGTGGAGAGAATGAATGAAGAATTCTCCTGTGTCTGGGATATGACTCTTTTTTTTTTTTTTTTTTTTTAATGTTTAAGACTTATTTTGAGAGAGAGAGAGACAGACAGACAGACAGATGGGGAGAGAGAATCCCAAGCAGGCTTCATGCTGTCAGTGCAGAGCCTGATTTGGAGCTTGATCTCACAAACTGTGAGATCATGACCTGAGCCAAAATGAAGAGTCAGATGCTTAACCGACTGAGCCACCCAGGCTCCTCTGGGATATAATTCTTAGCAGTCTTGTAAAACTTATTCTAGCCAGAAAATATTTGCAAAATATAGTTATCAGTATTATGCACATCATAAGGAGAATTTAATGACATAGCCAATTTGTGTCATTAGCCAACTTAAAACATACTCTTTGGAGTAATGCATCTGAATGTATGTACTGGAATATGGATACTGAAATTACTAGCGTCTGCTTTGTTAAAAAAAAACCTAATTTTACATTGTTACAATTTGTTTTTACAGACTTCATCAACCCTTTTTTTTTCCAATATATGAAATTTATTGTCAAATTGGTTTCCATACAACACCCAGTGCTCATCCCAAAAGGTGCCCTCCTCAATACCCATTTCATCAACCCTTTTTGACACAAAGGTATACTTTAAAAATGTAATCTTTTTGCTGGTTTAATTATTGATTCCTCTTAACCCCACTATGACACATTATGTTTATCCTAGTCAATGCTTCTTTTCAAGGTCATTATTTATATTTCTAAACGGTAATTAATCTCCTTAAAAAGTAGATTTGGTTAGCCTACTTTAAACTCTTTGGAGAAGTAGCTATGCACAATTGGGTGGAGGGGATGCGGGAAAGTTAATTGTTTCCACACTTAAGTATTCCAGAACGTCCATAGGAAACTAAAATTACTTAAAGTCTCATTTAATTCTTAGCAGTTTTTATTGTGTCTAAAGTAACCATTAATACTGGTTGGAAGAAAGTGTTTGCAATTTTTATTTTCGACGAGGAATATAGGCTTTATATTAAAAATATGTGGTTTTAATGTTGTAATTCATTTTGGTCTAAAACTTAGGGCAGGTTGGAAAGTTGATGATTAGGGGTTTGGGTCCTAGGTCTTCCAGATGTTGTGATCTTGAGCAAGTCAGTAGGACTTTCTGAATAGTTTTTTTTTCACCTATAAAATGTTGAAATTAAGAATAATTCTGTCTTTAGTGGTTTGTGAGGATTATTACATCAATTAAACATGATGACATATATCTATATATATGGGCTGCCTAACTCTGCTTCAGATCTGCTGTGAATGGTGGCCTCCCAGAGACGTGCTGTGCACTGTGCCTAGAACACAGTGCTCACACCCTGTGAATTGGCTCTGATTTTCTGTTGAGAAAATGCCTGCGAGAGGGTGTTGTAAGTTTGCAGTATTGGAAAAATAGGAGCATGAAAAATCTTTAGATTTTTAAAACATGGTTAACCAAATTATTGCAGTTTTATAGGATTTTTATAAATTTTTTTTTAATGTTTGTTTGTTTTAGAGAGAGAGACAGAGACAGAGTGCGAGCCGGAGAGGGGCAGAGAGAGAGGGAGACACAGAATCTGAGGCAGGGTCCATCCAGACTGAGCTGTCAGCACAGAGCTTGATGGGGGCTTGAACACGTGAACCGTGAGATCATGACCTGAGCCAAAGTTGGACTTTTAACCGACTGAGCCACCCAGGTGCCCCTAGGATTTTTATATCACAGACCTAAAACCTGTACAAACTAATTCATTGAGGTCTTATTCAATAATTAATAATACCTAATTTTGAACCAATAAAAAAAGCAATAGTGTGTAATACTATTTACAAGCAACAGATTTTGGGCTATTTCAAATCATTTCTTTTTATTCTTTTGCTGGGGAAAAAAGTCATTAGTCTGCATTTATAATCAGGACTAGCTTCCTGTAAAATTATTTATTTTAACTTTTTATTTATAGATTTTGAAATTTACAATTCTAAATACAGCAATAGTAAGGCACTGCATTTTTTGCAGGAAACAAAAAGCACAATTAACATAAAGTCAGAGCCAGCCACAAATAAAATATTCCAGCAAACTGTGTAAGGAAAAAAAATGCTCTGGGAAGCAGATGCCAAGAAATGTTGCAAAGGTGGCTTTATTACATTGGAAAGAAAAATAGGAAGGATTCGTAGTAATATTAGTGGGAAGAGGAGGGAGAGGGAAGAAGGGTGGGGAAGGTAGGTAGCAAAAACTATTGAATGAGCTTTAAGTGCTGGGTGTAATTCTAAGCACTTCATACAGATTATCTCATTTAATCCTCCCAACTACTTTATGAGTGAGGTTCCCACTTTACAGTTGAAACAGCTGGTGCTCAGATAATGTTAAGTAATTTTTCGTATATAGCTAGGATTCAAACCCAGACATTTTGGCTCTGGAAGTAATGTTCTTAACAACTATATACATACTGTATAGCCACTGTCTACACAGAATGTAGATAATGTACAGAATGTAGTTTGTGTGTTTTTGTGGCTATTTTTTTTTAATGATATCATTGGATTCCCTTTGACCAAAGGTATTGATTTGGCCCTTTAAAAAAGTAATTGGCTAGGGGTGCCTGGGTGGCTCAGTTGGTTGAGCGTCCGACTCTTGACTTCAGCTCAGGTCATGATCCCAGATCGTGGCTTGTAGCTCAGGGTCAAGACCTGCTTCAAGCCCCACATGGGGCTCCACACTCAGCATGGAAACTGCTTGAGATTCTCTCTCTCTCTCTCTCTCTCTCTCTCTCTCTCACCACCTCCTTCTGTCCCTCTTCCTAACTCATGCTCTCTCTCTAAAAGAAAAAAAAACCAAAAACTAATTGGTTAATTGTTTCTTGTTCTCAGTAATAATAACCCACTTGAAAATACCTCAGTGCTATTACCTATCTTCCTAGATGGAATTTTGTTAACATTTCTTCCATGGCAGCATAAGGTATATTAATACATATGATAGTTTCATTTACATAGTTCTTTTAATAATTGTCAAGTGCACAGATGAAAGCATAGAAATGGTGAAGTGTGGTGTGGGATTATATCACTTACCTTTTAGGCAGGTATTGTTCTTGGATTTTTTACTTCCGGGAAGACTATCTTGCAGCTAGTGTGAGATTTTCATTTCTTTAAAAGAATCTCCTGTAGTAGAGGCTTACTATGTAATTGATGACATTATTCTCGGGATGGAAATAATGAAACTCCCATAGTTCTTTCTTCGAGAAAATACTTTATATTTCAAAATATTTCCTTTCTGTTTGACAAATACCACTGGATTTTGCTTTAAAGATAAATGTCATTTTTTGTTTTGTCTTCTAACTTAGACTGTGGTACAATCAAATGAGCAATAGTTTTTGATGGCTAGCAACTGTTCTTTTTTTTTTTTATTATTGTAAAAATCTTTAAAAAGGTGTAGTGACTAAATTATTTTATTCTTAGACATTTTCTTTCCTTTGCCTTTAAAGTTTTACAGTTCTCTTTCTCACAGCATTGTCCTGCTCAGCCCTAAGACCTAACTTTCACATTAGCCAAATTTTAAGAGAAGTTCATAGTTTAAGAGGAAATTTTGGGTACAGCGTTTCGGCCAGATCTGAGATTCCCTATTATAATTTAAAAAGATCTTTGGGCACCTGGGTGGCTCAGTTGGTTAAGCATCCAACTCTTAATTTCGGCTCAGGTCATGTTCTCATGGTTCATGGGATTGAGCCCCTCGTCAGGTTCTGCACTGATGGTGTGGTGCCTGCTTGGTGCTCGGGATATTCTCTCTCTCTCTCTCTCTCTCTCTCTCTCTCTCTCTCTCCTTCCCCACTCACACATGCTCTCTTTCTCTCAAAATAAATAAATAAACATTAAAAAAAAAAGATTGTTGAGGCAATTTTTATTATTTGCCTTAATTCAGATAACTAATTCTGGCTTATTTTCTCTTAAATCAATTTTTAAAAATGATAGATTATGTACCTTAACTATACCAAATGACACATGATTTTATAAGAAAGTTCTAACTGTATAAAGTCCCAGGGAGTCAGGAGATATACTTGCGGAAGTGTGGAATTTGGCATTTTTGTTATTGTATGGACTCACCAATCTCCCATACCCCTCAACCTTATGTCACCTGTATTATACTCCTCTGTAGCTACCTCACCCTGGTCAAGAAGAGGGCTGTTTGTGTACTTTGTTCTTGGTAGGGTGTAGAATTGACTGAAGCAGGTTTGGCAAATGTGGTTTATGTGTACCCTTTTTCCTATGCTTACTGCAGATATCAGGTCATGGCATACTTTCTTGCTTAGCCATGAAATGGTTTTGTAATTTTCTCAGCCTCTGCAAGCTGTTCCTTTCTCATAGAGTTTCTATGTGAGAAAACTTATCTCCTGTTGTTGGTATAGAGTTTGGGATGATTACCAAAAGTTCTGTATCTTTTTCTTTTCATGCTTAGGATTTGAGGTAGCCCAGGATTAAGAGATCTTACTGTTTTAGGGTTGGTAAGTTTGCTAGCAGTTTAGTAATCTTTTAGGTGTACTTAAAAAATTTAGATTTAGCACAACAAAATCAATCCCCCCCCCCACCGAAATACCTTTTTAATGAAATATTGTATCAGGAAACCTTTTTAAGATACTACTGCAGTTCATTTTTGGACAATTATCCCCCGATAAATTTGTACTGAAAAAGTTTTCCTTGGTTAGGGATGAGGAATAGGTTGTATCTTGCAATCTAAATCCGTTTCATTGATACGATTGATGTATTAGGATTTACTAGAGAAACATAATATGGGGTGTGTGGACGGAGCGGGGGGGGGGGGTAGATTTTAAGGAGTTGGCTCCTGTGATTGTGAAGGCTGGCAAGTCCAAAATCTGCAGGGTAGGCCAATAGGCAAGAGCTGGTGTTGCAGTTTAAATCCAGAGTCCCTCACTGGCAGAATTACCTCTTCTTCAGGGGACATTAGTCCTTTTTATTTTATTTAAGACTTTCAGCCAGTTTGATGAAGCCCACCCATACATTAAAGAGGGTAGTCTGTTTCACCTTCAATCAAAATCTGTTGATTTAAATGTTAATCTCATCTAAAAAAATAACCATTACAGAGACATCTAGAATGATGATTGAATTTTTTTTAATTTTAGAGAGAGAGGGAGAGAGAGAGAGAGCAACAGGGGAGAGGGACGGGGGGGGGGAGAGAGAGGGAGCGAGGGAGGGAGGGAGGGAGGGAGGGAGAGAATCTTAAGCAGGCTCCATGCTCAACACGGAACCCAATGTGGGGCCCAATACCATGACCCTGGGATTATGGCCTGAGCCTAAATCAACAGTCGGACCCTCAACCAAGTGAGCCACCCAGGTGCCCCCAAAAATATTGCTTAAAAAATACATTGTGAGAGAGAGATATTCAATGTTCAGTCAGCCAGTAATTTAGGATTAGAGTTAAGAATTTTGGAATGGAGCACTCACTAGTCTTCATTCTGGCTACATAATTGAAACATGCTCATGACAGGATCCCACTCCAGGCTGATTTAATCAGGATCTCTGGGGTTGAAGTCTGGCCATCAATATTTCTTTAAGGATCTCTAGGTAATTCTAAGGTACAGCTAGGGTGGAGAAACAGAATATATTATGCAATTAACTATTTAATGTTTTTCTCTACATAGAAAGAATACCTTGCTCTGCATTTCAAAACCTAGATGAATCATAGCATTAAATATATAGTCTCTGATAGAAAACAACTTGTTCTAAAGACCTGTAAGTTCGCTTCTTTAGTTCTGATCTCTTCTCTGTCTCAATTACACGTAGCTAATTTTTGCCTGTCTTTTAAGGACATTTCCTCTTCTTTAAAGCTTTTCCTGAATATTCCTTTTCATAATAATATATTCTTTTTATCTATTGTTTGCCACTAAATAAATTTAGTTTTACAATGGTTTTATGATACCATGTAATAATCTTTTGGTAGTGGTTTAACACTTTCTCTAGTGTGGTTTACTATACATCTCAGTTAATTTACACAACAGTCCTGTGAATAGGAAGGAATTAACATCTATTGATACTTCCTACACATTCCAGACCGTGAAGCATTATGCTTTATTGTCTATATAATACTCAACAACAATCTTGTAATATAGCCATTATCATTGCACTTTACATATGAGGAAACGAAAGTTCGGAGGAAATGAAGTTTTAGTGACTTCCCCAAGTTTCATAGTTCTGTCCTTTATAAACTTCAGAACTGGACCTCAAAACCAAGTCCTCTGACTCACAGTCCTGGGCTCTTTCTGCTATATTTGTAGACTTATTTCCCAAGCTGTCATGATAAACAGAGGCCATGTTTTATACATTGCTGTATCTCTTCATTTATTTGAATTTATACATAGAAGTTGCTTAATCAGTATTGATTTATTATGTAACTTTTTAAACTTTATTTATTTTGAGAGAGAGGGAGAATGTGCACGGGGAAGGGGCAGAGAGAGAGCATCCCAAGCAGGTTCTGCTCTGTCAGCACGGAGCCTGAGGGGGTGCTAGATCTCACAAACTGTGAGATCGTGACCGGAGCTGAAATCAAGAGTCGGGCACTAACTGACTGAGCCACCCTGGTGCCCCTATTATGTAACTTTATAGACCTGATTGATTGGGCTATATTTTCCATTTTAAAGGTACATTTAGTTCCATTAACTTTATATATGAATATTTGCTTCCATATTCTTTATCTTCCTTTGTATTCTTTAATGTTTTAATTCAAAAATTATTGTGAAACGTTTCAAACTTAGTAAAAGTGCAGAAAATAATAGAATAGGCATGTATATACCCACCTTGCTTTGATCTCTCTCTCTCTCTCTCTTTTAAAGAGAAATAAAGTTATAACAGATATTGCTAAAGTTCCATCCTTGTCCCTTTGTCCTCCCTCTTTCCCAAGAAGCAACTGTTATTCTGAGTATACGTGCCTGTATACTTGTTACACTATAAATAAAATTGTTTTGTTTATTAAATTTTAGATAAATGGAATTATTGTCCCCTTTAAAAAATAAATATGAGCCGTATTTTACATATCGTATAATTCACCTTTCAAATGTACAATTCCTTGAGATTTTAGTAAATTTACCAGGTTGCTCAGTTATCATCATGAATCATAGAACATTTTCATCACTTGAATATCATCTCTCTTGTACATTAACTGTTAATCCTCATTCCTTCTGCTGTAGGCAACCATTAATCTATTTTCTGTCTCAATAGCTTTGCCTTTTCTAGATATTTCATGTAAATGAAATAATATATTTGGTCTCTTATGCCTGACTTTTTTCATTGAGCATGTTTTTGAGGTTTATCTACTTTGTAGCATGTATGTATAGTTCATTTCTTTTTATTGGTGAATATTATTACATTGTTATTATGTTTTGTCAGTACATTCACTGTCAATCCATTCCGTGAATATTTAGCTTTTTTTCAGTTTTTGGCTATTATGAATACGTCTGCTAAGAACATTTGCATTTAAGTCTTTGTGTGGATAGGTGTTTTCATTTCCCTTGGGTAGATACCTGAGAGGAGAATTGCTGAATCATCTGATATATTTATTTTTTAACTTTTTGAGAAACTGCTGAACTATTTTCCACAGTGGCTGCAGCATTATATACTCCATCAGCAATACATGAGGGTTCCCATTTCTCTGCATCTTCACCAACATTTGTTACTATCTTTTTTATTATTATTATACATACCCTTTAGAACTTAAATTTTTCTCTCAGTGTTTTGTTTTGAGATCTATCCTTGTTGATACTTGTAGCTATCATGTATTCCCTTTCACTGCTTTAGGGTATGTCATTGAATGAATATATAGTAAAATTCCAACCGTCATATTGAAAAATGGCTGTCCATAATTGTGTAAAACGTAGGGTTGTGTTATTGTAAGGCTATTGAAAAATCTGTGTTTTTAGTGAATCTATATTGTCAGAAAAGTTACAGTAAGGATGTTGAAATTTATACTCAACACCACTGACTGACTATTGATGTGAGAAATTTCCAAATGATCACAAGGCAATCATTTCCTGAGTCCCTCCCACCTGCTTCCACAGAAAATAAGAATTTTAGCTTTATCTGAGAAATGGGTAGAAAATGCCTTCTGTTATTAATGGGAAAACTCAATGGCACTATTGAGTTTTAGCATGGGAAATATTACTGTGGATTTTTATTGACATAGTTTGTTTATTCTTTTGATGAACATATAGGCTGCTTGAAATTTTCACTGTTAAGAAACTTTTAGCAGACGCACATTTATGTACTGGTTGTCTTATACATGTGCACACTGCCTCTAGGGGTAGACAGATTTCTTTTTTCACTCAGGCAGCATGATGTAGAGATTAAAACCCAGGGCCTTCCATCTTATTTCATTACATGATCTTGGGCAAGTTATTTAACCTTTTTTGCGCCTCCCTCCGTTCAATGGGGATAATAAAAGTAAGTATCACATAGTGCTTTTACAGGATTAAAGCAGTTTTTTCTTCCGCTTCATTAATTTTCCCCTCATTACTAGTTCTTTCCCATCAATATGCAGTCATGCTGTTATTTCTCTCATCTTAAAAACATACTGTTTTATCCTACTTTTTTGGCTGCCTTTTGTCCCAGCTCTCTCTTCCTTTTGGCAAGACTGTCTGTACTTGGTGTTTGCGAATCTTCTCCTCCCATCTCTCTCTTAATGTCATCACGGTCAGGGCAAAAGTCTCCCCCACTCTTCTACATACATCCTTATCATGGTTACCAGTAACTTCCACATTGATAATCCTGTCGTCAATTTTGTCCCCCCCCCCCTTTTTTTTAAATGTATTTATTTTGAGAGCGAGAAAGAGAGCATGCCTACATGTACATGTGGGAGGTGCAGAGAGAGAGAGAATCCCAAATAGGCTTTTTGCTGTCAGCGTGGAGCCCAATATGGGGGCTCAAACCCAGGAACTGGGAGATTTTGACCTGAGCCAGAATCGTTGAGTCAGACACTTAACCTACTGAGCCACCCAGGCACCCTAATTCTTGTCCTTACTTGAAACCTGTTGTTAGCATTTGATGCAAGTCTCTTCTCCTTGGTATACTTTTTTCATTGTTTTCCAGAATATTGTGCCTTCTTGGTTCTTTCTGCCGCACTGATTGCTTCTCACTTTCCTTTATTGGTTTCTCATATTCTTCCTTACCTCTTAATTTGGAGGGCATCAAAGCTCAGTTATTTGACCTTATGTCTTTTCTATCTACATTTACTGCATTGGTGATTTTATCTAATCTCATGTCTTTAAATACCAAAGTATTCAACTCCACAGTTGAAGGTGGAGTTTTATTTCAACTTCAAGTTTATATACCTAATTAATATGTTTGGCATCTCCACAGAACTAACTGCCATCTGAAAGTCATTATGTCAAAAGTGACTTCCTGTTCTTCTTTTTCAAACCTATTTTATCTATAGTCTTCCCCACCTCTGTTGATGGCATATCCACCTTTCTAATTGTTCAGATAGAAATAGTGGTGGAGTCATCTTTTTCTTACATTTTCTAGTTGCTTTTGTTGATATGTAAGAAAGCTATTGAAAGTAATATATTTAATTTATAGCAGTGAACTCATTATTTTGGTAATCATTTGTTTTTGGTTTTGTATGTATTTCCACATATAAAAGAATTAATTGACAAGAGTCATTTTGCTAACTATTATCCCAACTAACTATTATTTCATTATCTTGTCTGATTGCATTGGTTAGCAGATTCATTTCTTGACATTAAGCTTCAACTAATTTTGACTTAAATGCTAAATAGCTTTGGAATTAGGGTTTGGTGACTCTTAAATTGTTTGAAATAATATTAATTCTTCCCGGAGTTAGTACAACATGAAATTTGTCATTCCTAAGAGAGCCACGGCACATCTAACAATGGATTGTTGGTTGATACCCATTTCTATAGTACCTACAATTTTATATTTTAAATGTAATTCAGTGAGAATTACATTGAATTAAAAGAAGCATTTATATTCAGTTTAGAATGACTTTATTCTTAAGTATATTCTAGAAAGTTACAGTCTTTCAAGCTTAATAAAATTCAGATCTCTTTAGAAGTAACGTGGATTGAAAGATAAAATGCTGTTTCATCCAGACTGCTAGCTCAATTTTCTCACAGAAAACACTTCCCCCCCCCCCCCTTCTTAACGGAGAACCTAAGTTTAAGCATAAGTAGAACATTTGCATCTTCTATTGAAACGTATTCTCTGGCCTTTGCCTAAATGAGACTGAATAGTTTTTAACATGCTTAGGAGAGGGACATTTCAGGAGAGCTTCTCAAACAAACCTTTTCCTATTTTATTTCTTTTTGAATTGTTATCAGAGGAGGCGAAAATTTTATTAGCTCTCTAATACAGAATGTAAGAAACTAGTATGTACTAATATGTGGAATGAAATTTTAATTGTTATGGGGAAAAAAGGTACGTGATGACTATTTGCACCTTCTTGTGGAGTTTAATTCTTTCCTGCAAGTTCCTTAACAAACGTTAACTTAAAATGGCTTGGGTTAAAACTTCCTGTTGTTAAGGTTAAGAGTCTGAATTCTCTGTTGGATACTATGATTCTGTGTTAGAAACATGTAATAGTTTGTCATGCGTGTGGCCTTAGTTCTGAGTAGGGTGATCATAAGCCCAGTTTGCTTGGGAAAGTGCTTTGTATGCCTGTTATCCTGTCTTAATTATTTCTAGCACCCCTGCGTTTTTATTGTTCCCTTGCATATTACTGTCAACTTAGTGGTTTAATGCAAAACAGAATTTTAAAATCAGTTCTGTAGGTCAGAAGTCCAGCATGGGTCTCATGAGGCTATAATCAAGGGTTCAGGGAATCTATTCCCTGTTCATTCATCTTTTTGGCAAAACTCAGTTATTTGTGGTTGTAGGACCTAGGTCTCCATTTTCTTGGAGCCCTTTCCAGCTTGTATAGGGAACTATATCTTGGCTCCTGACCATTTCCTCTATTTTCAGAGCCAGCAACAGCAAGTTGCAGTCTCCTCATTTTCTTCTCCCTGACCCTTCTTCTCTCATAGCATCTTCCTTTATGACTCATGTGATTAGGTTAAGCCTGCCAAGATAATTTCTCCATTTTGAGGTCCATGACTATCACCACATCTTGAAAGTCCCTTTTGCCATGTAAGGTAACACATTCACAGGGTCTAGGGATTCAGACATGGACGTCTTTGAGGGAGTTGGTTGTATTATTCTGCCTTCCACAGCAGTTTTTCACTTTTGGGAGTGACCCTGTTTGGACATAATTATATGGACATTCGATTTCTAAGTAGCCAATTATTTCAAATATGAATAAAACCCCAAACTCAAGTTTCTGCTTCCCTGTCTTAAAATTTTGTTTAAGTTCTTTCTTTTTCTACTTCCTCTCCTTCTTTCTCCTTGACACCTTTGCAAAGATCATGAATAGTTTTCCTGGCTCACTTGCAAGAAGTCAGCGTGGAGAGTAGATGTGATTTCTTTTTTGCCCTTATTTGTGGATAAAGGAGCCACATGTCTTATTATTTTTTTTTTTAATTTTTTTTTCAACGTTTATTTATTTTTGGGACAGAGAGAGACAGAGCATGAACGGGGGAGGGGCAGAGAGAGAGGGAGACACAGAATCGGAAACAGGCTCCAGGCTCTGAGCCATCAGCCCAGAGCCTGACGCGGGGCTCGAACTCACAAACCACGAGATCGTGACCTGGCTGAAGTCAGATGCTTAACCGACTGTGCCACCCAGGCGCCCCGAGCCACATGTCTTATAGTGTGATGGCTTACATGATTCTTGTAGTCTTTTGCCATTGCAGGCTGCCATTGTCATGTCCTCAGTGGTTAGTGACAAGGGAATAGGTGAATTCTGAGGTTCTGCTGCTTGTGCTAGACATTGTTCTTTAAACTGATACCTGGCAAGGAAGAGGAATTAAGACAGGCTTTTTTTCCTCCCTCTTCCTTTAGATTTTATTTAATACCAGAGAAATAGCTGGGCATTGCATTCATTTAAACACCTGCTGATTTTTTTTTGAAGGGGACAGGTTATTATGTTATAGAAGCAATTTTACTAGCACAACCGTGTTATAATAAAGTAGATACATGAATGCTTTTATTTCACATTTTTGAAATTTTTTATTTATTAAACTACATTAATTGAAGAAAACAATTATGTGTTTTCTGTGTATCAGAAGGCCAAATTGCCATTTATGTCTAACCTAAATTTGTAGTCAGGAATTTTTTCCGAGGTACAAAATATAATTTGTATTCAAATGGATTAATTTTTTTCCCTTGGATAATCCAAACAAAGACCAATGTATGATTTTGAATCCTATATCTTATTTTAGTAAGCTAAGCAGATATTTGATACTTGCTATTTTATATATATTTGTGGCCTTAATTTAATAGTGAATCTATCAGAGTTTAAATTTAGCAGTTCGTGCATACGATGAAACCACTGCTACGTACCTCTGAAGTTAATTTCTTTCTTTCCAGTTTACAATGCCAGTTTTACACTCCATTTGCTGTCAGTGAAAACGTGGGTGGCAGACACACCACATATTTATCATCACTAAGTTCACTATATCATACAGGAAAAGTACATTAATATGCCATACGGAAAATCTAACACACGTAAACAACCACTTAGCATTTTTAAGAACATATCTGACTTATTGATTAGCTTAAATACCTTTAGTAGAGTGAGACACCTACACAGAGTGCATACATTCACTTACTTATCTGAACAAGTGCTTCTTGTGCTGATGAATGAGCAGATCTCGTCTTTATGTATCATGATGAAGATCAAACGTTCGAAAGCTTTCCCCTTTCCATTGGAATCCCTAAATCTTGACACAATTAAATTATTGCCAGGGTTCTTCAGATAAAGTGCACTCTGGAAAACAGCTCTGTAAAACCTTATTATACATTTACGTTTACGGTGGGTGTTCTAAGTCTCTTTTCCTGAAGTTTGTGCTGTTGTTATTCTCACTCAATAGTGAGTGGGGTAGGGTTTGAGAACTTTTCTTAATTTCTGTTTTCCTTGGGAACACTGTACACTTAACTAGTCTCAGTTGGCTTGTGTGTATGTTTTAAAAAATATGTACATTACCTTGTTAGATTTTTTTTCTCACTGGAATATTTTATTGAAATTAGGAAAGACCAATATATAATATCTAGTTTACGTAGATATGGTCCTAAACCTGAGAAAACAGTAATAAGAAATAATGCAGTTATGAAAAATGGAGGGAGAAATGTATCTAATATAAAGCATAAGGAGCAAATGAAAGTGTTTTCCTTTTAGTCTTCTGTGAACATTTACATTACATGCATTCCAGGATTAGGAGGGTTTTAAAAGAAAAATGTCTTAGCTCTTTTTTTTTTTTTTTTTTTTTTTTTGGTGAAACAATACAATAGGAAGTTCTGTGTTTAAAAGTTTTATACTTTTCTCAGATACTTAGTTTTTCCCTCTGTTATATCCTAGTATTTTCTCTCTAAAGCAAAAACAGTATTTAAAATTCCTGCTTCCTTGTAGTACTTTCTAAGACCCTGGATGTTAAACAACTTTGGGTAAGGTTTTTGTTCATGCCCTCTCTGTGGATATCGTGTCCTTATTTCTTCAGTCATTCCTTCTGAACTGGGACTATCTAATAAGGCCAGTCATTCCATTTTTATTTTAGTTAATTTCCACAGATATATTTATAGACTGTTAGTGTAGAATAATCTTGTCTCTGTTCTTTACTCTGTTTCCCTCCCTTTTGAAGATTTTAAACTGTTTTCATGGAGAACTGTAAAATGTGAAGCTCTAAATATGCGCTCATTTTCATGCTTTTCTCTCTCATTTCCTACTGTCTTGACTACTTTGTTTCCCACCACAGTGAATATCTGGAACTGAAAGCATTATTTTTTCCCTAACCTCTTGTTGCCAGTCAAATCCAGAACCGTTATTGGTTCTTGGCTTCCTTCTCATTACCCTTTACATTCTTTATCTTAGACCTAGGAATTCACCGCCCTCCTCCTTACAACATCATCTCTAATTAGTCAGCATATGGTTTTAGTAGGTTTTGCTCCTGCCAGTTCCATACCATTCCCAAAAACCAGCCTTAATCCATTCCTCTACACCCTTATTCCTGGAATACTTCAGAGGACGTTGCTATCCTCAAATCTGTGCTGTATATTGTTACCAGATTAATCTTCCTAAAGCATTGCTTTCACTGTCACTCCCCTGCTTATGAACTTTAAGTGGTCCCACTTTGTAGATTGAAATTTGGAGTCTCTAGCCCCATACTCAAAGTTCTCTCATAAAGTTGTCCTAATTTACCATTCAGCCTTCTCTACTAGTCAGTAACAAAAATTCTCGTATTTCTGTCAAGATGGTTCCAGCATCCTGAGAATTCCTGCATTTGCACATCCTTCCAAACTTCATAGTATTTTCTTTCATTCTCTCCTTTGTGCCCAGTCATCTCTCTCCTATTTTTCTTTTTGCTCATCCAAAGCTTACGTTTTCTGAACTTGCAGCTCATGTCTTGTTTTCTCTGTAAAATCTTCCTGAACAGTATGGTCTACCGTGATCTCCCCCTCTTCTGAACCCCAGTTTTTCTTTGTCGCTTCTCACAAAACACTTTGTTTGGTGTTTTGCTCTCTTGTTTTTAGTTGGATCTAGGCCCTATGTGGATAATTGAATTTTAAGTGTCAAGAGAGCAGGGACCATGTTATATTTCTTTGCATCTCTCTTATGGGCTAAGTACAATTCATTACAAATCTCAGATGATAAATTGATTTTTGCTCACTTATTCCACAAATATTAGCTCATTACCTAACTCAAATACCGTTGATAAAGAGTTAAACGTAAGAGGTATGGGATCTGCTTTCATGGACTTTACATTCAAGAAAGGGGAGAGAACTAGTCTGTAGCTAATTTAACAGTGCCTGTTTAAATACAGTTGAGGAATGTGGTTTGCCACTTTTTTGACAAGTGGGGGAAAAAAATCGCCTTTCCCCTCTTCTGTTATTTGTATGTATAATTTTTCTTATTTTAAAAATACATTTTAATGGAGTTAATTACTCTTGTGAAATCACAGGTTTTCAAATGGTAAAACCTTGTTTTCTTCTAAATGTACATAATACTGATATACTTTTTAGCTAAATCAAGTAGACAAAATAATAGAATAATTCATACATTTTTGATAATAAATGATAGGAAATTTGTATATCGTTTATGTGGTAATGTAAACTGATGTAAAATAATTAAAAGATAATGAAAATATTAAAATTTTTTAAATATTTATTTATTTTTGAGAGAGAGAGAGAAAGAGAGAGAGGAGAGGAGAGGGAGGGGCAGAGAGAGAGGGAGGCACAGAATCCGAAGGAGGCTTTAGGCTCTGAGCTGTCAGTACAGAGCCTGATGGGGGATTGAACCCATGAACTGCAAGATCATGACCCGAGTCGAAGTTGGGCACCCAACCCACTGAGCCACCCAGGTGCCCCAAAAATATTTTTAAAAGGAACATTTCCTAAACTCAAAACTATCAGAACTTCTTAGTTAATATTCTAAAGCTGTCTTTTGTAGGAAAACAAGTTTAAAGAAGAATACATTATTGGACACATTATTATTTTAACTTTAAGTGTTTCTTCCAGTGGCTTGAACAACATCATGTATTTCATAAGATTGTTTGAGATTCTAGTAACTATAGAAAGTTAATGTTAAAAGAATGGCAAAGTATGCATTGAAACAAAAAATTATTGTATTTGCAAATATAAAATCATAATTGACATAAATGTTATAGTTAGGAACATTATGAATGTAAATATGCCTTCTCTGTTCTCAGTCCTGTAATGCCATTCTTTGTCCAGTGGGAGATGAAGAGTGATGTTGAGACTGCTGTTTAACCTATTATAACAGCTTTAAAAAAATTAAATAGCGTTGATGTAAATATGAGGAGGGAAAAGAGTATTTATCTCCATTAAGTGACATAAAAAGCCACGGTAAGAATAACAGGCGGATGGGTGTGCATTAAGCAGTGAAATCTCTAAATTCAGATGCTAATTATAAGCACAAGGACAATTGCCTCCCACATACTTAACTGTTGTATATTTTCTTTAGTCAAAGTGTAATTCAGAGTTTGTGAAGTGCTGAATATGGCTTTTAGTTTTTCATCCCCCTTAACATACATGTTAAAAAAGAAAAAAAACCAATAGAACCACTTCTGCTGGACTGTGATTTTGGCCGATATAGATAGAATATTAAACCAAATGCTACCAAGATCATTCACGTGATTGCTCTTGGATCGTCTTTATTGAGTGCCTTACCTACTTCCCACTATCAAAAAGCAGATATTTAGTAGTAAAGTTAAAATTATTTAAGTATATTTGAGCACAAATTCCTTGCTGTGGTGTCCCAAGGACTAATTTAAGGCTTAGATTGTGAAAAGATGTATTGGTACTGGCATTAAGAGTATATTTGTTTAGATTATTATCATTTTAAAAATTTATTTTGGTTATGGTCTCTGGCATCATGTCTTTAAAGTACAATACTGTTTTTTTTCTTCCATTATCTGAGAAAAAGAAATTTCCTCTGCATTTTCTACAGTAAATAGAAAATTTTCACCACTTTCATGGTGGTTTTGTAATGTGTTCATCAGTTGTTGAAAGGGTACAGAGTACGGAAACCCTGTTCTGAGAAGGGAGATTGCTTTTAAGTGTAGAATAGCAGGGAAAATGTTAAGAGTCTTAAATTATTTTTAAAACTTTGTTTTTAGAAATAGAAGTACAAAAAACCTTTTTGTAATTTTGCCACTTTTTTTATTCTTAGGTATGCTTTTTATTTAGCTTTTAGTAACTTGTAATTTAAGATCTCAGTTATTAGGTGTATTTCTGCATTTTATATATCGCTCCCAGATGCTACAGTATTAGTTTTTATCACTGCATATTTTATGAAATGTCAGCCTTCTGTTGGCTGTTCACGCAGCATTGTTAGTGATCAAAGACACAACATAAAGGAGAAGAATCTAAACAGTTGGCTTATCTTTGTCCTTCATTGTGACAAAAATACTATAAAATCACTTTATTATAAAAAGTAAAGGCATCATCTAACATGCAGTGAAAGGATAAATGTCATTGCTTTTGAGTGAAATAAAATCTTAAATATTTAATATCAAGAAAACCAGTTATAAAGAGAAATAATTTCTTATTTCACAAAGTTTTCCTTGGTGAGGAATGAGGGTAATATGTTGTATGTAATATTATAATACTTTGCTAATTGACAGTATTGTGCCTAGAAGAAGCCACACGGTTTTTTGACAACATAAGAGGTTATTCGGTTTAAACCGAATAATTTTGTTACTCAAAATATATTTTAGAAAAGTGGTTATTATAGTTTTAGTATGTGCATTATCTAAGTTGTATGTAATCTGGTTTATTATTTTCTCGAGTTGACTGACTTTGTAGTTTAAAACTTTATTCCACAGATTTAAAAATCCTTTTTTCTCTGTCTGGGTCAGTGATTTCAATATCAAGATAAAAGTATAGAACGGGAAAATATTCTCAAAGCCTGAAAGAAAATCTGTAAGAATAAAAATCTTGAATGATTTTGATCAGCTGTTGTGTATGCCCACCACAGCAGTTGGTTCAATCAATTTTATGTTTTGGGATGGTTTTATTAAAATGAGCTGCTGCTTTCAGTAAATCATTGAGAAAGATGCTGGCTTTATACATGTCTCTTTTTTGGTGGAGGCAGGGCAGTAATAGTTTCTCTTTGCAGCCTTGTAAGTCAGTGAGTCAGTGAGGTTGGGGGCAATCTGTCCACCATAGGAGTCAGTATGTTTCTGTGTCATCACTGTGGGCCTTTGGAAATAGAAGTAGAATGAGGATTTAGACCAAAACGTGATTATTTTACATGCACTTTTATGACTTTTGGCAGAAAGCTGCCATTTCTAGGAAAAATAATTGTCAGCAGGTAATAATGATTTTAGTATCTTTTTATTGTATACAATTTCTCTTTTTATAAATGAGTGAAAGCTTGTTTTCATATGGGAGAATTAGACCTTTGAAAAGCAGTTTGAAAGACAGAGCTGTTGGATACTTGTAATTTAGGGGCCTCCACTTGTTGTCCTGTGGTGCCCGAAACCCTCACCCAAAGTGTGGTCCATAGTTCAAAGGCAGTGGTGTTACCTGATAGCTTGCTGAAAATGCCGAATATTGGGCTCAATCCCATGCCTACTAAGTCAACATCTGCTTTGTTTTTAAGTTTATTTATTTATTTGGAGGTGGGGAGGGGCAGAGAGAGAGTCTCAAGCAGGCTCCATGCTCAGCACAGAGCCCACCGTGGGGCTCAGTCTCGGAAATCATGAGATCGTGACTTGAGCTGAAATCAAAAGTCGGATGCTTAACTGACTGAGCCACCCAGGCACCCCTCAACATCTGCATTTTCATCAAATTTTCATTTGTACGCCCATTAAAATTTGAGAAGCACTACTATATGCTTCTCAGGCAAAGCCTCTCATTTGCTCAGTGTATGTATGTTTTAATCGTGGGATGCTGATAGTGGAGTTGGTCATGTGCAGCGGGAGAGTTGGAGGAGGCAGTGTTAAACTCACATCAGAATTGGAGTTGGATCCTGAAGAAGGCAAATATTTAATCTAGATCTCACAGGGATTTAGTCTATAAGTAATTACAATTAGAATCAATTGCTACTTTGTATCATATGTGGGATGCCTCTCGTTACCCTACTAATGGTTAAGCTGGTGGTTTCTTTCTAAGTGTCTTTATCACAGGCCAGATATTCTGATGTTTTCTCCCACTAACAGTGTAGTTGGCATTTCCAAAGTGTATTCTATGGTGTATTTTCCCCAGGAGATTCTCTAAATAAAAAGAGGTCAAATTTTGGAAAGCATCGTATACTTTCTTCCTATCTAGGAGAATCACTGTATACATTGATTTATATTAAAATATCTGAGAACCTGGTGTAGCTTAATTCAATTTTTCCAAATTAACTTGACCATAGCATTTTTCCCCATCCCCCCTTTTAAAAAGACTGCCATTAAAAAAAAGAAATGAAAGACTACCGTTATTATCTTTTCCTTTAGCATATGCAAACTGGCTTGTCTCCAGTATTTATTCTCCTTGATGAAAATAAGAGATGAGGACAACTTTTGAAATTGTCATGGCGTTGCCACTTCAAACAGACTTTCCAGTATTGTTATTTAAGTGCTAAAGGTACTGGTACAACCCTTGTGTGCTGAAGGGGTTGAACGTGGCAGACATTTTTAGGGCTCGAATAACTGAGAAAGCATCTTTTAGAAAGTGAATGTTAACTAGATCCCAGTCAGATTTGGTGGGTAAATGGAAGGGAGGAAACAGAGCATTCCTAATGTTTGCTAGAATGAGGAAAACCATGAGCAATTGAACAAGTTAAACATTTGAGTTCAAGCAGTAAGAAAAAGTAAGTGGCTGGCTTAAAAAATTCTTCTAACTAGGAATAAATTCAGACTTAGAGAAGAGCTGTAGGAGTAGGAAGAGTATATATTCTTTTCCCCAGATTCACCTACTGTTAAGATTTTACTGCATTGGCTTTATCATTCAGATATTTTTCTCTCCCTTCTCCCTCAAATGCCTCCCTCAAACAGTTTTTCCCCCCCGAACCCTTTGAACAGAGATTGCAGAGATTGATGCACCATCCTAAAAGTGTATCAGTGTGTATTTCCTAAGAGTAGGGATATTTTCTTCCATAACTATAGTATAATGAACAGCTTTGGTAAAGTTAACATGGGTATAGTACTGTTATCTAACCTACCATCCATATTCCACATTTGTCAGATGACCCAATAATATTTTTATAGCATTTTCCCTCTTGAATAAGAATCCTGTCTAGGATCAGTTATTGCACTTGGTTGTCATGTCTTTTTAGCCTTCTTTAATCTGAAATGGTTCCATGGTCCTTGAGTTTTATGACACTGACGTTTTTTAATAATATGGTCCTTCATTTGTCTATCACTCTTCATTTTGGATTGTCTCCTGTTTCCTCATGATTAGATTCAGGTTGTATATTCCACCCAGAATACCACGTAGATGATGTTATGTCCTTCTCAGGACATCACATCTGGAGGCATATTGGTGATGGTAATTTTTATCGTTTGGTCAGACTGTTGTCAGATTTCTCTACTCTAGAGTTACAGTTTTTTCTCTTGCAACTAATAAGCAGTCTGTGGGGAAACACTTTAAGATCATGCAAATATCCTGCTCCTCATCAAAATTTCTGCCTAGATTTAGCATCTATTGATGATTCTTCCCTGGTACAGTTCTTTCTATAATGGTTACAAACTGCTGATTTTCCAGTTCCAGCCCTCCTTCCAGTCAACATCAGCATTCTGATGAACGCAAAATCTATGCTGATGGACTGACTGATTTACAGTTGACCCTTGAACATTGTGGGTTTAAACTGTGTGGGTCCACTTATATGTGGATTTTTTCCCCATAAATACAGCACAGTGCTGTAAGTGTATTTTCTCTTCCTTCTGATTTTTGTAATATTTTCTTTTCTCTAGCTTAATTTTAAGAATATAGTGTATAATACATATACAGAATATGTGTTAATCGACTGTTTATGTTATCAGTAAGGCTCTAGTCAACAGTAGGCTATTGGTAATTAAGTTTTTGGGGAGTCAAAGTTAATATGTGGACTTTTGACTCTGTGGGATGTTGGTGCCCTTGACCCTTGCATTGTTCAAGGGTCAACTATATTTATTCATTCAATCATTTATTCATTCAATCATTTATCATTGGTATGAGCTTATGGATATCTATTCTTTTCAATGCTTTATAATTCACTACTGAGTTATAAATTGTCCAGGTTTGGTTGGTGAAAGTAGATAGAAATGTTGACCGAGAAAAGAGGCTGAGCTAAAATAAAACAAAAGCATTTATATGAGGTCTCAGAATTGCAATTCAGGGAACACAGATTTGGGCAGCAGCCCAAATAGTGTCTGTCCCTGCACCCTCCCACCCCCACCCCAGAACAAAAGTCAAGGGTTTTTAAAGACAAAATGGAATGCTTGTATTTTTTTCTTTTAACAAAAAATTTTGATTAATGTTGGCAGCAGAAAATTAATCGTGGCTGAATTTAATTGGTTAAGGCTATCACCAAGCAAAGTTTCTTACTTTAGCAAATTTCAGGCTGAGTCCTTGGAATATTTGCAGTTTGGCCCAGTTCAAAAGTTCATGGTTCTACCTGGTGAAGACATGCGTAAGGCCCATGTCTTTATTAGGCACTTGTCTCTGTTTAAAAACCCCCTGATGTAAGTGACTCCATTTTATTTTACCTTTCTTTTTTTTTTTTTAATGTTTATTTCTTATTTATTTATTAGAGAGAGAGAGAGAGAGAGAGAATGAATGTATGTGGGGAAGGGGCAGAGGTGGGGGGGGAGAGAGAGAGAGAATCCGAAGCAGGCTCTGAGTTATCAGCATAGAGCTCCACGTGGGTCTTGAACTCACAAACCATGAGATCATGACCTGAGCTGAAATCAAGAGTTGGAGGATGCTTAACCGACTGAGCCACCCAGAGGCCCATATTTTACCTTTTACAGCATTCCCCTGTCACATTATTATCTTAAAATTTTTTTTGGTTAATGTTTATTTATTTTTGAGAGAGAGACAGAGTGCGAGCGGGGGAAGGGCAGAAAGAGAGGGAGACACAGAATCCGAAGCAGGCTCCAGGCTCTGAGTCGTGAGCACAGAGCCTGACGCGGGGCTTGAACTCAGAAACCGTGAGATCATGATCTGAGCTGAAGTTGGACGCTTAACTGACTGAGCCATCCAGGCGCCCTACCCATCACATTATTTTTTTAATTTTTAAAAATATTTTTATTTCTGAGCACACAAGCAGGGGAGAGGGGCAGAGAGAGAAAAATCTTACGCAGGCTCAATATTCAGTGCAGAGTCAGATGTGAGGTTCAATCCCCCCATGCGACCTGAGCCAAAATCAAGAGTTGATGCTCAGGGTGCCTGCGTGGCTCATTCAGTTAAGCTCCCAACTCTTGGTTTAAGCTCAGGTCATGATCTCATGGTTCATGAGTTTGAGCCCTATGTCAGGCTCTGCACTGATAGTGTGGAGGCTGCTTGTGAGTCTGTCTCTCTCCCCCTTTCTCTCTGCCCCTCCCTGCCCCCCTCTGCCATAAATAAATAAATAAAAAGAAAGAAAGAAAAGAAACAGAAAGAAAGGGAAAGAAAGAAAAAGAAGGAAAGAAGAAAGAAAAAGAAAGAAAGAAAAAGAGTTGATGCTCAACAGACTAAGCCACCCAGGTGCCCCTCCCCTATCACATTTTTGAGTGGTTTCTTACTTTCCGGCAAAACAGATTGTCACAGAATCTTTATCTTTTCTGTAACAGTTCTGGACAGCCATTTCTCTGAAGAGTCCTGGTTTTAGTGGGGGAATGTTATTAGAGATCAAGATCTGGGCACTATTGTGCTGGTTGCTACTGGATGGTGCTCATCTTTATAGGATCTTGGCTTTTAGGCCATGAGGACAGAAAGAGGACAGAGCTAGGAAATAAGGGTTATATATATATGTACACATGTACCTTGATGGGTAAGTGTATACATACATTCATACTGATAAACATATATTACATACTTTAGAAATCATTAGGTCACACCAGTGTCTCTAATTCTAATCCATCTCCACAGGGTTCTTTCTTGCCTTCCATCTTTCCATATTTGTATGTCTCTTCTTTCATCGTGAGAACATTGGCTTCCGACAGCATCAACACATTAACTTACTTGCGCAGCTCAATAATACATCTGAAATAGTTTCAGAATTGGTTCATTATACCACTAAAATGAACAAATCTACCAAAAAGCATTCAAGATTTGTTTGAAGTACTCTCTCCTCACCCCACTGAATTCTGTGAGTGTATTTAATCAAATGCTGTACTCCTAATTACTTGCATTACTTCTTTCTTCTTTTATCCCTTAAGGATGGATATAGTATTAATTTGAAATACAGTTTAATTCACTCATTTTACTTTGCTGTCAGCTTTTGCATATTTTCCGTCTTTATATCATTGCTAATTTAATTATTTTGAATAGGTAGAAAGTGATGATTTACTTTTCCAAAAGGTCAAGTTTTATGAAAAGGTATACTCAGAAAAGTGTCACTTTATTTCCCTCATTCCACCGCATCCTTTGTTAGGTATCCAACGTTACTGTTTTTTAGTTCATCATTCCTTTTATAAAGATAAGCAGATACATTTTCTTATTTTTTTCCTTATTTCCTCTTTCTTATGAAACACAGCATAGTATATATGTCCTTTTGCAATTTACTTTTTTCATTTATATCTTTAAAAAAATTTTTTTTAATGTTTATTTATTTTTGAGACAGAGAGAGACAGAGCATGAATGGGGGAGGGGCAGAGAGAGAGGGAGACACAGAGTCAGAAGCAGGCTCCAGGCTCTGAGCCATCAGCCCAGAGCCCGACGCGGGGCTTGCACTCACGAACCGTGAGATCGTGACCTGAGCCGAAGTCGGACGCTCAACCGACTGAGCCACCCAGGCGCCCCTATCTATATCTTTTAAAAATCACTCCATATCACCTTATAGAGATCTTCCTCTTTAATTTTTTGCATCCGCTTACTACTTTATTGTGTGTACGTATGTAATGTAGTTTATTCAACCGATCTCTTATACTTGGGCGCTTAAATAATCTCCAGTAGCTTGAAATTGCAAATAATGCGGTAGTGAATAACCTTGTGCCTATGTATTTTCATATTGTTTCAGGTTTATCTTCAGGGTAAATTTCTTGAAGTGGGATTGCTTGCTTTTCAAAGGATAAATGCTTATGTAATTTTATTAGATATATGCCCAGCTCTTCTGTAGCATTTTGCATTTCCACTACTAGTGTATGGGAGTGCCTGTCTTTCCACAGCCTTGCCAACAGAGTAAACTGTAAAACTTCTGAATTTTTCCTGATTTGAAATATGAGAGATGGTGTCTCAGTGTCCATTTAATTTGTTGTGTTTATCTTAGGAGTGGAGTTGAATGTCTTTTCATATGTTTAAGAGCTGCTCTTTATGGGATATTTGGTTTTTTACCCTCAGTTTTGAATGCTCTTTGTAGTGATATCAGCCATTTATATTTATCAGTGATAAGTCTTGCAAAAAAATGTTTTCTCCTCATTTGTCATCTTTCTTTTTCTTTTGCTTGTGTTTTTCTTGTAGTATAAAGGTTTCATATTTGGATTTTAGTTCTAGTAAGGAAGGCTTTTTTTAAATGATTTCCCAGGTTATAGGAGGAATTTAGTGATTCTTTTTTACTTGTATAGTTCCCTTTGTTACATTTAAATCTCTGGTTTATTTGGAGTTGGGTTCAGTGTGAGAAATAGATGGATTTTTTACACCCCCCCCCCCCGCAAATGTGTATCCATTTGTTAAAAAGACCATTCTTGTACCAGTGTTTTGTGATATCACCTTTATGATAGCCGAATCTATTTCTGCACTTTCCTATTCTGTTTCATTGGTCTCTCTGACTATTCATGCAGCAATACCACACTGTTCTCATTACAGAGGCTTTGTCGTGTGTTTTAATTTCTGTGGTATTTTTTTAATTAAAAAATGTTTAATGTGTTTATTATTTATTTTTGAGGGAGACACAGAGTGTGAGTGGGAGAAGGGTTCAGAAAGAAGAGGAGACACAGAATTTGAAGCAGGCTCCGGGCTTCTTGCTGTCAGCACAGAGCCTGTCGTAGGGCTTGAACTCCTGAACGGTGAGATCATGACCTGGGCTGAAGTCACATGCTTAACCGCCTGAGCCTCCCAGGTAGCCCAATGTATGTAGTATGTTTTAACAAGGTTTCCCATATATATTTCTTTTCAGTATTTCCTAGACGTTCTTGAATGTTTCTTTTCTACTTGACCTTCAGTATCAAGTTGTCTAGCTCCACAGAAAAGTCAATCATATTTTTGGGGGGCTCAAATTATATTTATAATTTTATGGTGTATTGATATTGAGATGTCCCAATCAGTGACAAAGTATTTATTTTCAGTTGTTCAGGACTACTGTTGTCTCTTTTAAGAGTGTTTATTTTTCTTTATGTGGGTTTTGAACATTTCAATTTATTCTTATTTAATCTTTTTTACTATTTTACTACTGTTTTAAGTGTGGTTTTCTCATCCATTATATATTCTATCTGGTTTTATTTGTGTATGTCAGTGTTACTGATGTTTTCATGTTTATTTTATATCCTGTTCCCTCGGTAAAATCTTTTGTTCTTGAGTTTTGTCATTGATTTTCTAGGATTTTCCAGGTATTCATCAGGATATCTGCAGATAGTTTTAGTTCTTCTTTGCCAGTTGTTCTCCCTACAATCTTTGTCAGTAATAGTTTTGTTTCTTCTTTTCCAATTCTTGTTTTTTATACTTCTAATGGCTTCCTCTAGTCTTATTTTATCGACTAACATGTCCAGAAAAAAAGTAGTAGTGGTCCTAGTGGGTATCCTTGCCTTATGCCTTACCTTAGTGGGCAGAGTAACACTGAGAGCTAGCAGCGGGAGAAAAGATAGATCTGCGCAAGGTAATAATGCGCAGTTCGAAATGCTTTACAGGCAGTACGTGTATTGTCATATACGGTTCTCTATAGTATTTCTCTTCCCTTTCATGGCTAAATATTTTGAAGGCGTTGTCTCTACCTTTCACCTTCATTGTTTTACCTTCCATTCTCATCCTTTAAACAGCTCCATTCTGGTTTTTCCATTGTTAAAACCAAGGCCGCTGCTGAGACCCCTTTGTTACTCAATCTAATGGATTTATTTTCTCTTTATCTTACTTGCTTGTTTTTCCTCTTAGTGGCTTTCAACATTGCAGACCCTGCCTTCTTCTGAATGTATTTTCTCCCCTTACTTTTTGTTAAATCACATTCTTCTGGTTGTTCTTTTTCAGTCTCCTAGCTCTTTCTTCTCTACTTGGTTTCTCACTGCCTCTTCTTTCTGACATCCTGGGCTGCCTCTTTCAAAATTCTATTCTGTCTTCTTTTTGGACTATGTTAGTTTTCTAAGCAAACTTGTGGCCTAAGTTATCATCTATATTACAGCTATTCTGAGACTAACATTCTTTTTTCAGTTTTAAGTTTATTTATTTATTGGGCACCTGGGTGGTTCAGTCGGTTAAGCGTCCGACTTCGGCTCAGGTCATGATCTCACAGTTCGTGAGTTCGACCCGCCTCAGGCTCTGTGCTGACATTTCAGGGCCTAGAGCCTGCTTCGGATTCTGTGTCTCCCTCCCCTCAGCTCCTCCCCTGCTCACACTCTGTCTCTCTCTCAACATAAACAAAGATTAAAAGAAAAGTTTATTTATTTATTTTGAGAAGGAGGGAGAGAGCGAGAGCGAGCAGGGGAGGGGCAGAGATAGAGGGGGAGAGAGAGAGAGAATCCCAAGCAAGCTCGGCATCAGCATGGAGCCCAATATAGGGTTTAGACTCATGAACTGTGAGATCATGACCTGAGCTGAAGTCAGACACTTCCCTGCCTGAGACACACAGGTACCCAATGAGAGTAAAATTTCTACTCTACATCTGTCTTCTGAGATGGAGATCTACATGTTCACCTGCCAACCTGGTATCAGTGTCCACTTTGGGATGTCAAAGTCACTTCACCGTATAAGTTCTAACCCTCTCCTCAAATGCTCCCAGTTGTAAGTGACCAGTACCGTGTATCTTACTGTATAAAGTAGAAACCTGAGGATCATCCTGATTCTTGTTTGTCACTCATCTTTATCCATTGTATTGTCAGGTTTTGTTGAATTTATGTCTCTACTCCTTCCAGTTTGCTCTAGCCTAAAGGAAAGGTAGACCCTGTCAACCAGAAGAAACGTCATGAGTAAAGAATAGAGATGTTATATTTGGTAGAATACATAAAGTAAGATTAGAAGTAAGGTGAAGGATACCACTTGCAGTCATAAGAAATTTGGGTAGTCATTGGGTGAGATGATTAGATTACTTTGCAGGACATAGTAAGTCTGAAAAAAGGAAGGGAAGGGACTGCAGGTGGGAGACTAGTTAGGAAGCTAACAGCTTTAGCAGCTTTGTTAAGAGATACTAAGTGCTTATATTAAAGTATGACACTGGAGAATAAAACGAGACAGATTTGATAGATACCACATTGCTACTCAGTAAAATAGAGCAACAACATGGATCTGAAGATACGAAACAAAATTATCAAACTCTCAAGATTTCCTTAGAAGGCGATGAAGGTGGGGGCACCTGGGTGGCTCAGTCGGTTGAGCGTCCAACTTTGGCTCAGGTCACGATCTCACGGTTTGTGAGTTTGAGTCGCATGTCGGGCTCTGTGCTGACAGCTCAGAGCCTGGAACCTGCTTTGGATTCTGTGTCTCCCTCAAAAATGAATAAACCTTAAAAAAAAGTTTAATAAAAAAAAAATAAAGAAGGTGATGAAGGGTGGAGTAGTAGAAAGTTTTGGAGAAACATAATGAGTTCTGTGATAAAGTATGCATAAGGTGTTGATACGGACTATCAATCAGGTGGAGAAAAACAGGGAATGATTGGAGATGGTGAGTAGGTTTCTTCTTCAGTGCTTGCTTCATCTGGTAGTATAGTGACTGTCCAGAGCAGTGTCGAGAAGTCATTTGAGGCAGCATCCAACCTATTGGCAATGTGTGTCTACTTTGGCTGATATGTACATGTGAGCATGGTCTAGGTTTTGGAATCCAAGTCAGAACTAGAGACATGGGGACAGAAGATAATGGTTGAAGACAGGAAATTTGAATGAGTTGTTAAGCTAACCACCCCCTCCCCCCCCAACACACAAAAGAGATTTCTTTCTTTTTTCCTGAGAAGGGAATCAGCCAAAGGAAACATAGATCTTGAAGAATCCTTATGTTAATTAGGTGGCAGCATCAGAAAAAGGGTCAGACCTGATGGATTTGTTGTTGGGAAAACAATGATAGAAACACGGCAAAGAGAGAATTTTAGGAAGGAGATCCTGGTTATTAGGGCTATAGAGAAATCAAGGAGTGTAAAGACTTGGGAAAGGACATTACATTTGGACCATTGAGAGAACAATTTCAGTAATTCAAAATGGCAAGAGCTCTATAAAAAGGAATTTGTACTTTTATGAAGATAATGTTGAAGAAAAATGTCCCATTTGAAAAGTTAAATAGTCATGTAATGCTAGTACTGTATTTTGCTAGACTTTGAAAAAATTTATAAAGTATGAACTGAGTGATAATTTGAAAAAAACAAACCCATCATGGATTAGAAACTGAATTAGAGATAGGAAATGAGAAAAGTATAGTCAGTCAGGCCCACAAATGAAGTTATATATGGAAACAGTGGGAATTTTCTGGAAGCATGTGGTAAATAATATGTTCCAGATTTTTGCATGATACTGTGGTCTAGGAAGCAAAATGCCAGTAAGGCAAATGGTAAGAAATAAATGTAGGAATACCGCTGAAGGCTACACGGCTGAGCAGGGACCTGGCAAAGTCCTCTTAATTTTGACAACTGCAAAGTGATCCTTTAAGTAAATTGAACTTTGTTTTGCTAAGAATAATGAGTTGTGATTGGTTTATTCTGGTATAGGAAAGAAAGAGGATATATTGGAGACATTTTAGGGTATACTTAGAGATATTGGCCCACTCTGATGTGGCCAAAGACTAGGAACTAAAAAGGATATTTAAAAAAAATTTTTTTTTAATGTTTATTTATTTTTGAGACAGAGAGAGACAGAGCATGAACGGGGAGGGTCAGAGAGAGGGATACACATAATCCAAAACAGGCTCCAGGCTCTGAGCTGTCAGCACAGAGCCCAATGCGGGGCTCGAACTCATGGACTGTGAGATCATGACCTGAGCCGAAGTCGGCCGCTTAACCGACTGAGCCACCCAGGCGCCCCTAAAAAGGACATTTTAATTACAGAAGTAATTTGGTCTTAGAATAGAAAGCAATGGAAATGTAACAGATCTGAGAAGGGAGGTGCACTATTCTACTGGTAAGTCTTAGCATTTAATATATCATGTGGTTTTTGTTGGCCACTCCATTAATGAAGGCTTAAGCCAACATTCGAGCACACAAAAAGGGAAAGAGATAATCATGGATTAGGGAAAGTGGATGAAGCTTATTTTTGTGTATATCCAGAAAACATTCTGAATTCTCTTATTAAAATTTTATAAAATGTCTGTAGATCCTCTCGGTTCTTTTAAGTTGACTATTGTATCTGAAAAAAATGACAACTTTGTTTTCTTCCTTTTTACTCATTATGCCTTTTCTTACTGATTTGTTTTACTATTCTATTTTGAAGTTTTAGTACAGTCTTGAGTAAAAGTGGTAATAGTGGGCATCTATGTCTTATTCTTTTTTAAAGGCAAATGCTTCTGATGTGCCACCATTATGTATTATGTTTGCTATAGATTTTTGGGAAGATGCATTTCATTCACTTCATCACTTTCATCACTTCATCACTAGCTAAATTTTGTGTTTAATTTTTAAAATCATTAATGCTATTAAATATTACAAAAATATTGTTTTCTGTATAGTTTTACTCTTAGTGGGTTGCATAATAGGCAGAATTTTAGTAATAGGACACTCCCAGTAAACATCATAAACAAAAAGACTGTTAAGTCTATTCTTAAAGATATGAGCAGTCATTTTTCTCTTTGATTATCATGGGTCCGATAGGCTGTGGTACTGATTGCAGCTCTTCAGAAGTCAGCAGGAATGAAATTGAATTGGGGCCTGAGAAAGTCAGCTGTGAATTTGCAGATGTACTAAAACTTCTTGTTTTTTTTTTGACTTTGAGTAACCTTGGTTTCTTTTCCTTGATCATCTCTGATAACTGCAGATTTCATACATAAAAAAGAAAATATTTGTAGTTAGATGCTGGTATGTTATTAATTGGAATGAGTACAGAAAGATTGAGAATGTGGTTTCAATGTTACATGTGACCACAGGTCATTATGTAAAACTTGAAAATAGATTAAATTTCTATTCATCTTTATTCACTACCATCTATGGAATTTTTTAATAGTGCAAACTAGGTGTTATTGAGAAAATATTTTAAATTACCATTTGTATTAATGGGTTATAATTACCTCAATCTGACAATACTCTTCTAAATAGCTTGCAAATAATGAAAGTTAAAAAAAAAACACACATTACTTTCTTTTAAAATTTTTTTTTACATTTGTTTATTTTTGGTAGAGAGAGACAGAGCACAAGTGGGGGAGGGGCATAGAGAGAAGGAGACACAAAATCCGAAGCAGGCTCCAGGCCCTGAGCTGTCAGCACAGAGCCCGATGCGGGGCTCGAACTCACAAACCGTGAGATCATGACCTGAGGTGAAGTCGGATGCTTAACCGACTGAGCCACCCAGGTGCCCCAACACATATTACTTTTTAAATAGTTACCTGACTATTTAGATAACTTCTCTTCTCTGGGATATTATCTGTACATTACACTTGAAAAAGATATTCTGGAAAATACCTGATTTTAATCTAATATTAGCAGCTTTTGCATGGTTAATCATTCTCTTGGATAAAAGTTTGTTTTATCCGAAGCTATTGCTGTGTATTGAGATCCTTCTTTGATTTGCTAGTTTTGGGTTATTTTGTTGTTGTTGTTGTTGTTGTTTAGTATAAAAATGACTTGTTTGTCAAAGTGTCTTTTTGAATTTTCACAAAAGATTTTTTAAATGTGTGAGTTCTGAACCCTTAATAAAGGTGTATTACTATAAAATGCTGTGTTTAACTTGTGTCTTCTGAAGGACATTCTCTCACATTTAATTATATTAAATTAAACATTTCTTATGCTGATTCTTTTTATTTCATTTGTACATTCCAAAAATTATATAAAAATTTCCATACAAATTAATACTAATCATAATTTTCCTTACTAAAATACCATTATGGTCCCTTATTTTACATTAATTATAATATTCTCATGTTTCATATATCCTAGATAACCAAAGATTTGAGTAAATAATAATAAAGTAAGAACATTTGAAGAAAATTAGACTGGGCTAAGCAGTTTATGACTGACCTTATGGTGAAAGAGGCAGAGAAGTGGGGAGTGTGGGGCAGTGATGGGAGAGGAGACCTATTTTTCTTGTGTTCTAGTCCATCACAATTTAGAAGAAAGAGACTCAAGATAAATGTGCCTACAATTACAGAGCAGGCTGATACGATTTATCATTTTTTCAGAGTATAATACAGTAGTCACAATAATTTGGTGAATGATCTTCATCTTTGTGTGAAGAAGTCTATTCAGTATCACGAAAACATCTATTATTACACAAAGCATAAATATAATTTCTGTATTGCATTATTAGAGGTTAACAAAGCCCTTTTTTTGTTTTTTGTTTTTTTGTTTTGTTTTGCTTAACTCACAGAAACCTCACAAGATTTGTTTGTTACCATTGAGCATGTTACTGTATATATTTAGTATTTACTGTTATACCCCCCACCCCCCAAATGAAGCGCACTTTCCTGATGTTTAATCACAGAAATTGATAAAATGAACCCTCACATATGGTAAATTTTGTTTTCTTACATGGGCAAATATTCTGGTTACTGAATATTGTTTTCTTGCCCAAACAAACTCTTCTGGGCATAATTTAAGCTCTGTGGGATAAGTAAAATGGTACTTTAAGTTCTAAAAATCAGAAGTGCTGTTGAGAATTCTGGTTACTAAAAATGCCAGGTAAACTAGACATTTACATATATCTAATTCAGTATACTACTTATAATTCAGTCTTGCTGATACTTGAAGTATCAGATTTTCTGATATACATGGTCCTTAGAGTGTTAGAAATTTGCTTGTTGTGTGTTTAGATTGTATGGTTTTCTAAAAGTATTTAGTATTCTGTGATTATTATTTGTTGTGGTTTAAGAGCTTGTCTCCTTTAATAAGTCAAGTTAATGAGTCATTCATTCCTGCAAAGATACACTGAGGTGATTGTTTTTTATTGAAGAATAATTGACATATAGTACTATTAGTTTCAGGTGTACAGTATATTGATTTGATATCTATATGCATTATGAAATCATCATCACTAAGTGTAGTTACCACCTGTTACCATACAAAATTGTTACAATGTTAGTAACTGTATTCTCTATGTTGTATATTATATCCCTGTGTCTTTATTGATTTTATAACTGGAAGACCGTATCTCTTAATCCTCTTCACTTATTTTGCTCATTTCCCCCCTCCTCCGTTCCCTGCCCAGCAACCTTCAGTTTCTTTTCTGCATCTGAGTCTGTTTCTGTTTTGTTTGTTTTTAAAAAAATTTTTTTCCACATATACATGAAGTCATATGCTATTTGTGTTTCTCTGTCTGATTTATTTCACTTAGCGTAATACCCTTGAGGTCCATCCATATTGTAAATGGGAAGATTTCATTTTTTCATGACTGAATAATATTGCATTGTGTGTCTGTGTGTCTGTGTGTCTGTGTGTATGTACATACCACATCTTCTTTATCCATTTATCTATCCGTGCACATTTAGATTGCGTCCATGGCTTGGCTATCGTAAGTAATGCTGCTGTGAACATAGGGGAGCATATGTGTTTTTGAACTAGAATTTTCATTTTCTTTGGGTAAATACCTAGAAGTGGATTTGCTGGATTGTATGGTAGTCCTCTATTTTCAATTTTTAAGAGACCTCCTTACTGTTTTCCATTGTGGCAACACCACTTTACATTCCCACCAGTGGTGCACAAAGTTTCTTTTTTCTCCACATCCTTACCAACACTTGTTACTTCTTTTCCTTTTGAGACTAGCCATTCTGACAGGTGTGAGGTGATGTCTCATTGTGGTTTTGGTTTGCATTTCCCTGATGGTTAGTCATATTGAGCATCTTTTCATGGGCTTGTTGGCCATCTATGTATGTTCTTTGAAAAAATGTGTATTCTGGTCCTCTGTCCATTTCTAATTGTTTGTTTCTTGATTCTGGGTTTTATAACTTTGTATATTTTGTATGTTATCCCTTATTGAATATATTACTTGCAAATATCTTCCCCCATTGAGGAGGTTGCCTTTTCATTTTGTTGATGTTTTTCTTCACTACGCAAAAGTTTTTTAGTTTGATATAATCCCATATTTGTTTATTAAAAAAAATTTTTTTTAATGTTTTTATTTATTTTTGAGACAGAGCATGAGCGGGGGAGGGGCAGAGAGAGAGGGAGACACAGAATCCGAAGCAGGCTCCAGGCTCTGAGCTGTAAGCACAGACCCTAACGCAGGGCTCAAACTCATGGACTGTGAGATCATGACCTGAGCTGAAGTCAGACACTTAATCGACTGAGCCACCCAGGCGCCCCAGGCAGGCTCTTTATTTTTGCTTTTGTTGTCCTTGCCTGAGGAGACAGATAAAAAATATTGCTAAGGTGACTGTCAAAGAGCTTACTGCCTATGTTTTCTTGTAGAAGTTTTATGGTTTCAGGTGTTACCTTTAATCTGTTTTGAGTTGGATTTTGTAGGTGGTGTAAGAAAGTGATCCATTTTTTTTTTTTTTTTTAATGCATGGAGCTGTCCAGTTTTTCCAGCACTATTTATTGAAGAGACTGTCTTTTCCCCACTGTGTATTCTTGCCTCCTTTGTCATACACTAATTGACCATATAAACATGAGGTTATATTTGGACTCTCTATTCCATTGAGCCTTGTTTCTGTTTTTATGCCAGTACCATACTGTTTTGATTACCAGAGCTTTGTAGTATAGTTTGTAGTATAGTTTGAAATTTAGGAACATATCCTAAATTTTGGCTATTTTGGGTCTTTGTAGTTCCATACAAACTTTAGGATTATTTGTTCTTTCTGTGAAAAATGCCATTGTAATTTTGATATAATTTGCATTGAATCTGTAGATTGCTTTGGATAGTATGGGCATTTTAAGAATATTAATTCTTATCCATGAGCATACCATATCTTTCCAATTATTTGTGTTGTCTTCAATTTTTTTTCATCATTGTCATATAGTTTTCAACATACAGCTCTTTCACTTCCTTGGTTAAATTTATTCCTTTGTGTTTTGTTCTTTTTTGATGCAATTGTAAATGGGACTGTTTTCTTAATTTCTCTTTCTCATAGTTTGTTAGTAGTGTATAGAAATGCAACAAATCTCTGTTATGTTGACTTTGTATCTTGCAACGTTCCTGCATTCATTTATTCTAGTAGTCTTTGGGTACAGGCTTTAGGGACTTCTATTTATTGTATCATGTCATGAGTGAACAGTAAGTTTTATATCTTCCTTTCCAATTTGGATGCCTTTTAGTTTTTTTCCTTGCCTAGTTGCTGTGGCTACGACTTTCAACACTATGTTGAATAAAAGTGGTGAAGGTGGGCATTCTTGTCTTGTTCCTGATCTTACAGGAAAAGCTTTCAGCTTTTCACCATTGAGTAAGATGTTATATGTGGCCTTTATTATGTTGAGGTACATTCCCTCTGTTTCCACTTTGTTGAGAGATTTTATCATAAATGGATATTGAATTATGTGAAGTGCTTTTTATGCATCTTTCAAGATGATCATATGATGTTTATCCTTCCTGTTGTTAATATGGTGTAGAACATTGATTGATTTGTGGATGTTGAACCATTATGAGATCCCTGGAATACAGCCCATTTGATCATGATGTGTGATCCTTTAACTGTATTATTAAATTTGGCTTGCTAATATCTTTTTGAGGATTTTTGCATATATGTTCACCAGTGATATTGGCCTGCAGTTTTCTTTCTTGTAGTGTCTTTGTCTGGTTTAGGTCATGGTAATGCTGGCCTTATAAAATGAGCTTTATAGCATTCCTTTCTTTTCAATTTTTTGGGATAGTTTGAGAAAGATAGGTTATCAGCTCTTCTTTAAATGTTTGGTAAAATTCACCTATGAAGCCTTCTTGTCCTGCACTTTTGTTTGTTGGGTGTTTTTTGATTATTGATCCAACCTCCTTACTAGTAAATACTTACCTTCAGATTTTCAGTTTCTTTCTGATTCAGTCTTAGAAGATTGTGTTTCAAGGAATTTATTCAGTTCCTCTAGGTTGTCCAGTGTTTTGCTCTGTAATTTTTCATGGTAATATATTTCTGTGATATTGGTTGTAAATTCTCTTTCATTACTGATTTTATTTATTTGGGCCTTCTTTCTTTCTTTTTTCTCTCTTTCTTTCTTTCTTTCTTTCTGTCTGTCTGTCTGTCTTTTTTTGGATGAGTCTTGCTAAAGGTTTATAAATTTTGTTTGTCTTTTCAAGGATTATCCCACCAAGTTTAAATTATGCCCAGAAGGGTTTATCTTTTCTAAGAATCAGCTCTTAGTTTTATTAATCTTTTTTACTTTTTATTTTAGTCTCTATTTTTTTCTGCTCTGATCTTTATCATTTCCTTCCTTCCTTTAACTTTGGACTTTGTTCCTTTTCCTAGTTCCTTTAGGTATAAGGTCCGATTTCTGCTGTAGATTTTTCTTGTTTATGGAGGTGGACTTGTATTGCTGGACACTTCTGTCTTAAAATTGTGTTTGCTGTTTCCTGTTGGTTTTGGAGCAGTGTGTTTCCATTTTTGTTTCTTTTAAGATATTACAAAATTTTTTTAATGTTTATTTTTGAGAGCAAGAGAAAGAGAGAGAGACAGAGAGGGGGAGCATGAGCCAGGGAGGGGCAGAGAGAGGGAGACACAGGATCCGAAGCAGGCGTCAGGCTCTGAGCTGTCAGCACAGAGCCCGACGCGGGGCTTGAACTCAGGAATGGTGAGATCATGACCTGATGTGAAGTCAGATGCTTAACCAACTGAGCCACCCAGACACCCTGTCTTAAGATATTTATTGATTTCCTCTTTGATTTCTTTCTTGACTCATTAGTTATTTAGTAGCATGTTGTGTAGTCTCCATGTGTTGTTTGTTTTTCTCCAGTTTTCTTCTTTTTTTCCTCCATTTTTCTTCTTACAGTTATTTCTAGCATCATACCATTGTGGTCAGAAGAGATGCTTGGTATATTAGTCTTCTTTTAAATTCAAATTGTTTTGAGAGTTGTTTTGTGGCTTAATGTGATAATATTCTGAAGAATGGTCCATGTGCACTTGAGAAGAATGTATATTCTGCTGGTTTTAGATGGAATGTTCTGTATATATCTGTTTGGTGTATCTCACCTAATGTTTGTTCAAGGCCAGTGCTGTTTTTTTTTTTTACTTTTTCTTTAATGTTTATTTATTTTTGAGACAGAGAGAGACAGAGTGCAAGTGGGGGAGGGGCAGAGAGAGAGGGAGACACAGAATCTGAAACAGGCTCCAGGCTCTGAGCTGTCAGCACAGAGCCCGACGTGGGGCTCGAACCCATGAACTGCGAGATCATGACCTGAGCCGAAGTCGGACGCTTAACCAACTGAGCCACCCAGGCGCCCCAAGGCCAGTGTTTTCTTATTAATTTTCTGTCTGAGTGATATGTTCCATTGACATAGGTGAACTGTTAAAGTCCCCTACTGTTACTATATGACTGTCAATTTCTCCCTTTGTGTCTGCTAATACTTGCTTTTTCTGTAGGTGTTCCTCTGGTGCATAAATATTTACATGTATTATATATGTTTTCTTGTTGGGTTGATCCCTTTATCATTATGTGTGTAATCCCTGCTTTGTCTCCTGTTACATCCTTTGCTTTAAAGTTCATTTTGTCTGATGTAAATATTGCTACCTGCTTTTTGTCTGATACTAGGTATTGCTACCCCAGCCTTCTCTTTGTTTCCATTTCCATGGAATATGTTTTTTCATCCCTTACTTTCAGTCTGTGTGTATCTTTAGATCCAAAATGAGTCTCTTGTAGGCAGTATATAGATAGATCTTCTTTTTTAATCCATTTAGTCACCTATGTCTCTTGATTGAAGCATTTAATCCATTTACATTGAAAATAATTATTGGTATGTATTTCCCTTTTATTAATGGTTTTCTGGTTGCTTTTGTAATTTTTCTCTGTTCCTTTCATTTTTTTTCTCTCTTCCCTTGTGATTTGATGACTTTTTTTAGTGTTACATTTAGATTCCTTTCTCTTTATTTTTTGTGTATCTATTATAGGTTTTTGGTTTGTGGTCGCCATGAGGTTCATATATAACAACCTATATATCAGTCTGTTTTAAGTTGGTAGTCATTTAAGTTCTAAGCATCCTGAAAGCACTACACTTTTACTCTTTTTTGCCACCGTGTTTTGTTTCTGATGTCATATTTTACATCTTTTTATTTAGTGTATCCCTTACTATCCCTTACTATCCCTTAACTAATTATTATAGATTCAGGTGATTTTACTAATTTTTCTTTTAATTCTCACACTAGCTATTTTTTTAAAAATTTTTTTTAACGTTTATTTATTTTTGAGACAGAGAGAGACAGAGCATGAATGGAGGAGGGTCAGAGAGAGGGAGACACAGAATCTGAAACAGGCTCCAGGCTCTGAGCAGTCAGCACAGAGCCCGATGCGGGGCTCGAACTCACGGACCGTGAGATCGTGACCTGAGCCGAAGTTGGACGCTTAACTGACTGAGCCACCCAGGCGCCCCCACACTAGCTTTATAAGTGGTCGATCCATTGCCTTTTCTATGTGTTTGCCTGTACCAGTGATATATTTTTCTTTCAGGTATTTTCTTATTTTTAGTTATGGCCTTTCCTTTTATGCTTAGCGAAGTCTTTTTAATATTTCTTATAAAGCCAATTTAGTAGTGATGAACTCTTTTAGCTTTTTGTTGTCTGGGAAACTCTTCATACCCTGTTCACTTCTGAATGATAACCTTGCTGGGTAGATTATCTTTGATCCTTGGTTGGAAGTTTTTTCTTTTTTAGCACTTAAATATATCATGCTCCCTCTCTTCTGACCTGCAAAGTTTCTGCTGAAGAATCTGTGGATAGTCTTATGGGGGTTCCATTATATGTAACTAATTGCCTTTTCCTACTGCTTTTAAGATTGTCTTTATCTTTAATTTTTGACATTTTAAGTATGAGGTGTCTTGGTATGGATATCTTTTCCATCTCTTCATTGAAATTCTTACTGTCTTCACCTGTTCATCTCATGAGTTTGGTAAATATTGTTATGACCATTAGTTTGAATTCTTTATTGAGTGGGTTACCTATATCCATTTTGTTTATTTCTTTTTTTGAGGTTTTATCTTGTTCCCTTGACTGGAACATATTCTTCTGTCTCTTTATTTTGCCCAGTCTGTGTTTGTTTTTGTGTTTAGGTTGTTCAGCCATCTCTTGGTCTTGAAGGAACAGCCTTATGTAGGAGTTGTCCTGTGGGGCCCAGAAATGCAATCTGCCCCGGTGCTCCAGAGGTATTCCCTGTGTGGGCCGCATGTGCCCCCCTGTTGTGACAGGGCCGCAGTTGCTGCAGGCATACTGTTAGGCAGAGTTATCATCCTGTCAGCTGCAGGGTCTGGCTGAGCTGCTGGGTTGTATGGGCTTCTTAGTGGGGCACCATCCTCTGGCATCAGCAGTCTTGAGGGAGGCTTCCAAAATGGCACTCTCCAGTGCTGGAGATAAGGCTGAATAAACTAGCAAAAATGGCTTCTGCTAGTGTCTCAGTCCCTCCCTCCTGCCTCTCTGGTGCTTGCTCTGAGATTGGTAAAGTAGATCTCTTTTACCTATGTTTTGTGCACTGTTTTTATTTGTTTGTTTGTTTTTTGTTTTGTTTTTAAAATCTGGTGTTTTTGCATTGGTTTCTGGATTGAGTGAGTCTGTGTGTGTGAGCCCTTTAAGAGTCGGTTTCCCTTTCCCTATAGTTCTGTAGTTTTTCTGGATATACTCCCTGCTGGTTTTCAAAGCCAGGCATTTTGAGGTCTTGTCTCTCCTGTGTAGGATATAAAGGTTGGGGTGCACAATGTGGAGCTTGAATCTTTTACACCTCAGGGAAAAGTTCCATACCTTTGAGGTTCCTCCTGCCCATGGAGCACCACACCTGGGGTGTGGTTTATTACTTAGCAATATTTTATCTCTACCCCTTCTACCCATCTTGGTGTTTTCCCTTATTGTGGAGGATCTTTTCATCCAGTATGTATGTCCTGTTTATAGGGAATTATTTCAAACGTGATTCTAAATTGTTGTGTCCATGAAAGGAAGTGAGTTCAGGATCTTACTACCTACCATCTTGAACTGTGACCTTCCTATTATTAATTGTATGAAGCTGGGAAGGCCAGTCCATCAGGACATGCAGCTCCATTGCTTTGTGAAGAGTTTTTGCTCCGATGAGAGCTTTTTGGTTAAGAAGAAATATTAGTCTGGAAGAGAACTGCACCAATCTAAAGGTGGATGTTTTGTGTATGTGGAAATCTGAGACTAAATTGAACTGAAAATGTGTCTCTTAGGAAATTAATAAACTTATGTTAAGTGGTTTCCAGGCACCAAATCTTGGTTAAATACAGCTCAAAATAGTCTACTGAGGGTAAAACTAGAATATTAATAATCAAAAGAAAATAAACTACAGAATTTTTTTAACTTAATGTTTTTTTAAGTTTATTTTTATTTATTTTGAGAGAGAGAGAGCAAGCAGGGAGGAACAGAGAGTGAGACAGAATCCCCAGCACTGTCAGTACAGAGCCCAGTGTGGGACTCGAACTCATGAACCATGAGATCATGACCTGAGCCGAAGTTAAGAGTCAGACACTCAATGGACTGAGCCGCCTCAGAACTTAGTTTTTTAAAATTCTCATACTTGAGAAAATGATTTACCAATCTATTTCCTAAAAGTAACTTATACGTAACATAACACATACATGATCGAATCTTATTGCCATGTAGAGCTCTGTTTTCTGGTCAACGTTATTCCTGTGCTGCAAGAGCCAGAAGTGGCTTATTCTGAAACTTCCTGTCTTGTTTTAAATGTGTTCTGACTGAGAAACTCTGCTAAGTGTCAAAAGAAGTCTGGCCCTCTGTCAAGAGTGATGAGTTCTTCATAAGGAAATTCTGGAATTGCCTCTAGGCAGTATTTTAATAATTTCTTTGGAACCCTTTTTAATTGGTTATGTCAACTCTGGATCTGAATTTTCTAGTTTTATTATTATTTATTCTGAGTATGATAATTTGTATTTGAAGACTTACTCTGGGATTTATCTATATTCATTGCACATTTATACTAATGAGGCTCAGGATGTATTTTGTCTTTGGCCAACTTGCACACTACTTTCGGGACATTTGAGAAGGGATGCCTTTTAAAAAGTCTGATTTGCAACTATGTATGTATGTATGGTCTATCAAGGTTACATAAAGAAAACTAAGAATTTGTTGTTTAGAGAGTTTAATCCTAAATCGGTGTGTACCACTGAAGCACAGAACTTGAGAGATGTTTCTTTTCTGTAGTATTGAATACAAGAGATAATATACTTCAGAGTGAAAATAAAGTGAGAGAAACTGATGTTTGAGCTTCCTGAATCACAGATTTCAGTGGTCCATGGTCCACAGTCATAGGTGATACACACTCAATCACTTTTGATGGTAGGTTTCCAAGGTACTTTGGTGAGGTAGAGATAAAGGAATCACTTTAATTCACCACATGATTTTGACTTACATTACTTACTCATAGGTATACTTGAAAGCATTGTGATGTTGTGGAAAGGACATGGCTTGTGGAGCGTTACAGACCTGAGTTTAAATACTAATTATTAACAGTGTGATATTAAATAAATCTAGTTAACCATGCCTACATTTCTTCATCTGCAGAGCAAGTAGGAGTAATGATAATATTAGGACTTTTCATATAGCTATTGTGAGAATTAAACAAAATGACGTTTTTACAACACAAAGAAGAGTCTTTCTTTTAGGACATTCTCCTCCCACCCTCACTCCCACCCCAAGTATCATGGACTGAGAAATTAACGTCATCAGGCGTTGCTCAGAAAGGCAGTTAAAAGTTTAAACGTAAGTTTTACATATTGATAGTCTTTAGATAAGGTCATTTTGAGTATTTTCAATGAAAGATATTATTTCAGTGAATTTGTAGGCCATCATATTTTAAAAGCAGAAACAATTTTAGGTTAGGTAACCTAGTCTTTAGGGCTTTTTTTTCTTCCACAAATACTGCTCTGAAAGGTGGTCTGGTGTTCAGTCACTTAGGCAAGGAGACGACCAGTATAGAGGGCTGGGGAGTGTGTCCTTTTTAATAGGGTTACTAGCTTTTTTGAAGGTTTCAACAAGCCTGTTTATTTTTTTTTAAGTTTATTTATTTATTTTGACACACAGAGAGAGCATGGTGCACACATGGGCAGAGTAGGGACGGAGAGAGAAGGAGAGAGAGAATTCCAAGCAGGCTTTGTGTTGTCAGTACAGAGCCCCACACGGGGCTCCATCTCATGAGCCACGAGATCATGACCTGAGCTGAGATCAAGAGCCAGATGCTTAACTGACTGAGCCACCCAGGTGCCCCCAACAAGCCTTTTTAAAATTTGTGCTTGTAAGGAGTGTGGTAGTTAATCATGCATTTACTGTCACATCTCCTATCTGTTAGCTTGGATGAGATAAAATACTATAAAGATAAACACAAAAGACTTTGAGCATCATTTCTTATAAGATTGTCTTTGGGCAATTTTTTTTTTTTTAATGTCCTATAAGATTTGGGTGCCTTATTTGGGTTTCTGTCCTTGGAGAGTAATAGCCAGTTGCTTGCTGAATTTCCAGCATTCAAAATAGAAAACAGTAGTTTTTTTGAAATAACTTTGTAATCCTTCTGGTTATAAAACCAAAAGTTTTGGTATACTGCATTTATTATTTTTATGATTTTCCTCTTTTCATTTTCCCAACTTATAATCTTTTAACTTCAGCAGTTTTCTTATGGGATTTTGAATAGTTTTAGTTTTATACATCATATTGCAATATTCTAGACCATAGTAATCATTTTGCCTGGAATCTTTAAATATTTTTAAAGTGGTTTGAAGAATACATTTAAAAAGCTATCCTTCTGAGGAGCAAAAGTAAATTAATTTACTGCTGTTTTATTGAGTTAGGATACCGAAAGCACTAATACAGGTGTGATCTTTTGGTATTTATATTGTTGGAATGTTACTACTGAGCGAGTGACCTTATGCAAACTTTAACATTCAGCTGGATTATTTATACCTGTTAGTTGCTCGAAGTGAGATATTAGGTGAATCATAGAGACCACAATTTGGCAACTTTTAAAAGAGAGTTACAATTGGAGACACTTCTAGGCTTCCAGCAGTGTTGTTTAGAATCTAGGAAATTAAAAAAAAAAAGTCTCAAGTAGTTATGGAATTAGTTGTGACTTTAGAAACTTCATGTTAACTCTTAAAAACTGAGAACAAACTGAGGGTTGATGGGGGGTGGGAGGGAGGGGAGGGTGGGTGATGGGTATTGAAGAGGGCATTTTTTGGGAGGAGCACTGGGTGTTGTATGGAAACCAATTTGACAATAAATTTTCATATATTAAAAAAATTAAAAAAAAGAAGAAAAATAAGAAACTTCATGTTGGTAAGCAAATTCAAATTACTTGATGTTATAAAAGTTAACAAAAATAAAATTGAGATATTTCATTCATTTTTTTATTCACAGAGAAACATACATTTTTAGGGGTACGAGGTACTGAGATAGCTATAGATATGACGTGATATAGTATGTGCTTTTTCTCTTAACTTTTTTCTTACTCCTTCCCCTCCTACTTTTTTTTAGTCCTTTCATAGTATAAATTATACATTTTGCCTAACTCCTAAATTAGAAACCTTGGAAATTTACTAAGTTTATTTCTCTTCTTCCATTTTTATGTCTAGGTGCCACCATTTTTTTCTCATATTCTTTGTCAGTCCTCCCATTTCTGAAGCTACTATGCCAGTTTCATTGCTAGTACTCTACGCCACCACTGGAATTATCTTTCAAAAATACCAAGTGCCTGATAATTGATTCAGCCATTTTTCTATGCTGCTAATGATCACCAACGTTATCCAGTTTAGATTTCCTTTATTTCTTTTTGAGAAGAAGCTAATAGGTAGTGAGATCAATAAAGGAACAGTGGTTTGGTAGTGAAGTAAGTGATGGGAAAGTCATGAGCCACGCAGCAGAAAAAATAAATCTTAAATAATTGAGTCCTTTGTAGAGCTAACTTATTATCTGTTCTCTTTCTTATTATAATTAGTTTCGTCCACTTGTGTTTTCTGAGAATTAAAGCTTCCCCAGAATTCTAGAATATTTTCACAGACTTTCCTCCAGCATAATCAAGTATGGTTTGAGTTTTTCTTTTTGCATAGTTTGAACAGGATAAATTACAGTGTTCATGGATAAAAGGTGACAGGTAATGTTATAAAAAGGCAACAGATTAAAAAAAGGAACTCTGAAACAAATGGAATAACATAAGGAGGAGTAGTTAATGAGATGTGGAATAATTTAATTAGTCTGGAACTGAGAATTTAGAATACAAAATAAAATTATGGACAATGCTTAAACTTTCAGCTTATTTAATCTAAAATAATTTCTTCAAAAATCTTATTTTCATGTTAGTTACAGGAACACACTTAAAAGAAGGGAGTACTTTAATTACAAATATGTTTACTTCCTTATTGTACTGTGGAAGATGTGTACTTTGAAAAGTCCCATGCCTTATGTCTGCCGGAGGAAATGGATGAAGACTAAAGCTTAATGGAATTTTTCATCTCATGGAGTCAGGTTGAATCTGCAGCTCTCTTAGGGAAACCACAGTTCCTGGAATTTTCTAACTTTTCTCAGGGCATTTAGACTGATCTTCAGGATTGGAATGAACCCCAAGTTCCCAAAGCAACTCTCAGAATTGACTGGCTTCTTTTGGTTTATTTATATATACAGAGTGATTGAGACTGATCTGTTTCTTATTCTAAAGCTCATTCAAACTTGGTACTTAGAGCTTGGTTCTAAATGAATCCTAAATGTAACCAAGATTTGGGAAGAAAAGTTATCTTGTTGGCACCAAGAGAAATAGTAGAAGATATAATCTTTAAATCACAAAAAGTTATTTTCTTGCACTGTATATACATTGGTTTCTGTCTTGCCTGGAGCTTCTGGTAGTGTGGGATCTAACTTGGTACCGACTGTGGTTAGTAAAAATGAGCATGACTGTGAGAAAATAATGTTATATGCTATTTCAAGATGACGAGTCATTTAGGAAGCAAAGATATGCTTTGTTATTAGAACGGTGTGGAAGCATTTCATTTACCATAAAAGACAGAAAGAAAGATTTATATTGTGTCAGTACTTTCGGGATTTTTGGCTGTGTAAAGGTTTATAGAGTTAAGGGATTTCATGAACAGAGTGAGTAATGGTCAGGTAAATCACACTTAATATAGCCTTTAAATTAATATAGCATGTTATAATGGTTAAGACCATGTGGCCTCTGGGTTCCAATCACATGGATTCAAATCCCAGCTTTACCAGTTGTTAATGATAAGATCTTGGGCAAGTTAGTGTGCTCAAGCTCCTCTTAGCTTTTTTAAATTTTTAAATTTTTGTTATTTTGAGAGAGAGAGAGAGACACTGCATGTGCTGAAGAGCACAAGTCAGGGAGGGGTAGAGAGAGGGGGAGAGAGAATCCCAAGCAGGCTCAGCACTGTCATTGCAGAACCTGAGGACAAGCTCGATCCCATGACTGTGAAATCATGAGCTGAGCTGAAATCAAGAGTCAGATACTTAACTGACTGAGCCACCCAGGTGCCCCTGTTTTTTGTTGTTATTGTTTGTTTGTTTGTTTGTTTGTTTTAAGTGGGAGTGGTTAGGGTGGAGGTGAGGAGACATTAAATGAGATATACCATGTAAATAGCAGCACAGTATAGTAGTAATGTTATTGTTACTGAAGTTCTTTTTCAAGCAACTTTTATTATCTTTAGTTTTCTATTCCCTATCATGGTCCTGATGTAAATCACGGGATAAAAAACAGAAACCTGAATGGGTATTTTCTTTGAGACAAGGAGATATTATGTCATAAACTTAAAATTTTAACTGCCCATATTTAGCTTCACAGATAATATGTCTTAACAACATCCATCTTGAAATTTCAAAATAAAAAAAATTAAATTCAGTTAGCCTTGGATGAAAGTTTGGAGTTTTGGAATTTGTTATTTGAGAGAGAGCGAGAGAGAGAGAGAATGTGCACACAAGTTGGGGAGAGGGGCAGAGGGAGGGGAAGGAGGGAGGGAGGGAGGGAGGGAGGAAGAGAGAGAGAGAGAGAGAGAGAGAGAGAGAGAGAGAGAGAGAGAACACGAGAACACATCTCAGGCAGGCTCTATGCTAAGCATGGAGCCTGATGTGGGACTTGATTCCATGACTCTGAGATCATGACTTGAACCAAAATCAAGAATTGGATGCTCCACTGACTGAGCCACACATGTGCCCCATGGAATTTGTTAGAACCTTTAGGTCACTAGAATGTTGTTAAGGCAGCCCTGACTCAGGGCACCAGTAGATCAAGTTGATGGGAGCCGCTGGGACAATGATTGGAATATATGCTTCCACAGTGACAGCTGCGGTTCATGTAGAAGGAAAGATAGACATACTTTCATTGTTAAGTGATCGGAAGTGTCTGGAAATAGAGTAGACATTTTCTTTTTTGAATGCTGCTTTGGTACCAGTATGTATTAGTTTTCATTGGTGTCACTTGACAGGGTTACATGTAATCTCGTTATCCATTTTTTGAATAACTATTACTGTATTAGACCCTCTTACATAAGTACAGGATTCTTTAATCAAATATATATATATATTTTCACCAAAGGTTAACTTTTGTGACAAAATGTTCTTTATGAACCATTCATCTCCTTTAAACATTCCTATGTCTTTTGACATATATATCCCTAGATGACTTAGTTTTAATCATAAGACTAAAATCTGTATTAAGGAAAATAAGTTTTGATGGAGGCATTTTATGTATCGTTAAAACTACTTTTGTTTTATTATCCCTCTTTCCATTGGGAAGGAACCTTGACAGTAGTTGTTAAGAAAAATATCTGAAATGTTTATATTAAGTTGGGTACAATTTAATTGGACTAAAAAAATATATATGTTTAACAAATAATTTAAAAAACACATGCTAAAGAATGGAAAGTGGTTGCTGTAGGTAGATATCTTTTAGAAAGCTTGAAGGGGCATCTTTTCCATTTCTGTGTCAGAATCCTTGAGAAGATCTGCTTGGCAGTCTCCATTTTTAAGAAGCTTCTCAGGGGGTGCCTAGATGGCTTGGTTGGTTAAGCGTCTGACTCTTGACTTCAGGTCAAGTCATGATCTCACTGATTCATGAGATTGAGCCTCAAGGCGGGCTCTGTGCTGACAGCACGGAGCCTGCTTGGGGTTCTCTCTCTCCCTTCCTCTCTTTGCCCCTCTCTCATGCATGCACACACACTCTCTCTCAAAATAAATAAACTTAAAAAAAACCTCTCAGGTGATTTTTATGCATTGTAATGTTTTAGAAACATTGCTGAACTCTCCACCTACAGCTTTTATCATATTAGCATCTGCTCTTTTGATGGAAACTACTCTTCCTCCATGAGGGGAAGAACAAGGATGAGCCGAGGTACTGTACCTGATGACCTGCCCTGACCTATGCTGTGAAATTTCCCAAACTTTCAGTGTCAGCCTTAGTTTCTGCTCTAAGCCCTCTCTCAACTGTGGCTCCTGTGGTGATGGATCATGTGAATGGTGATACACACTTTATATGTTCCCTGAAGTGTCAGTATTTCCTAGCAAGGTAGGAATTGCAGATGAGGATATTTAAGAGAGCTTAAGTGGTCTTCTGGGGCCAGGTTTGAAACTGAGGTAAATTTATTTTAAAGATCGATACCTGCTACCCTCCTTTTTAGTGGAAAGAAAAGGGGCTGTGGATTCAGATATGCTTGGGTTGGAAGTGTGCCTCTCTCATTTATTGGCTTTACTAGCAACTCTTAACACTTCCCTAACTTCGGTGTCTGCATCTAAAAAGTAGGCTCAATAATTGTTCAATTCTAAGGTTATTGTGAGGATTAATGACCTGATGCACATTTTTAGAATGCTTCAGCATATTTTTAATAGTTTTTAACCCAAGTAGGCATTTCAGTAAATGATGACTATTATTTAGTAACTTAAGATAAGGCATATATGCCTTATGAAGTTAACCATTTACAAGCTATATGATTTTGTCACATTATGAAGTATATATTTTTTTCTGTTCCAATGTGGTATGATAGCTAGAAACAAGGAAGATACAACATGTGCGTAGGGAATTTTTCAGGGGGGGAAAGCAATGTAGGTGCCTTTTTGTTGTTGTTGCTACCCATATCCTAGTAAGTTCTAAATTTGATTCTAGCCCAGACCTTTCTTAAATCTCCAGACTATTATAGCTCTGATGTTTACATTGAAACCCCTGTAAGACCTCTCCAACAGATAATCCTTTAATATGCCCTAGTGTAATTTGGTCTCTTTCTTCCAACAGCAGATCTTCTTCCAGGTTTCCTTATATCACTGAATGGAATTGTTATCCAGCTTCATTCTCCACAAAATTGAATCTTTCACCAAATTCTTCTGTTAGCCCATAAATCTTCCTGCCTTCTCTCCGCATCTTTACCACCACCACTTTAATCTGTCACCTCACACCTAACTCCTCCCCTTTACCTTTCTTGCTCGTCTCTGTAACTCAGCCAAATTTGGTAGTTTTTCAATGTGTAATTGATTGATACTATATTTAAAACCCTGTGGTAATTTTGCCTTATTGACTTCTTCTGCCCCATTTTGTCTCACATATGTTCCCTCTCTAGCTGTGACTGGCCCTTCTGCTTCTCTTTCTTGACTCAGAATGTGCTTTTCTCATAATGCTTTGAGACCTTAGTACTTGCTGTTCCTAGACTGCCCCATACTTTTCAGATCTCATCTTAAGTAGTCTTTAGGTCTTTGCTGACCTCTGGGCTAAATCAACTCTCCTGTTATTAAATCTCATGGCTTACCCCTTCCCCTGTTTTTAATGGCATTGATCTCTGTTTACGGTTACTTATTTGCATCGTTATTGGATACTGTCTGATATCCCAAGTAAAATGTAAGTTCTATGAGGGTTGAGAATTTCCGTGTTTACAAAGGCCTAGAACAGCCCTGACAACAGATGAGAAGTAATAAATGACTGCCTGAAATACATAACTAGGCAATTAAAATACAAAGTGTTTAATTCTAAAGTGAGGTAAGTACAGATGGAGTCACAGTGTTGGCATATTAAACATTGTTATTTGGGAATACTTTAGTTATTGTAGCATTTGTTTGATCAGCCTCTAATTTTACTTTTTCTATTAAAAATAAAGATAAGTAGTATTTTGAATTTTAAATTTCCCAGTACAGATTAAGATCTTTCAGAAGTTGATTGTACTTGAATGTAGCTTCAGAGTCAAAACTTCCCCCTTTCCTCACATCTGCACAGGATTCGGAAGCTTACAATTCAAAAACATATAGCTGGTTACATACTTCTTGATGCTTACCATATAGAACGTGTTCATGTATGTTTGTTGCCTACGGCATAACAATTTTAAAATGCTACCAGAATTTTCAAAGTCAAATAATCATAGATTTTATAGTAGGTTTCTCAGCTTTTATAAAAATTAAAAAGGAATCAAGAAGATTAATATAATATTGGAATTAAGCTTCTGTGTTGCTCGTTGGTATTTGGACCTCAAGTTAAGTGCATGACTGTTGTTGGCAGCTTGAACTTTTATTCTGAAAACTCTTAAGACTTTAGTATTTTCTTGGAAGTTGGTTTAGTACTGTTGTTTACATTTTAAAATTAGTGCTTTGAATAAGATTTTGGTTTCCATCTCTCCTGAATTCTCCCTAGGAGTGCACAACTTCAAAAATAAAGAGGCACAGTCAGCAGAAAAACGAGGTGGTCTGAGCATTTATGCGTTAAATATGCATGTTAATTAGGAAAAAAATTAGAAAAATATGAAAACAGATGTTACATAAATTATTGCAGTCCCAGGGCAGCAGTAACTTATACACTGACAATAATTTTTATATGTGCATGTGTATGTCTATTTCTAGATTTTCTCAATATTTATGCAATTCCATAGAGGATAACTAGAAAAAGAACTGGTATATCCTTTCAGTGAGACTAATGGTAAACATTTTCTCTGCATATAGATGGCTGAGGAAGTCTAGTTTCATACAGTATTACTGTAGAGATAAAGCCTCTGTTAGCTAACTCTGCCTTGTAGGTCTTTTTCTCCTTTTTGGTTTCTCTGATGGTATGCCAATAAAATATTTCATTGGATATATCCTGTCAGAGCAAGAAAGTAAATTACTTTCGGAACAATGTATGACATGTAGAATTGACCTGAGTGTAAAGTATGTATTTAGAAATAAAACAAATTATAACTACTCAGGATACTGATTATATTAGCAGTTTTTCTTTGGTTGTGAATAGCCATTATGAAGTAATAGCCATCATTTTCTGAATAGTATTGACACAGTAGTGTGACAATATAAATTAACTATTCTATAAACACACATTTGTGAAATACACATATATTGGAATAGTTGAAAGATATTTGAATGTCCTTCATTCTAAAGAGCCACCCATAGAATAAAAATGGTCTGTATTTTTACAAAGGAAAGATAAGAAATGGAGACATGTAGCAATTTTTAGCTCAACCGTACAGAAAAAGCATGTGACTATATTACTGTCCAAGGAGGTGTAGACTATATTTAGGTATCTTTCACACATATATTGTATAATTTAGAAATGAATTGTTGGTAATTTTTCAGATAAGATTGAAAGTTAAAATAAGGAAATGCTACATCAGAACATAATAAATCATTCTCTTTATCAAACAAACAGAACATGAATTGTATTCAATACAAGAGCATAAAAGTTTCTGGACATCTGTTTAGAGGTCAATGCCATGTTCATCTGTTCTTTACAAATCATACTTTGTTACTTGGTTTTAATAGCATATGATGCTAAAATGTGTTTTAAATAATTTCTTTTGAATCTCAGTAGGTTTCAGTTATATCTATTGTCATAATGCTTTTCAGTTCTGTGGTATTGATTTATGTTTCACATTATAGTACCTAATTACTTTTGTCCTTTTGTACATATGTTGAGCTACTAATAAGTTCTAACAGGTTATAGGGAGTAAACTCTATAGAATGAAATCTAGAGGAAAGTGATAGTAATGTTTAGTAATTTGATATTATTATTAAGAGGTTCTTTACTTACGTTAGATAGCTATTTAAGAAAGTCAGTTGTCATTCTTGCAGATTTCATGTAGATTGTATCTGTGTCATATGACTTACGGAAGAATATTAATTACAGGTGATAAGACATTTTTCTTTTTCTCTATGCAAAAAAGCTAGGGAAATTACTTTTTACATCACAAATAATATTTACTTGTTGCACTGATACATCAGTATTTGAATTTGACATTTTATTAATGTTTGGAATCCTTTTCAATGGAATTTTTCCCCATGTTTGTTTTCAAATGGCAGTTTTCCATTTTTTTATTCTTTGTAATTTTAGTACTTGATATTATTTTACTATGTATTAGAATAGTGTGTTTATTATTTGAACACTTTCATGTCAATGAAATGAAGTTGTAACGTGATTTGTTTCATATGGAGGTGTTTTAGATTTAAAGTTTTTGTAGTACCATTTATTTTAAGTAAAATAAAATGGCTTCCTTTCTTCCAGAAGTTAAAATAGATGATAGAAAGAGTGATTAGTGAGTAGGCTAACACTTGTCGTCCAAAAGCTTAAAATAGTATGACCTAAATTTTTTCAGCTTGCCTTTTTATTGTTTGCTTTGGTTCAGGGTTCCTTTTGGGATAGGAATGTGTGAGGCTATTTTATTTATTTATTTTTCTAGGTATTTGCTTCTTTGTCAGAAGCTTGGTTGAGGGAATACTCAAGTGATCTCTATTTCTTCATTCTTCTTTGCTTCCTGTTTGCCAACCAAGACTTGTATTTGGAGAACTCTGTTGTACTGAATCTGAAGTCATCTTCAGATTAGAGCATGCATTTTCAGGTGTCAGTTAGATTTCTGGATCAATACAGGTCTCCTGAAAGGTAAGCATATATTTATTCAAAATGTACCTTTAAAAATTGAATGCTCTCAGTATCTTAGTCTCTGGGCTGCTGTAACAAAAATTCCATAGACTTGGTGACCTACAAACAGCAGAAATTTATTTGTAACAATTCTCACAGTCTTCACAGAGACTGAGAAGTCCAAGATAAAGGTGCCAGCAGATGCAGTGCTCGATTCACAGACCACCATCTTCTTTGTGTGTCCTCACATGGTGGAAGGAGTGAGAAACCTCTCTAAGGTCTCTTCTTATAAGGACACTAATCCCATTCATGAGGGTTCCACCTGTCATAGACTCTGGGTCTGGAGTCCTCTCTTGTCCAGCAAGAAAGTGGGATGCAGGACTAAAAATGCGAGAGAGGCTAATGTCCTGGGAGGAGACAGAAGTCCCCAGTAAGAGTCCTTGCTCTGTTTTTATGAGGATCAGAAGGCTTACAAGTGTGATGGATATGCACAAAGAGACAAGGAAACCATGAACATGAACTCATGGGTGGGGGGAGGGGAAGAAGGTTTTGGAGATACGTGGTGTTAGAGGTTTGGGTAAATACAAAACAAAATCTGGGTGGAAGGTTGTTTACAGCAGAAGAGAGGCCCCACCTCTGTTTACCTAAACTGGCCTAGGGGACAAGAAAGCCTGAGCATGCTACCTCACTGTCAGCAAGGCATCTTTCTTTTGCTAATTAGCTCTGCTCTGGGCAACTTTGCCCCACTGTGGTCTGTAGCCCTATTTACCTGTTTACCTAATTTGGTCCTTCCTTCCTGTGAAAGCAGCTTTCTGCTATACTAAGTTAGGGGGCCTTTCTGCCCTGAATACCTAATCTTGTTTACCTCATCTTGGATGTTTTCTTCCTGAGATTCCCTGTTCCTATACCTTTGTCCTATACTGGGGGCCTTTGCCCCATTTACCTAATGTTATTTACCTAAGCTTGTTTACCCAAACTTGGGTGTGTATATCCTATGACTTTCTATTTCTTTATGCCTTGTTAACTCATCCCTGCAAGCTCAGGGAATTCCTAAGCTTATTCCACATCTCCACCCTTATAATCTATATTCCCATTTCATCGTGTATTCCCATTACATTGGGAATTAAGATTTCAACATGTGAGTTTTGGGGGGGACATAAACACTTATCAATAAAATATCCTTATGATAGTAATATGTTCTGTAGATTCATTTGTGTGTGTGTGTGTGCGCGCGCGCGCTTACACAATCTGCCAGATTTAGATCGTAGGCTTTTTCAGGGAATGATGTTGTTCTGTAACAGTTACTCAGAGTTCCCTGATTACTTTCTTTCCACTTCTTACATCTATCTAGTCATCAGTTTCCAATCTTTTCCTTACCCTTTCCCTTATTGTTTTCCTTCTCCTTTAACTGAGCCTTCATCGGGGGCCTTAAAAAATGTTTTCCTGCCAGTGTACTTTTAGCACATTCCATATAGAAGGCTTTTTGGTATCCATATCTCTTTCTGCCCCCCTCCCCGCCACCTTCATTAAATTTGTTAAAGGAGTAGCAAAACTAGAATTATTGAACTTAGAGTTGAAGGTGTCTCAGATAGGAGGAATTCACATTTATTTTAACACAACCATTGTAAGGAATAAAATTTACGTTTATGAGCCAATTTCCACAGGCATAAATGTACCAATGAAAGTGAAACAAAAGCTGAAATAGTTTTTACCCTAGCTACCTGAAATGTGTGCAGTGCTCTATTCTATTCTAATCTTTGTATATTTCTCTTATTACATGCTGCTTCCCATAACTAAATTTATTTCCCTGTCTAGTAACGGATTGCCTTTGCAATTTCAGAAACCATACTTTATATCACCTGTGTGTAAATCATCACCTGTGATACTTTACATCACTTGCTCATGACTGACTCATTGGGAAGTAAATGGAATCCATTTGTTTTCTATCTCAGTCAAGCTGCCCTTTATCTGTCTTCTCCATGCTTCTCATCTCTCTCTGTATTCACTACAAGCTATCACATGTTGTGGTCAAAAAGCTGGGTAACTGCTGGGAAACACCAGAGCACTTAGTTGGTTCTTCTATAGTGAGAACACAGGTACAAATGGTCCTATCTCAAAATTTGAAGAAGGGATAAACCTTAGATAGAACCATCCCTTATAGTTAAGTATATATTTCTTTATTCTCTTCTTGCTTGTTCTATGTAAATTGTATGTGCATGCTGATGCCCTCAAATCATTCTGGGTTTAACACATTTTTAACTTTTTAAGTCCTCTATATCAGCTTCGAATAACCCAGATCCTTTTGCAAAGTGATCTCTTTCAGTACCCCTTCCCATCACATTTATCATTGTTGTCCTTTAAAAAATTGCAAGCATTTTTTTCTGATTATAAAAGTAAAAGCTGTGGTAGAAAGGATGGAATATATAGAAAAGTAAAAAGATGATAAAAATTATCCCTAATCAAATGCAGAAAAAGAAATTCTAAGGGAGAAGTTCATAGTGAAAAATGTTAACAGTAAGAAAAAAGAAAGAGCTCAAATAACTATATACCTAAAGGAACTAGAAAAAGAACAAACTAGGCCGTAAGGGAAGAGAATAACAAAGAGCAAAAATAAATGAAAATGAGACAAAAATGGCAAGAGAAAATATCAGTGAAAGTAAGAGCTATTTTTTCCAAAATACAGACAAAACTAGCTACATGTCAAAAAAAAAAAAAAAAAAAAGAGGACTCAAAAGATAAAATTAGAAATGAAAGAGGAGATATTATAACTGACACCATAGAAATACAAAGATCAGGGGTGCCTGGGTGGCTCAGTCATTTGAGTGTCCGACTTTGGATCAGGTCATGATCTCACAGTTTGTGAGTTTGAGCCCCACATTGGGCTCTGTGCTGACAGTGGAGCCTGGATCCCGTTTTGAGTTCTGTGTCTGCCTCTGTCTTTGTGCCTCTCCTGCTCGTGCTCTGTTTCTCTCTTTCTCAAAAACAAATAAACATTAAAAAAAGAAAAGAAAAGAAATATAAAGATCATAAGAGACTACTGTGAACAATTATACACCAAAGAATTAGGCACCTGGAAGAACAGAGGAATTCCTGAAAACTTACAACTTACGAAGGCTAAATCATGTCAAATAGAACATTCGAACAGACCAATCACTAGTAAGGAGATTGAGTAATCAAAAACCTCCCAAGAAAGAAGAGTACAGGACCTGATGCCTTCACAGGTGAATTCTACCAAACATTTAAAGTAGAATTAATGCCATTCCTTTTCAAACTCTTCCAAAAAATAGAAGAGGAGGGAATACAGTTGACCCTTAAACAACATAGATTTGAACTGATGTGGATTCACTTTTATGTGGATTTTTTTGATAAATATAATATTGTACATGTGTTTTATCTTAATGATGTTCTTAATAAGAATTTCTTTCCTCTCTCTTTGTTGTAAGAATATAGTATATAGTACTTATAAATACAAAACATGTGTTAATTGACTGTTCATGTTATTGGTAAAGCTTCCAGTCAGTAGTAGGCTAGTAGTAAAGTTTTTGGGGAGTCAAAAGTTATCCATGGATTTTCAACTGCATGGGGTGCCAATGTGCCCAACCTCCACATTGTTTTAAGAGTCAGCTGTATTTCCAAAGCCATTTTATGAGGCCAATATTACCCTGACACCAAAACTGGATAAGGATGCTACAATGGAAGAAAATTACAGGCCAACATTCCTGATAAATGTAGATGCAAAACTCTTGTACAAACTGAACAGAAGTAAATTCAACAGTTCCTTAAAACGGTCGTATACCATGATCAAGTGGGATTTATTCCAGGGAAGCAAGGATGGTTCAACATCCACAAATCAGTCAATGTGATATACCACATTAATAAAATGAAGGACAAAAATCAAATGATAATCTCAGTAGATGCAGAAAAAGCATTTGACCAAATTCAACATTCATTTATGATAAAAACTGCCAACAGAGTGAGTGTAGAGGGAATGTACCTCAACATGATAAAGGCAGTATATGACAGGTCCACAGCTTACATCATACTGAATGGTGAAAGCTGAAAGCTTTTCTTCTAAGATCAGAAATAAGACAAGAATGGCCAAACTTGCCTTTTCCCCCCTTTGCAAGGACCTAACTGTTCTTCACTTGGATTTTTCATCAGAGTTATTTTTGCAGTGAGTAATTATGATGGATGAGGTAATGTTCCCTATATACAAAGAGCCAGTCTCACCATTTTTATTTGACATAGTACTGGAAATCCTGGTGAGATCTGGCAAGAAAAAGAAATAAAAGGTATTCAATTTGGATAAAATGATATTTGGTGATAAAATATTATTTTTGTAAGGTTATCTACTGCCTTTGAAGAAATATCTCACATATCCTGGACTTTTATGAACCAGTAAACCAGAGCTTCCTGGGCCTTTTGCTCAAGTGTCATTCTCAGATTTCTTTTCGTTATATTTCTGGATTTGCTCCAATATTGCCTGGATCTCATTGTCATCTTTATTCCTAGGTTTCCTTTAAGTAAATTTTCAGAAGGTTAAATGGTGAAAGGTGTATTTTCTGACTTGTGCATATTAGATAATTTTTTATTGTTTTTATAAAATATTTTTCTTTTATTCTCACAGTTGATCATTTTGCTGGGTATTTCTAGGTTTAAAATGATTTTTCTCAAAACATCAAAGACTTAATCTTTTTCTGCCATCCATTGTTCCTCCTGAGAACTTTGAAGCCGCTGTCACTGAAAAGTGTTCTAGGTGATACCACAGTGAAAACAAAATAGAGATAATTCTTAACTTCATTAAGCTTGAGTTTTAAGGTAGAGAAGTCCACAAGAAGCAAGATAAATGCATTAAATATATAGTAGGTTAGATGGTTGTGCTATGAAGGTGAGAGCTGCAAAGGCTCTGATGTGAGAATATTGCTTATGTGTTCACAGAACAACAGAGTGGTCAGTGAGGCTGTAGCAAAGTGAGGTGAGAGGAGTAGCGATTAAACTGTAGAGGAATCTGGGAATTATCATCTGGTTTATTGTTTAAAAGAATTACAGTTAATTTAAAATCAATTAACAGTTGGGGTGCCTGGGTGAATTAGTTGGTTAAGCCTCTGACTCTTGATTCCAGCTCAAGTCATGATCTCATGGTTTGTGAGTTCTAGCCCCACATCTGCTTGGGATTCTTTCTCTCTCTCCTTCCCCTACTTGTGTGCTCTCTCTCTCTCTCTCTCTGTCTTTCAAAAATAAATAAACGTTTAAAAAATTTTTAAAAATCAATAATTTTAAGGGAGCAAGGTAGAAGCAGAAGGACCATGCAGAAGGTTAGAGCTGAGAGATGATTGTGGTTTGAACAACAGGATTTCCTGATGGATTAGATTTGAACTCTGAGAGAAAGAAGAGTCAAGAATGACTCCAGTAATGTTTTGGTCTAAATAATAGGAGAGATGGAGTTTCATTTGATGAAGAAGGGGAAGATTATACAGGCTGTGTATTAAGGGGTTTGGGGGAAGGCCAGGAATTTGGTTTTAAACATGTTGAGTTAGAGATGTTTATTATATATTCAAGTGGAAAGGTCAAGAGGACAGATAGACTGGACCAGAGTTCAGGTGAGAGGTCTGGGATAAAGGAGAGACCATCGAAGTTGTCAGTTATAGATGGTATTTTTAAAGGGTTATATTGACACAGTCCAGTAAATATAGCTAGAGGAAACTGAAGGTTCTAGCTTTGGAACACTTTAGGTAAACAGGTAAGGAAAAGTAGAATTAGTAGAGAAGTCCAGGGACGGAAAACCCAGTGAGGTAGGAGGAAAACTTCTTTGGCCTTCAGAATATCTGTAAGCTAATGAAGCTAGATGGTATAAATATTTGAAGAAAGGGAAGTGATCATCTATGACAAATGTTGCTGAAAGATGAAGTTATGGATGAACTGTGAATTGACTGTTGGATTTAGCAATGGGAAGTCATTGGTGATTTCAGAAGAGTAGTTTCAGTAAAGGACAAAATCTGATTAGAGTGGGTTCAAGGGAGAGTGGAAGGAGAAACATGTGGCAGCTTAACAGCAAAGCTGAGGTCCAGACAGTTTTTTTTTTTTTAAAGTAGAAGAGAAGCAGCATGCATCAATCAGTATTGAGAATGCTCCAGTAAAGAGTTCCTTGGTCACTGAGCTGGAAGACATTTTGAGTAATACCTCCTGAAGATTCATCAATTCACTTGTGCACTTAGGACACATCTACTGAGAGGATATTTGGTCTACTGTCACTTTACTTAGTACTCTGTCTTAGGGAGCATCCACTGTTATGGATGCAATAGAAATAAGATGACATGTGCCTCTTGTGACTTTATTTTGATTCCCTCTAAATGCAGGTTCTAGCTTATTGCATTACTTTTTAGGCAAGAATAAAAGTTCTCACATTTTCTTTTGATATGTACCCACATTACATCCTTGTCCAATATGTGAAATATACTATTTTGTGGTGAGTCTGACCAGTACTTCATTGGCTGACTCTGAGAAGGGTCTTCAGGGAATTCTTTTTATAGGTTTAGGTGTTAAAGAGCACTCCTTCATCATATTCTTAGTTGCTTCCCTGTTAAAAACAAACAAACAAACAAAAAACTTTATTATTTAACATCATTTAATGTGTCTCCTTTCCTGGGCTTCAAGTATACATTTGTCCAGTGGGTTGCCATTTTGTCATCTGGGACTTGGTTTCTGGTTTAGGTGACTTTCCCTTTTTAAGTGCAAAATTTTATGCAAAAACCTTAATGCAAAAACCCCAGCTGTCTCATTCTGACATGCTTGTGTTCCTTTGCAAGGTAATAGTGATGTCCATCCTCAAACCTCTAATAGTTCTGAGTTAAACAAGACGAGCCATTGTCTCTGTGCGGTTTTATGATAGTGGCATATTTTGAGTAACACATAAGGATGGTTTTTAAATCCTATTCACTGAATTGAAAAACTTAAAGTGGAGATGTTTGGGAACGTAGGGAGAGGGTCAAAGCGTAATTCTCTGTTTATAGACTCTAAAATGTCATCAGCTTTGAGAGTAGAATCAATCTGAATTCATCTCTTCATTTGATCAACAGATATTTATTAACTGTTTACCCTATGGCAGGTACTCAGCTAACTTTTAAATACATATGTCATTTTAAGATGTTTTCCTTTATGTTTTGCTTAAGTTTATTGTGAATATTGTTTTTTATATACATGTGCTGTACATTAACTCTCACCTTTTGATAATGGATAAACAGCCAACTCTAGATAGAAATGTGGAAAAGACAGAATCTGTTTCACATTCTCTTTATGTTACTCACTTTTAAAAAAGACTTAATGAACAGTGAAATCGACCAACAGTTTCACCTCCTCCTCTTTGCAGTTCTAGTTTTTGTGGTACCTAGTAGACCTGAAAGGAGCGTCTCGGAAGGGAGAAGTAATATGACCATATAATCAGACAAATAGACAGTGGATCCTTTATAATTGCGAGGTGGCCTCATTTCTATTTTACATAGAAATTTGAAGTCTTTACTTGAGGTTATTCCCATTTAGGTAGGAGTAGTCTGTGAACAGCTCACTCATTTATGAGAGAGGATTTTAAAGAAGTCTTTAATTTGTAATTATTTGACCGTTATTAAACCAACATTTCATTGTTGAGACAGGATAAGGTTTTAGTTATTAAAACTATGTGTTCAGGATATAAAAATGACATGAACTAATTTTGCCTCAACTTAAGAGTTACTTAATTTTTTCAATGTATGTAGTGAGAGATTGGCTGGATATTTTGAAAGCCTAAATTACTTGGAATATATTTGAAACCTCTCTTCTTATGTACTTCTGTTCAAAATGTTACTTATTTTTGGATCATTTATAGTGTAGGCTTAAAGTTTGGAGTTTTACATTTTCAGTCTTATAAAGACTTATAAATATATTTATGTTCTATTCAAACTAAATCATTTTATCCACATAATAGTCATTCAGCTGTAGCTGTCTGGAATAAAATTTCTTGAAGTAGGTAGCCATTTTCCACATGAAATAACCATTTAAAAGTGCTTTTCATCTGATAGCATGTATTTTAATTTTTATAAATAGCACAGAACAATGGAAATATTTATGTAGCTAAGGGAGATTATCAGCTCCGGTTCAATAGTATGTTGTTTGGCATTAGTAGGCTGAGGATATTTTATAATTTTTAAAAAATACTTTTATTATTTTTATAAAATACATGTGCTCCTGTTATAGCTTGTGTGTTAATCTAATTTCCTATCGTAGTCACCGATTAAAAGGAAATTGTGTACCAGTGGGGTTCTAAAACCTTGACATTATTTTAATCTGATAACAAATGGGTTTAAGTTCATGTTCTTTCAGTTGTTGGCAACAAATCTAAACCTGTATTTTTTGGATTTATGAGGATAAGTCCTGCTTTGGCAATCTTGTAGATCCTCCAGAGAATAGTTAAACAGTGATTAATCATTGTTTCTTCACTGAGTGTGCAGAAAAGAATGGAAAAGCTGCATTTCACACTTCTGAAGCAATTAATCCCCATGATCTTAGCCAGGTTTGTCTTGTAGATAAGTCGGGATACAAAACGGTACCTAATTTATCAATGTATGCATGCCATAAAGTATAAAACACACAATTTATTTCATATCATTTATAGTCAAATGTAAAAAAAGAGTGACTTTGCCATATCCAAGAGTGTTTCCTACATTACCTTCATATAAACTAAGTACCAGAGATTACAATGGGATTCCTGTTTATTGTGCACATCTGGTGCAGTCACTATGCATTTTCTCATTCACTTGCTGGCATTTTTAGTGATTGTGGCATAAATCACCTTGCTAATCAGAAACATAAGTGACGGGAAGTCATCTCCTTTTTTTGAACAATGGGAAAAAACATATGGCTTCTCAGACAGGACTTGGCTGTTATACTATTTATGTGGCATTATATTCTGTATTTAGAATTTCATATTAATTGCAGCGGTTTGATTGAAGGCATTGAATACGCAGGTTTGTGGTCAAAGTATTTGTTTTGTACCATTTTCAGAACAAACAGAAGAAGGTAAAATTAAATGCCTTGTATTAAAACATTTTTTTAATAAAAACTACTTTGGGACGAGTTTTTAAGGTTAAGATGAATTAAAGAAAATACATATATTTTAAAATGTGTAGATGTTTCTATGGATGCATAGATATAATAATTACAAGTTTCAATTTAGTTTTCAATTATACCTCTTTCAAAACACTGCATGGATTAGAGTAAAAATTACTGTCCTGCAAGTGCTAAAATATAAATGACAGTAATTTGCTTTTCTAGTAGTAGTGTTTCAAGATGGGTTGCATTTTTAATGAATTATTAGTTATTAGTTGGAACCACTTCTGCGCATACTATATAACTAAAAGATGAAGTAAAGCTTTGTAAGGTAGGAGAAATTTATACCTGCAGTCTTCAAAGTGGATTGGCTGCTATTTGTTATACAATGCTTGCTATAGATTTGAAGGTATTTTTCTTTTTCCTCAGTAGTCACTTAATTCTCAAAAGGTAGTGACTATAACGGTCTTTCATCCTTACTTGGCTTTTTAATACCTAACTTCTTTATCACTTATCGCTTTCCATTTTCTTACTATTGAGTGGTAAGGAAAGATTTATTTGAATGTTTGCATTTCAAGTGAAAATGTATTTGTTCAGAGAACCTTACGTCTTTTACAGTTTGTTTTCTAGATTACATGTAACGATAAATTAGGCAAATTTTTAAACAAATATTTCAGAGCCTATTTATTCAAATGTGTGTTATTTCCTTTGAAGTAGTCCCTTTGGGGAAGATGTATACATAATCCATTAATCAAAGTATTTTAGGAATGTCTCTTTTTGAATTTTCTTCAGTGGAATTGATGTATAGCTGCCCAAAATGGATACTTTGAGGGGAGATAAGATCCATTTTGTGTATATATGTGCAAGTATTTTCGTTAAAAAAAAATCAATCAATCATAATAGCTTGTGCTACAGACTGTATATATCTTGTAGATAATTGGACACTCTGCATAGAAATAGAGTTTTGAAAAACTGCCTGAATTTTAAATAAATGGTCACACCTACCCATTTTGTTTTAGACATCTTTTGTGATACCGTCTCAAGGACCACCTGCAGTCGAGTCCACAAATTGAATAAACGTGACATAAGGAGAGACTTTTTTTTTTCTGTTGTCCTTGCTTGTTTAAAAAATGCCACCACCTAGATTCTCTAAGGTAGAGTGTGCTATTTTAAAAAAGATATTTACTTTTGAATTGAGACTTTTCTAGATTAAAATTACCTAATCCTTAAAATTACCTGAAATTTATACCAGAGTGCCTCAGTTCTTGTCCATGTGTATTTTCTTCTTATTTCCTTCATGCCTTTAAAGCTTCCTTCTCCTCATTCCCCTGGTGTTTTTTGTTTTTTTTTTTTAAGATTGAGATGCATTTGTTGTTTAGAACAATTTTAAAGTCATACAATTTTAAGCACGTATTTTTTTCTTCACCAAAATATAAAAATTGTAGGAGGATAGGTTGTTAAAATCTAAGAAATATGCAATTTATAAGATGGCTAAAAGTACCCAAATAAATGACGAAGAGTAAAGAGTTCTATTTTTAGTGAGTGAACACTTTGGAATTTGTTAGTAATGGAGCTTTGAGGAAAAATTTCTTATATAGAGTGCTTGATGGGAAAAATATATTAACCTAAAGCATTTGCTTATTCATCATGTTTATAAAGCCAGAAATTTAATTTCTAAATGTGTATCATTTTTTGAATGGAATTGAACTACTAGTAATGTTGATATTTATTGTACATTTTGTCTAAAATTTGCTTTTTCAGAGAATTTGAATTATTCTTTTTCCTATAGTCTGTTCTTTGTCTCATTTATACTTATACTTGTTGGTGTATCTTACCCTCAAAAGTAGATTCTGATTTGAATGGAATTTGCAAGAAAAGCTATTGTTCTTTCCTTGTGTTCTCATGGCTTAAAGAAGGAATCCTCCCATTGTAGGGATAAATGTACTGGTAATTCCTGGCCAGGGGGATTATCGCTTGTTGTTCCACTCTATAGCTACCCCTTTTCTACCTTGGTGTTTTTCTGGAAGTACCTTTTGGAATGTTGACAGAGGCAGAATGCCTCCTACTGCTGAAGCGCTTTGGGTAGGTGGTGTGCCACTGTTGGCATAATCACAGTAAAGTCCAGATAAAAATATTAACTTGTGGTGCCCGGATGGCTCAGTCGGTTAAGTATCTGACTCTTGATCTTGGCTCAGGTCATGGTCTCACAGTTTGTGACTTTGAGTCCTATATCAGGCTCTGTGCTGGTTGTGCAGAGCCTGCGTGGGATTCTCTCTCTCCTCCTCTCCCTATCCCCCTACCTCTCTGTCAAAATAAATGAATAAACATAAAAGAATAAACATAAATAAACATAAAAGAAAGGTTAATTTGTGAGCTATTTCCCAAAAGGGAGGCTTTTATTTCTGATTGGGAAATTTGCTTTGGGTGGCAAATATAATTCAGAGATTTTAATGTGAAAAATTTTTTAATTTCATTTGTTGATTTTGAGAGAGACACAGACAGCACAAGAGGGGGAGGGGCAGAGAGCGAGGGACAGAGAATCTCAAGCAGGCTCTGCACTGTCCGCGCAGAGCCCCACACGTGGCTCAGACCCACGAACTGACCTGAGCCTAAACCCGGAGTCCTATGCTTAACCGACAGCCAGCCACCCAGGCGTCCCTAATGTGAAATCTTTAATGGAGTGTATTGAGTATGAAAAACATAGAGCAAGAAAGGATATTCCATGTTTAAATAATTCGACTTTTTGTTGTTGTTGTTGGTTGGTTGGTTTTTGTGTTTAAGACTCTTTCTGGGTAGAGTATTATCAATGAGGCCCTCGAGTACCACTTGAGGAGTTCAGCCATATCTGGGATGTGGTGACCAGCAGGATTGGCCTGCCGATAGTCTTTAATGTGTAGGAACAAAAGTGATTTTTTTTTTTTTTTTAAGGAAAATGAAAGAATAAAGAGCCAGACCTGGTGTTACAGTATTAGTTGTTAGAGAGGCAGCATTTTGGAGTTCATCCAGGGATCTGTTTTGTTTTCTGGTCCAGATGTCTTAGGCCTTGTGTCGGAGACCTGTGGAGATAGAAAGGTGGGTGGGCTGTGAGAAAACAAATACTAACAACAGGAGAATAAAGAGAAATACCGTAAGGTACTTGGGGACGAGCAAGTATCCTCTCGCTTGTATCTTCTAAGCTCAGAGACCAGTAGAAAGGCATTCTTTCTCCTCTTTGCCACGATCCACAGGGTAATTGGCATTTTACAGACTGCGTTTCGCTGGCAGTGTTAGAAAGGCGTGGGGCAGCAGTGCTGCTCGGCAGAGCAGTAGTTAGAGCAGAGGTCAGCAGGACTCAGGGCGAGTGGGCGTCCGCTGAAGAAGCCGTAGTGGTCTCTGTCAGTGACAGTGGCCGCCAGTAATCAACAGTACAGAGCAAAGGCAATACCTGGGTGGAAATAACAGATGAGGCCCACCCAAGCTTAATTTGGAGGGAATGGAGTCAGCTGACCTCAAATACCACACAGAGAGAGGCACAAAGAGGGGTGAGATGATCAATGTGTATGGTAGGTGACTGTCAGCTGATTGGTCTTGCTCATGAATACATATGAGATACTTGACGATGACTCCTTGAAATGTTCTGGGGAACAATTTATAGGGGCTTGGCATCCTGCACTGTGGATCGCATTAGAGTTCTCTAGAGAAACAGATCCAATAGGAGATGTACATATAAAACAGGTATTGGCTCGTGTGGTTGTGGAAGCTAAGAGGTAATGGGGTTTGGGAGTGGTGATAGTGGGGCATCCAGAGCTGATGGCCAAGAAAAAATTCTTGAGAATTTGGTGCAAAAAAGGTGATTTTATTAAAGCACTGGGACAGGACCTGTGGGCAGAAAGGGCTGCTCTGGGGTTGTGAAGAGTGACTGGTTATAAACTATGGAGATGGGGGTGGGGTAAAAGAAAAAGATTTTCAAAAGTACTTTCATATGCTAAATTTAGAGGCCTCTTGATACTGGAGGTCTTGCTATTGTCAGGCTAAGGTTGTTTTTCCCTCTAGTAAGTCATAAACATTAAGACAGTAGAGAGTTTCTGGAGGAATATTTTACTCTGTATTTGCCTCAAGTATTTGTCAATGGGTTGCAGGCTATAAAGAAATTTAATTTTATCTACATTTTCTTCTTGCCTTTGTTCCCTACATCACTATGGAGGGGAGGGTGATGTTAGGGCTCCAGGAAACTGAGTCTGTAGGTTTCTGGAGATTAGGCTATTGATAAGATTGCTTTTTTCTTTTAATTTACCAAGACATTTGAAAACTGATTGGAGACTCTTGTCCTGTATGACTGTGATCTCTATCAGTTAACCATTTGTTTTTCCCTTTCCTTTGTTCTTGGGCTTCCAGGAGTGCCTGAAGAATGTCACACATATCCCACGGGGGGGGGGGGGGGGGGGGGGAGGCTGGGGGGTGGGGAGGGTTAGCTTGTGCTTTGCCCTAAGCTTGCCTTTGGCTCCCTCATCAGGAAGTCCCAAGATATGCCCTCTGCAAGCCGGAGAACCAGGAAAGCCTGTGGTGCAATTCGTTCTGAGTCTGAAGGCCTGAGAATTGGGGTGATAAAGGTCGGGGGTGGGGAGATCGTCAAATCCTGGTCTGAGTCTAAGTATCTCAGCTGATGCTGAGACAGTGAATTTGCCTTTCCTCCATGTTTTGTTCTATTCAGGCCCTCACTGTATTGGATTATGCCCACCCACATTAGTGAGGGCATTTTCTTTACTCTGTCTGATTCAGATGTTAATCTCTGTGTCTCTCATAACAGTTTACCAGCTATCTTAGCATCCATTAGGTCCATCAAGTTGACATATCATATTAGCCATCACAGAGATGAAGGTGAGAACCAGCAAGTATGAGTTACATTATTTTGTAAAATAGCTTACAAATACTAAGGATCTTTTTTTTTTCTGTTTTCCACAAAACATTTTGCTTAGTTACCAATGGTGGCAAAAAGTATTCTAGGTGTTGGATCAACCAAGTTAAAATAGGATTCTTTCCCTCGGGAGCTTGCAGTTTATAGCACAGAGAATGGCAATTTAAAAAATTAATATCTAGTTGGGGGTGGGCAGGGGAAGTTTTGCCCCTTAGAGATGCCTTGTGTTGGTCAGGAATGGTCTTCCTCTAGCAATGCTCTCTGGCTGGGGTGCGTATGGCCTTGACTTGCACACTGCTGTGGCTCCTGAAGCTATGACAGCCGGGAAGTGTCCGTGAACTGCGCTCCTCCCAGCAGTTCCTCTCTGAGTGCTGCACCTCATTGACCGCCACAGTGGGCTGTGGGGTTCAGTTGTTGTGAAATAGAAGTAATGCCTACTAGTTCTTTATTTCCTCTTCTTTCGGCAAATTGTTTGTAGACTCAGAGAAGGTGACTGAGATTGAGCAAATATTAGAATGATTTCAGGAAAGATAACAGCTGACAGATGCAGAACAAAAGAGGACAATGTATTGATAAGACATTAGTTGAGATAGTAGCTCATATAGTCTAGGATTGTTGGGGAAGGAAGTGAAACTAGAAGGGGAACAAGGGATTGAAATTAAGTGAAGTCAAAGAAGTAGATGGTTTCAATGAGTTTGAAAACACTTGTACTGAGGGAAGGGGTAAGAGGGGATTGTGGCGACAAAGTAGTTTATTAGTTTAAGATTAACAGCCAGGAAATTCTCATACTCTGAAATGTCATCATGTGAATTGGGAATAACATTTTGCTTGCGGAAAATGACAATTATGTATATATCAAAGAATCACAACCACAAACACGTGAAAATGTATAACGATATAACCATTTAATTTTAGTAGTGTAACTTTTCTTTAAAGTAAAGTTTCGAAGCCACTTGTATGTTGAGTTTCTTGATGAAGTCTGTTCATTTGTCAGGAAGTGCAATTTTTTTTTTCTGAGAATTTTTTCTGAGGTTTTTTTTTTTTCAATTTATCTTACAGTCTAAGAAAGTATTTCAGTATTTTTTTCCTCAAAAGAGAAACATGTGAGTTCTGTCTTCTTCTGAAGAGTTTGTGTCTTTATACTTGATAGAAAAATCAGAAATGTGAAAAAACATTCAAAGCATGTATAGCCAAACATTTCTTGAACTGAAAGTAATAAAGGTAAGATAGCAGTTTTAAATACATGAAAACAACTTTTCAGTAGCTCTTCCTTTGTAGAAGAGAATCAGGAATTGCAACCAATAATTCAGACAATTAAAATAATAAGAATGATTGTTAGAAGGGTGGATGAAACTTTATAAAACAAGTATACTAAAATGTAATTGAAGATTCTAGGTGGATGTTCACTGTAAAATCCCTTCACCTTTTCTGTATATTCAAAAATATTTGTGATAAAATGTTGAAAAAATAATATAGTGGCTACAAATTTGAAATGCATAAAAAACGATAGTCTGATGGATAGATGGATAGGTCAGTGATAAAACAAGTCTAGTAAAATGTCAGTTATAGGATCTAGATGGTGGGTAAAGGAATGTTCAGTGTAACATTATTGTAACTTTTCTGAATGTTTGAAAATTTTCAGAATAAAATGTTTGAGAAAATAGTGTCATAAACACAACAATGTTTGGCATTAGAGATTAGAGTTGTACTTGTGTGCCCTTAGACAAGGTAACTACTCTCTGAGCTAGTTTCCTCATAACGTATAGTTTATAGATAGTTTCAGGAATTAGAAAAAATACTGTAAAGCCACTTGCAAATGATAGGCATTTATTTGAAAATACCTCTGATAGTAACTATATAAATTCCAAATTTAGGGATCATAGCTTGGTTTTTGCTTAATATATTTAGAATTTCTGGATGTATGAGCCAGTTAGTTATTTGATGGAACTAGGATGAGGTGAATTCAGGGTGCAAATTTTTATTATCAAGACCGCTTATTTTCAACAGTGTCTGTTCAGAGGCTCTGTGTTTTCTGGCTTAGTCTCTAAGTTAATCAGAATTTGACCTTTACTGATGGGAGGGTAGAACCATGCTTATATGAAGGATGAGATCTCTGACTTTCTAGTAACTACCAAGGTAAAGTTTACTGCCTTTAAAAGTATTTTCATTTCGTAAAGTACGTAAGTTCCATGAAGTGGAGTTACTGTGTTCCTGTCTTTATTGGTACTTCCTTCTGAATATATGTATACTGTACATCAGTGTGAGGGTCACATTAACTTTTGAGTCACATTAACTTTTTTAGAATATATAGTAAATGTAAATCATACTGCAAAATAATGTAGTTATGAATTATATGTATAAATGTGTAAATATTTACTGCATATAATGTTCACTAGTACTTCATCTGTGACTTTCTTTTCTTTATTTTCTTAAATAAAAACCAGCCATTCTTTGGTTTCTTTTTAAGAAATAAACTTCTATTTTTGGTTTGTTTTGAACTTCAGCTTGAAGTGCATTTGTAAAGTATAATCCTCTTGTTTTTTTATTTGTTCTGTTTCAATATGCAGGATGGATAAAAATTACTGAACTTTTTATATTTATGTAAATTTACTTAAAATTAAATTCAAATTTACTACCATATGCCTCAAGGGCTAAACATAATATAGACTATTATAATCATTTATATAAATTAGTTTTAAAAACCAGTTCAATATGTTGAATCAATATGTCATGAATTTCATATCTGTATAGTTGTCATCCTAGTAAATTCAATGGCATGTACATTTACAGCATACAGATTTTAAGTGAAATTGAATAGACTTTTCTAGCCTGCATTATGGAGGAACTTCTGTTATCTTCCAGTTGAATGATTTCATATCTAAAAAGAACCCGGCAACTTCAGTGTGAGGCAGCCACGGTTTTTATACCCATCAAATCTGATCGGACAGTTTCATCTCTTAGTAATAATTCACTGATTGGCCTTCGTTTGCTAATCTGTGTGTGATGTAGAATAACATGAAAATAAATTTTCATTTCAAAGGATTGTTCAGGGAGTGGCCTTGTTTTCTTTCTGTGGGTGTTTGCCAGTCTGTGGCTACAAATCTTTGTGAAACTTTAGGGGAATGGCAAGACATCTCTGAATCCACATACTTTTGTGTATTTCGTGTATTTTGTCAGTTAGTGAAGACTGAAAGTACTTTTACTTATGTCTCTGTGTGGAGGGCAGATCTGTGAGATTTTTTGAAATTAAGAGTATCTCCTCTCTCCCTCTCGGTGCCCCTCCCCCACTCTCTCTTTCTCTTTCAAAATAAGTAAATAAACTTACAAAGGAAAAGAGTATCCTCATATTCGGATAAGGATCATCAATATTCTAGGAACATCAAATATTCCATAGTTTACCTGAATGAAAAATTTAAGGATAAGTAAAACACTGGCAACTTTTGGGAAGAACAGATACATAAGGAAATCTTGGTAGAAAAAAGCAGGCAATAAACTTCTTGAGCAGAAACCTAGAATAAGAGTAATGAATTATATAGTAAATATATTTTCTGTTGTCAAAATAGAACAGAAGGTTCCTATTCATTCTTAAATCCAGATCTTATTGGAATTTAAATTTTAATTCACTTAAATTCTGATAAAAATTTCAAAAATATGGAAGACTTAATGTAAGCAGATGTTACAGTATTTGTCTTTGGCTTTGAATGCTAAGCGGTCCAGTGTACTACTATTTTTATGTAATTGTAAAAATCAGGTCATTTTAGGTGCAACCTAACAGTTGTTACATGAGGTTACACTATTTAATGCTTGACAAAGAAATATTTAATATATAAACAAAACCAGTTTCCACCAACCCCTTGACAGTGTTCTCTTTTCGTAACCAAATTAAGTTAATATTTCTCACCTGTTATTTGTTACGTTTATAAAAAAAAAAAATAGAATGACCTATTTTAAAAAACAGTAATATATACCTTTCTTTACCAATCTTTCATTTTCTCTATTTTCTAAATATAAAATAGGAATGAAAAATGTCTATTTCTTACATTTGTACAAAATTTCTTTTCTTAAGCAGGTGCCTATCAGGGTCATATGTTCTAAAATCTTATTCTCCCCACATTCAAAAATGAATGAAAAATGTAGAAAAGCATTTACCTTTAACTGTCATCTTCTTAAATGCTTCCTAGAACATGATTACCAAAATCTATGTTCTATGAAGAGAAGTGGTAGCAAGAAAACAAGGATTAGAATACTGTCTTAACTCGTTATTTTGATTCAGTAGGTCAGGATTTTTTTTTATTATTATTAATTTTGTGTAATCTGAGAATTTTCTACTTGGATGCCTTTTGTTCTTGAATACTTTTTGCCTTTTTATACTTGTGTGTGGTTTTTACCATGTCAGATATAGGTATATTTTGTTTATTTAGACCAATTTCTAATTGTTTTCAGAAAGCATTGAAAGCTGAAGACTCTAAGTAATTTATTTTCAATGTGTAGTATTTACTGCTGTGCTGTATATACATTTTATATTTATGTCAGGAAAGGGTTGCAGAGGGGTGCTTTAGAACCACCTTTTCAGCTCTAAATAGCTATTGTGTACATATGGTAAGGTACTGCTGCTTAACAATTAGTAACTGCTTTGATGAAACTAAATTACATGTTTAAGTTCCCATCAGGAAGTCGCTTCACATATCTGTATTAATGTATTCAAGGCTCGAGAAGGAAAGTTAATTTTCCAGCTTAAATATTTAATTCAAGCTTAAAATTTAGTCTGTAATTAGAGCTCCCAAATGGCAGGAACATGGAGTATTTGTCCATTTTAATTAGATTGTTGTTTACCTATTAATTATATATCATATCTTGTCATATAGTTTTGATGGTAACAGATGGTGCTAGGAGTTAGTAAGGGTTTCAACAAAATAAGATTCCACATGATTTATTAAGTTGCACTTTATTAGTGAGTGGTCTGCTTTAGTCAGGTTATTCTGAATAAGAACTGTGCACCATTCACTAATTTTAGTAATTATCCTTTTGTGGAAATATTGAAGACAAAAAAGTCTGAGACGAGTAATATCTATTTAGAAACAAAATGAATTACTCTAGGACTATTTATTTTTAAGGAGAATGTATTGTCAAATTGTGTAATTGGTATGAAGTTTAGTGCATTTTGCTAGGATAGAAGTCAGGGAATCAGAATTTTATTTATCAGCCAAAATGTAGGCATGGGGATATATATAGTAATGATTCAGGGTATGAGAAATAGTAGGATGATGATTCAGTTATTTTTTTACCAAGACATTTCCTTCTCTGTCTATTGAATTTAACAAGAAGACAAGGTTCTTTGTTTACCAAAATATCTAAGAGCAGACTGGTATCTAGTGAAGTTGATCTATAGAATTTCCATATTCAAAAAGTAAATGCCAACTAAATAGAAAGGTCTGCTAAGTTGTTTATACAAGATTTTATTAATTTTTTTGTTACCAACTCAGCTTCCTGAAATGAATGAATTATACATATATATGTATGTCTAGAAAGAAAGAAAAACAGAGAAGAGGGAGAAAAGGGGGAAAGGAATGAGGGGTTAAATATTTAATCTTTTAATCTGATACAGTTTGAAATTTACTATAGTCTTTAATATGATTAACTTGAGAGTACATTTGGTTACTATTTCTTAGCTCATGAGGTTTTTATTTCAAAAATCTGTATCAGTGTTTTATACCAAAAGTAAACAGAAGGCCCAGCCCCAGTTTTACTGATTTTAATATTTGCTCTGGAAGGGCTCCCTGGTATGTATCAAATCTTCAAAACTCTGTCCTGTTATATACATTACCTTCTGTAAGCAGCTTGGTTTTGGTTAGTTTTATTTTTATCTTGTTTTTGTGTTTTAATTTGTCTCCATTTAAACCATGTCAATTTTTAGAAATATATATGTTGGTATCATAACTAATTCTTTATGGTGAGGTGGCATTTTAACGTTAAGTATATGATTCTACATGTTCACAGTAGACTGTTAGAGATGTATCATATGGTACTCGTAATATGTATGAAATGATAACTTTACTATGGCCTTAGTTTCATTGCCTTCAGAATGTTGTGAGTGCTTAAAAATTTATCTCAAATATTTTGCTAAACCATCGTATGGGAACTTTGCTGAATTATAGTTGCAGTACTTAAAGAGAATATCAAAGGAGAAAAACTGTTATTCTTTTAGTATGCATAGAGCCTTAGTTTGAAAGTTTGACTTCTTAACATTTCTACTTTTTCTGGAAATATGGGAATTTACATTTTTCAGCAAAATTTATCAAATGTATAAGTTTCAACACACACACACACACACACACAAAACTGAATTGAAGCATATAAATGAAATGAAAGAAAACAAATTAATTCCTTATTGATTTTAAAATAATGAAAAGATGTCCTCTATAAAGAAACAAGGTAACTTGATTTCTTTTTTATAAAGCATGTGAGATATACCATATATTTGTTTTGTTTTATCTGGGAGAAAGAAATAACTATTTGGTGACTGTTAACAGAAACAGCAAGTGAAAATAGAAAAATGCTATCTTAGAAATGAGGTTTTCTTTGGGGTTTATTCTCCCCAACCCCTCACTCACCACTTCATCTCTTTGGGGGACGTTTATTTCAACAGCCAACCATGTACTTATTTAACTTTTGCAATGAAAATGGCAGTCTGATTACTTTGTTGGAATTACTAGTTTTTTCTTTACTTAAAATAGCAGTGTATGAAAAATATTTTAGAAAATGTGGTAGTTGATACATCATTTTTATTACTTGATACTAATTTGAACCAAATTAGATTTGTTGACCTGTTTATTATTTTCTTCTTTTTCATTCAACACTAGAGTATTACTCTGCAATATGATAGATTCAGAATTAAAATAATCTGTAAGCAGTGTTTTCAAGATTTGAGATCGCAGGATTTGATGGATGGGTGCTAATTTGTTTTAAAGCACATATAAAACAAGACACCCATTTATCTGGGCTAAGTACTTAAGATAGAGGTGATGGTTTGATCAGGTCTTTATCAGTAGTAGTGGGTATACATAGTTTATACTTGTTTTTTTTTTAATTGGACCTGTTTGGTTGGCTAAAGTGTCCCTAACAACATTGCGTAAAAGTATTAATAGCCAATATCCTTGCCTGTTTCTGACTGTTAAGAAAAATACATTTGTGTTTTACTGTTGTATCTTCTATCAGTGGTTTTTCCATGCTAATAAATGCTGTATTAAAGAATGACAATTTTATTTTTTATGTATTTTTCATTAGGAATGAGTGTTAAATTTTATCAAGTTTGTTATACTCAATGAAATGATGTTAAGGTCTTTTCTCTTTTAGCTTACTTATGCAATCAGTTAATAGGTTTGCTAATATTAAATTGCCCTTTCATTTCTGGAAAGATACCTTCTTGGTCATGGTATTTTGTGAGATAAGCATTCTTGTACTCTCTTTGTCAGATTTTGGTGTTAGAGTCATGCTAACATAAAATGAGTTGGGATGCATACCTTCCTTTTTTTATGGAACAGTTTAAACATAATAGAAATTATTAATTTCTGGAAGTTTGTTAAAATTTACCCACACTATAATCAAGGTGCCTTTGGTTGGGAGTGAGCAGTATTGTGGTGATGGAGGAAAATCTTTGATTACATTTCTGATAGCTTCTAAATTTATTGGTGTATTCAGGTTCTTTGCAGCTTATTGAATTGATTGTGGAAATCTGTCTTTTGTTAGAAGACTATCCATGTCATTAATTTCCCTTTATTTCATTTAGATCTTCAAATTTGTTGGCATAAAGTTGTAGATAATGTAACTTTTTCTTCCTCTGTTTTTAAAAAAATTTATTTAGGTCTGGGATTACATCCCCTTTCTTTTTTCTTTATTAAAAAATTTTTTTTACATCTGTTTATTTTTAAGAGAGAGAGAGAGACAGGGCAACAAGTTGGGGAGGGGCAGAGAGAGAGAGAGAGAGAGAGAGAGAGACAGAATCCGAAGCAGGCTCCAGGCCCCAAGCTGGCAGCACAGAGCCTGACATGGGGCTCAGACTCACAAACCTTGAGATCATGACCTGAGCCGAAGTCAGACTCTTAACCAAGGGAGCTACCCAGGTGCCCCTACATCCCCTTTCTTTTAACAACTGATACTAAGATGTTGTTGTTGTTTGCTTTCATTAATTTGTTTTTAACCTTTTCAGTGTAAAATAGAAAACTGTAAAACAAGTGTGTATCTTGTTGAAATATTGTAAGACAGACGTGCTTGTAATTATCATCCAGTTCAAGAAATAGAGCTTTGCCAGCCCCTTTAGAAGCCCTTCCGTGTGCTTTATTATGGCACCATTTCTGTCTCCAAAAAATTAACCACTCTTCTGACTTTCAGAATAATGACTTACTTAATTTTCTTTATGGTTTTATTACCCAAGTGTGTATCTCTAAACACAGTTTAGTTGCCAATTTTTAAAAACGATTTTTGCATTTTTAGGTCTTTCTTATTCTATAGTTTTCTCCAACTCTTTCTGTTCTTTACAAGTGACCTATTGAAACCTTGCAGAGGTCACTGCAGTCTGTATTTTGCTGATCCCGTATTCATGGTGCAGGTAAACATTTCCTTCTATATTTTCTTTAAATTGCCAGGTGGCATGAGAGCTTAATTAGATTTAGATTTAATTTCTTAGGCAAGATTATAGGTGCTGTTCTTTCATCAGGAGGCATATAGTATTTTATCATTTTAAATGTTGGCAGCCATTAATGCTCAAAGTCTAGACCTATTAACTCATTATTTCAATTACTATATGGTGATTTTGTTATATAAGCTGTCTAGAAGTGAAATTTGTTTCAATTTCTGATTATTTAATAAGGATTTTCTTTGGCATTGAAAAAATTCTACATTTGCATTGTGGTCAACAAATGTGGGTTTTGTATTTTTATAGTATTAAGATTATCTTCTATATGTAAATTTGCCGATGTTCCATTGGGATTTGTAAAGAACTTCTATATTTTCTTGTGTTTGTGATTTAAATGCTTTGTATTAAGTCAAATTTATTAATGTATTCTTTAAAAAAATTTTTTGTTTATTTTTTACATTTATTTATTTTTGAGAAACAGAGTGAGACAGAGCGGGGGAGGGGCAGAGAGAGAAGGAGACACAGAATCCAAAGCAGGCTCCAGGCTCCAAGCAAGCGGTCAGCACAGAGCCTGATGCGGGGCTTGAAACCCACAAACTGTGAGATCATGACTTGAGCCGAAGTTGGACGTTCAACCGACTGAGCCACCCACGCGCCCCTATTAATGTATTCTTTAAATGATGTGTGTTTTTATTTATGTAGCTCTACATGATCAACCAAACTTATAAGAGTAGGCTTGCATTTTAAAAGATTACTTCTAGTAGTAGTCTTTTAGGATTGTTTAGAGGTATGACCCATACTAGAGGCATGGAGATCACGCTGTTTTTTAGTTTGGTGGGCGGGGGGGATTTATCTAAGTGAGAAATGATAACTCTGAATTAAGACATTGGTGATAGAAAATGGAAGATAGATCCTAAAATATTTAGGAGGTAGATGTAGAAAATGAGGGAGACAAAAGTTTCTAATCTCTGTTTTGTGATTAAAGGATGATAGTGTGGTAAAGCATGACTTAGAACAGGGGTTGACTTAAGTCTGGTTCATAGGCCAAGTCTGACCTGCCATTCATTTTTGTACAACTCACAAACCAACCGTGACTTCTACATTTTATTTTTTTAAGTAAGCTCTATGCCCAATGGGGGCTTGAACTCACAATCCTGAGATCAAGAGTCATATGCTATACCAACTGAGCCAGCCAGGCACCCCTGAGTTTTTCAGTGTATTTTTTTTAAACATTTCTTTATTTTTGAGAGACAGAGAGAGGCAGAGCATGAGTGGGGGAGGAGCAGAGAGAGAGAGGGAGACACAGAATCTGAAGTAGGTTCCAGGCTCTGAGCTGTCAGCACAGAGCGTGACACAGGGCTTGAATTCACAAATCATGAGGTCACAACCTGAACCGAAGTTGGATGCCTAACTGAGTCACCCAGGTGCCCTGAGTTTTACAGTTTTTAATATTTTAAAATAGTCAGAAGAAAAGTGGTATTTCTTGACACATGAACGTTTATACTGTTTAAAAAATTCAGTAGAGTAAATCTGAAGATCAGTGATCCATGAATTGGACATCATCCCATCTAGCCAACAGAAAGGAGCTCTGAGGATTTGTACAAAATGGAAGCTTTTTATAGGCAGAAAGAAGTGGGGCAAGATAGTTACTTTAGCAAAGAGTAGCTTGTTTCAGGCAACCTTGGCGGGAAGATAGGGGTCTGTCAGACTAAGTCCCTAGTGCTGACCATGTAATTCCAGATTGACTGGTTAAAGGTCATATTCCTGGGAGAGGCTGAAATTGCAAATAGGTTTGGTAGTAAGTCTTGGTTTGTTGATGTGAGGCTAAGCACAAGTGACTCCATTTTGGATCTGTTGTTTCTTTCTTTCTTTTTTTTTTTTTTTTTTAACAATGTAGAATTTAAATTTCAGTGGCCATAAAGTTTTATTATAACATAGCCACACTTGTTAATTGACAGCACAGTTGAGTACAGTAGTTAAGACAAAGACTGGCCCACGAAGCCTAAAATAATGACTGTCTGGCCCTTTACAGAATGAGTTTGCCATCTAACTCCTAGCTGAGAAGTACCCTCTCTTCCCCAAATTTTCTCATTCCCATTCAACCTGGCATTCATAACCAATAATTTCTTAAAGGGCTTTTACTTACTTTTTATTAAAATTATTTTTAATGTTTGTTTTTGAGAGAGAGCATGCACAAATGGGGGAGGGGCAGAGAGAAAGGGAGAGAGAATCCCAAAACAGGCTCTAAGCTATCATCGCAAAGCCCGACTTGGGGCTTGAGTCCATAACCCTGATATCATGACCTGAGCCGAAGTTGGACCTTCAACTGACTGAGCCACCCAGGCGTCCCAGGGATTATTATTTTTAAAAATCCTACGTATAACTGCATGAATTCAACCCTGCTCCTGACCATTCATTTTTGACGTCATTGATATCCATTCCCCATGCAAAATTTTTTTGGTCTTTTTGTATGATTATTGAAAACTTTTAAAAGAGAAGTCCATTTGATATTTGTATGCTATTAAATCAGTGGATTTTACTAAATACTGTTCAAACAGTCTTTGCCATTAGTGTTATTAATTTATAATTTAAGGTGATAATTTTATATTGTACAGACTGTTAGGTTTGTGTTTTCCATAGTGTCTCTTTTTTCATGAGCTCAAACTGCAATTTACATAAACAAATTGATTATTAAAAATCATTTTGAGAGCAAATCTGAGGTTTTGGGAAACAAGATTTTGGTTTTAATAAAGATTTGATATTAGAGTTTGTTTACTTACAAAGTTATAGTTTATTGATTTGTTCAGGTATCATAAAATAGAATTTTAGCAAAACAAGAATTCTTGAAAAAAAGGCTGATCTGATAGTATGTTTATAGGTAGAGAGAAGATTTTTGGTTCTGTTAAAAACAAGACAACAGGTCCTAAATAGACTCTCTTATGCTAAGCCCTACATCACCAGACTGAGACTTAGCTTAATTACAGTATTGGCTCCCCTAGAAATGGAAACTTAAACCAATCAGGAATGGCTTAATCAGTAGCACCAATTAGGTAATCTCCCTGATCGATCCCTCCCATCCCATGAAGAGAAGTGACCTTGCCATAACCACTTTGCTTTTTTGCCTAGTGTAACTTCTTGTTCCTGTTCCCTTCTGCCTATAAAAGTCATTCATTTCCTATAGCTCCTGGGAGCTTCCTTCCGTCTGTTAGATTGGATGCTGCCTGATTCATGTTCTTTGAACAAAGCCAACAAAATCTTTAAAATATACTCAGTTGAATTTTGTTTTTTAATTGCTATTATAACAATATAAATGGGTACTCTTATCCACAAGAGAAAAAAATTTGTATCATGGGAATTTCTAGTGTTTTTATAACATAGTTGTTCTGTGTAATCAGGAAGCCAGCACTGACCCATTCTTAGAGATTCAAGATGACACTGTTACGGTTTTGTATGTGGTTGTGTTTTTCTCTGCATTTATTTACTGTCTGTCATACATATATTTCTGATATTTATGTCCTGGCAAATTGGAAAATGTTATCTTTTAATTTCTTTCATCTTCCTATGGCTGTTACTTGTGTTCAGATTAAAAAAAAAAAAAAAAAGCCAGAGGTGACTCCATGGAAGTTGCCAAGAAAAGCATGCAAAATATATTTCCATTTGAATGCTTGTTAGCAGCAGAGCACATTGTTAAACTTTATCTTTTTATTTAGGAGAGTGCTATATTGATATATAAACTTCGAATCCCATCAAATAATTACATCCAAATGGGAATGTTAATTCATTTATGCCATTGTGTGTCCAAGGAACTCTGAGGAGAGGATCCATCACTCTGTTCTTTTCCTAGATACCCAGATTTCATAGCTATCTTGTAAATATCGTTACTGGGAAAGTTTTTAATGTTTGTTATATTAATTCTTGATTTACACTTATTTATTTAGTTCTGTTACAAGTAGTTAGAATCAAATACTTGCTCTTAGTTACTAATGACAAACATTTATCAGTGCATAACATGCTTTTCATTCACGTTAAGCAGTTTTTATTTTAACTTTTATTTTGTGTTGAAGGAGGAGGGTACTGTAGGTTGTTTGACACATGCATTTTGTGAACAGTGTAAAAATTTAAGTTCTCTTTGACTTCTGCACTTTTGGCTTTTCCTGTGTATGTGTTTACCGGTGTCTTAAATGTTCCTTTTTTTTTTGTTTATCCTTCCTTCTATTCCTCTTGTTTTTTATTCCTACTTTTGGTACTCACCAAAATAATAGAAAGGGTCACTGCCTGTAATTCACTTTGTATGTAAATTATTGTTCTAAGGGCAGTTAATAATGGTTACTTCGTGCTTTTAAGGGGTTTTCTAGTCTATGACAATCAGTTATGAAATGTTTTTCTGAATAGTAAAATTAACTAAATTGTCAGGCTTGAAAGTGCATTATCCTTTTGATACCTAAGAGTTGATTTAAGATTATCCTTTAAAAACACCATATACAAACAATTGCATTCTAATAAACTTTCAGAGATGGAAGAGAAAGATATGCAACAAGGTATGTCCTGATCAAACCCTGGAATCAGAGGTTATTCTGGTAGTAGTGTATAAATTAGTATTCCTGAGTTGGGTGATGACTAAATGTGAAGAGAAGATGAAACTATAAGTAACGGAAATGAAGTTTAAAACTTGTCAATTGCCCTTTTTTTTTTTGGTAGGTAAAAACTATTAAATATTAGCATTTTCATATGGTTCAATTTAATACATTCATTATTAACTAGTGTTAGTAAGAAAAACGTAACTGTTAAATATTTGAATGAAGAGATCAATTGAATGGTTGTATCATTTGTAAAGAAAGGGTCAGTGACACTAGAATGGAAAGATCTTATGGGGAAAATTGATGTGTTTTCTAACTTCCAAAGCCTATACTCCCTTTAGGAAGGCTCTAACTCAGATCCCATTTTCATAAAGCTTTTACTCAGCACCCAAGTACAGAAAAGTGCTCCGTGATGGGAGAGGATAGAGAACATTATATATTCATTTGTCAGCAACCTTTGTTGATTTTCTAGAATGTGTTCCTGAGTATTGTATAACAAAAAGGAAGACTGAGCACACAAGAACAGTTGGATCCCTATCGTTCTCTCCAAAGGAATATGTTCAGCCTAAGCCTCTTAATGTTCTTGCTTATTGTCCTATTTTCTTTTACTTTCTCCTGCCCTATAAGGACATGTACTATCTCCAGCATATGAGAGCTTCCCTATTGGTTACATTAGCTGTGGCTGCCTGTCAAATTCTGAGTAAAGCTTCCCAAATTACTCCTTCATGAACTAACACACCATGATTCTTTTCAAAAATTCTTTTCAAAAGATGTTTCTGGATGAGTTCTTTTAAAAGAATGGAGTAGTGAAATGATAAACAGTGAGGTTTGGTTAAGGACGTTTTATATTGACTAATAATCTCTTTATAGTGACCTTGGACTGCTATTTTAATCTTAGGTTAACATTTATGCAATATTTTCTTACCAGAATACTTATGCTTTTACAGAGTTATGGGTCCTATCTGATGCTTTCATAGATCTCACTTTAAGAGACAGATGAGGTGAAAGTTGACTATAAAAAGTAGCATACACCACCCAGAAAGAAGATATTACACCCACATAGTAGGCTGAGTGTCTAGTGAAAAGATACAGGATTTAAGGGCTGGAAAGAGTGGTTTTCTGTAGTTTCTTCAACCAGTCCCCTATTGTTGAACACTTGGGTTGTTTCTAGCATTTTGCTTTTATAAACTGTATTATAATGAATAAGCTTGTATGGATTCTCAATCCCTTATCTGAAATCCATAGAGGGAGTAGATCTGTTTGGGAATTCAGTTTTTTGGATTTTAGAATTATTAATGTGATGCATGTTCCAAAATTATAGAAGATTTCTGGTGAGGAAAAACCCGTCCCCGGTAAACAAGCTCCTGTTTCTAATGGAAATTGTATGATTATAACATTGTTGTGTAAATAAAGACTATAATTAACTTCATATTAATTCAAGTCAGATTTTGCTGTCAAATGACTTTATGTCAAAGTTAGGAAATTGCTGTTGGTTTTCAGAGATTGTGGACATGTGTATATATATGCATGTATGTACAACAGTGCAGAGCCTGCTTGAGAGTCTCTCTCTCCTCTCTCTGCCCCTACCTCGCTTGCACTCTCTCCCTCTCAGAATAAAGAAATGAACATTAAAAAAAAATAAATAAAAGCTTGATGCAAACTTTGAGCAACAGCCTTAAAGAATTCTTCATAATCACTGTTAAAAGGTTATCAGTCAATACAAAGGGTCCTTAACCAAAGCCATATGAACTGCCATTTCTTTAGATATGTTTTCTTGTAAAAGTACAACATTCTATTTTTCACTTATCAGATTGGCAAAAATCCAAAGTCTGGCAACACATTCTAGTAGTAATACTGGGAAAGACCAGCACTTCTTCCATATATTGCTAGCGAGTAGGAAAAAGTATAACAATAAAAAAGGAGAAACTGTCAGTATTTAACAATACTACAAATGCATTTTCTCTTGATACAGAATATCCATATTGGAAACTATTCCCAAAATACACAAGTATGTGGTGCCCCTGACCCTGGGGCTATTTTAAACTGGGCATTCAGGTATCTGAAGGTGTGACATTTAATATATTTTTTTTTGATGTTTGTTTATTTTTGAGAGACAGCACAAGTGTGAGAGGGACAGAGAGAGACGGGGACACAGAATCAGAAGCAGGATCCAGGCTCCGAGCCATCAGCACAGAGCCTGATGTGGGGCTTGAACTGACGAACTGAGATCATGACCTGAGCTGAAGTCGGATGCTTTACCGACTGAACCCACCCAGGTACCCCTGAAGGTGTGACGTTTAAACTGAGAGAGATGAGTGACAAAAGGAAGCCCATCATGAATGGGATTCTAGGAAAATGTTATTCCAGGCAGAAGAAACAGGCACTATAGATGCTGAAAGGCAGAAATTAGCTTTAGGACAATTCCAAAGTTCCTTAGGCTAGAGAAACCATATATCCTAACATTTAACATGGAATTTTGCATTTTTCAGTGTTTTTGTTTACTATTAATAATGTTCTAGCCAAAAGACCTGCGTAGGGGACAAAAAAATAAACTTTTAACCTTACAAACTCTGGGACAAACAGAATAATTGAATATATGGTAAATGTTCATTCTTTACTGGATTAATAGACTGAGCACAAATATAACATTGGACAAGCATATTTGGGACAAAAGAGAAAGAAAAAGAAGAAAAGAGAGGGAACAGTGTCATGTGTCTCTGCTATTTAAAGAATTCTTCACAGACACCTGGGTGGCTCAGTCGGTTAAGTGTCTGACTCCTGATTTGACTCAGATCATGATCTCATGATTCTTGAGTTTGAGCCCCACGTCGGGCTCTGTGCTGACAACTCAGAGCCTGGAGTCTGCTTCAGATTCTGTGTCTCCCTCTCTTCCCCCAGTCGCATTCTGTCTCTCTGAAAAATAAACAAATGTTAAAAAAAAAAATACTTTTAAAATAGCCCCAGGGTCTCTCCATTCCATCAACTTGGTTTATTCTGCTCATAGATGTTCTGGTGTTTTTATATTTGCTTATTGCCTGTCTTCCATCACTAGCATTTAAGCTCTGTTTGATTAGGTCTTTTGTTGAATGCTCCGGTCCCAGGGCCTAGAACAGTGCCTGGCAAGTGCTACATTTTTAGTAATTGCTCCTTGAACAGATGTCTTCTTTTATTTTTTTTCATGCTTACTGCTGCCTCCAGAATGCTCTTCCCCTCAGTCTTACCTTTTCTAGCTCCCAAACTCCTATTTTTCCTTCAGTATGCTATTTGATTTAGGAAGGAAAATGGTATTTGCAATTTGATTTCATTTGGAAAGTTTAATAATTATTTTCGTTGTTCTTTGAAATATTTTTAAAATCTCTTGATTTGAATTATGACTTTGAAACTTAATTTTAGCCTTTGAAACTTTTTTTTTGGGGGGGGGGTAGGGCGGGGGAGGTTCTTCAACCAGAGTAATAAGCTTTGCCCAGACAAGGTGCTTATTTTGCTTTAAAAAGCTTGCTTCTTTGAGATATCTGTGATTGTTCTATTCTTTTCCCTCTTATGATTGCAGGTCTCTGTATTAATCGTTTCGAAGGATTTGTGTTCTATGTACTCAAATTTTAGTTATTGAGCAATGGTTTTCACATTAGAGATAGCCTAAAGGGAAAAAGAATTACATAAAACCACAAATCTATACCATTCAGAAATAAAGCTTCCCATGCCATTGCTCAGGTGTTGCAGATGTTGAAGATAGTATCAACACATACCATATGTGTTAGAAAATAAAGGAATAAGAGGAGGAGTGTAAGGAATCAGAAATACCTCATTTCTGAATTTACTATTATAAGTTTAAACTAGACGTTGTGCCTCATTTTAATATGCAGTTATTTTTGGTGTTTATATGTTTTATGTTTTGATCACTGTTCAGTATTTAAACTCCTTCAAATGTGCAAAGATTAAATGTTTAATAAAAATTGCTTGTTGTTTTCAACATCTGTGTTCAGAGAACAATGGCTCACTGGAGTGCAGAAAGCTTGTAAAGTTTTCAAATGTATTGAGAATGACAGAAAGTTCAGTGAAGAGTTTGCTTCCCTCATTACAGAACTACTTCTGTGGCTGCGATTACACTAAGAGCATCTTTAATTGCTTTAAAATCTGAATGCATGATAAGAATGGATTAATTTGATTTTTCTGTTACTACAAGTAGCAGATGGTTTATGTCTTAGGAATGCTCATGTTGTAAAATGAGATCCCCAGCTCATCCGTGATTGGTCACTGTTAATGAAGCATGCTGTGCTGATTATTGATTTAGAAAATGAGGATGACATGAGTATTGTGTGTGTTGCTGTAATAAATTAAAGAGGAGTATTTTAATAGCCAGCAGACATACACCTTAAATAACATGAAATATTTGATTTTCTATTCAGGTGGTCTCTGCCCTGTCAAACTAATTTTATTGTTTATTAAAAAGATATACTTTTATAGTTTCAGCTAACAAGCAGATGGTCGTCTTTACTTATTTCTGTTTTGTATTGCTGTATGACCGATCAGATGCATGATAGGAACCCAAATTAGCTTGTTGTCTGCAAAGCAATGGTGTAGCCATGGGAGGAAATCTTTTCCAGTGTGTGTGTTCGCGCGCGTGTGTGTGTGCGTGCGTGAGTGCAAGCTTGTGCACTCACTCACACATCAGTACTTTACTGTTTCCTTACAGCTTCTCATTTGTTTTTGAAATAAAGCTATATACTGAAAGTTCTCTATAATAATTTTAATTTCTTTTTCAAATAAATTTTAAAGGATAAATGGGCTGGTTTTAGACTGTTTCATATGAAAGCTGATGCGAATTTATAGTCCTGTCTTATAGGCACATTGTAAAAGTCAGGGTGATGACAATTTACTGATATTTTTACTTACGGCTTTATATGTATATGGTATTTGGTGATGTCCATGGATATGTAAGTACTTTATTTTTTTGGCAAAATATTTAGGGAATCACAGCAGGTGGATTGCCTTCTTAGCATTACTTAACATCTCTCATTCTATTTCCAGAAGTCTGGATACTCTTATTTTTTATTTCAAGTAGTAAATGTATTACTTACATTAGAATCAAAATTTTGAAGTTATTTCATGACAGTTTCTGTTTTATGACAGTCTTAATTGTGGTTATGATATAAACATTACAGATTGAAGTGCTTCTGTCCTTGACTGTAGGGGTGTAATAACACTGTGGAAGAAGACACTGTATTGTATTTTTTAATACTTTGTGTATGTGCACTTGCATTTTTTGTTTTAAATATTTGTTGAATTATATTTTACTCCTGTAGATGTGCTTCACTTCAGAGAACATGGCCATTCTTAGCAGTTTAGTGTTATTTCAGAGTGATTTAATAAATTAAAATTATAGGCAATGGAATCACAATCATAGAGTAACTTTTTTTTTTTCTTACTGCAAGTACAGATCAGAGATAATGGGGAATTTTTAGTATTAGTATTCTTAAATGGTCCCATTTTAACCCTGAATATGAGCCATTTAAAATATATTGATAGTAGTAAAATCTTTCCAAATAAATACTCCAGTAATAATTACAAAGACAAAGAAGGGGAGAGACTCAGTAATTTAAGAGATTTGATTTCGATAGTAACGCATCATTACCTACATAGACAAAATATTAGTTTACATAATATTTCTGACGTCATCCTCCTTCACATTAGATTATTTCACTGAACTCTCGGGAAAAACTAGTAGAGGTTGAGAAGTAAAATTAAGTACATTAATGTTATATTTTATGTAACAGTCCATTTTGCAAGAGGATGCTAGAACACTATTCATTATTAAGATGCTGTCTTTATGGGAGAGTAAAGTACTACCTGTTGCATAGTTGTTAAATAGTTATAGTGTGGTTTTCGTTTGTAAGTTGTAATAAATTATAAGCTTACTTTCCTGTATTTGTCTATATTTTTATTCATTTATTTATCACAGGAGAAAAACCATTAAAATTATCAAGGCCTTGTTTTCATATATCTTTATATTAAAATATTTTTGACTACTAGTAGTGTATGTCACTGAATAGAAAAATACTGATACCTGCTTTTGTTTTTGTGAACTAGTACAGTCAGACATGTGGAAATATCCACTTGATAGAAGTATTAAAAAAAACCACATTCTTGAAAATGGTTTAGAATTGGTAACTAAAGTTCTTAAAATTATTACTGCATAAAATAATATTGAGTAGAGTAATTGAAAGTATTTGGGAAGTCCTTTCAGATTTACCTAAGAATTTATACTTCAGTGAGCTGAGAAAGTGTTTTTTTTTTTCAAATGTATATTGTATACTTTTCTAAAGCATATATATCCTTTATTATATCAACCCTGGTAAATGAATGACTTTATTATTTTTCAGTGTAAATTATATTCAGAGCTTTAATCATTGAGTGACTTTTTTGTTACATGGAGAGAGACAGATTAGTATTAACATTCTCTACTCTTTTCCCTACCATGTTTATGCTTAATGCATTTTCCTCCCTCAACAATAGCTACAAAAAGTCTAGAAACATTCGTATGAAAAGCACCTTTTCTAGGCAAATGTTGATTTACTAATAATGATGGATAATATATATATATTTATATTAACGTTTGTTTCAGTGGACCTGCTGGAGAGAAGGTGCACTTTTTTGGGTATTGTTTTTCTTTTATAATACAAAAGACTACTTTTTGAGGTAAAAGCTTTGTAGGCTAGTTGCTGAATAACTTTGGGAGTATTTTCAGAAAGAGAAATGATTGCCACCAGGTACACTTGTTTCCTGCTGTGTGAAATTCTAACACTCTATATTGGAATATGTCCTATATCGCGTTTTATAGTTACGTGCTTTAAATCTTAGCCAACTTATTTTAAAAATTTTTTGTTTTGAAAAATTGAAAAAAAGTAAAAGAAGAACTTGACAAGATTGTAAACTTGTCAGCCACATTCCTCACATCTTGTTCTCCCGAGCAAAGTGAGGAGATGGAAGAATTGAGGTTTCATATATGTCTCATTACACATATTGCAGTGAACAGCTAGAGAATCGTATCATGAAATCAGCTAGTCTCACGTGCAGTGTGATCAGGTTGTTACTATGGTAACATTTCCATTTGTGGGTTTTTGTAGAGTTAAAATTTGTAGTCATCACATGACACCACCATTGGCTTTTGATTTTGCATGTAAATAAATCACTATACTACCTGCATGCTATTAATATTAAGTAGCACCAGTCATAGCACTTAACTACCACCCATACACTCTAGGCTAGGGAATCAAAAATAGAAAAATAAAAGAAATGTGAAATTACATTTTAAGACTGTCCTGACATTGCTACTAAAATATTAAATGTTTCTTTAAAGGAGTAAGAGCATTGCCAACTAGTTGCTCTCTACGTTGCCTTCATTTTGTAAGTATGTGATATGAAACTGGTTAGGCATGGTAGCAGTAGGAGGTAAGGAGGGCTTTAATTTATCAGCTAAAGGGGTGCTAAATAACCAAAACAGAAGTAATGACCCTTCTGAGACTGAGAAGGTTCATTTGAAAGCCGTCCTCTTTCATTTTAACCTTATTAACTGTTTGACATTTGTTCTGTTTCCAGACATTCAGAGTTGTCCTGCTCATTTCACTTCTGATTATAAAATCAGACTCTAATATCTTAGATTAACTTGGATTAAAATAGCCTATAATGTTCCCTTGTATCAATTACTGTATTCTAGTAAAGATTCCTACTGTTTTTGTTTTGTTTTGCTTCCTAAAGCCCCCTGCTGCTGTTGATTACACCTAGATCTGCTACTGATTGGAACTGTTAAAAGGCAAAGATAGTGTGGCTGGTTGCTGAATCATTTAATTGTAGGGCTAATAAGAGATGTTCTCTCTGGGACCTGAAAGAACTAGCGACACTAGAATATTACGTATGAAGAGGCCAAGGAATATTCTTCTGCACTTTAATAATTTTTGAAGGTGTGAAATTTATTCACTTGTAACATAATAAAGGAATATCAGTAGCCTAGTTGGCTTCTGAAACTGTGTAACTGAATTCTGTTGAGGAAAAGAAAAGGGAGGAGAAATTCTAGAGAAAATTTAGTGCTAACAATTATTTTTCCCTGGGAAATGAATACTGTTACCAAAATAAAACAAATGGAATAACTATATAAAAATGTTAATTCAGTAGGTGAGACATTTGATAATAAAATGGCAGGGAATTCAAAGTTAAATTTTAATTTGTAATTGAGGCCATCTGTGTAAGCCTAATGCACAGTATGGAATGAAGTTGTATAAGGCGTAAGCTCCCCATGAGAAGTTTACATACAAGTTTTGGAATCTAGGGATAGGGTTTTTGTGACACATTCAGGTGTTTTATGAGGCACCCACAGATCGAGAACAACTATTAATTTGTACACTCACTACTTCGTAAACTGAGATCATTAGGTCTGTGCTGGACTTAGAGATTATTTGAGGCGGAGAGCTATTCGTAGGTGTATTCAATGATGCTTTATGATATTGCTACTCCTGTTCATTATAAATAACTGCCGCTTCTGAAGACATTTCAGTTTTCTAAGTGCAAACTAAATCTGTGGTTTTAGGTAATTTGTTTGAAGGTATGTACATCTATTGGGAAGTACTGACTGACTATAGCTTCAACTGGGAAAACGAATGTTCTTTTAAGATATTTTTTGAAACATTTTAATGATGAGACTTACATGAAGGGTGCTGTCAGGAAGGTGTTGGAGAGGGGGGAAGAGGCCAGTTAGAAAAGTCTGTGCTGAGGATTAGGTGGCAAGTAATGGGTGCTGTAATTGGAATGGTGATAGTGGAAACGAGGTACAAGTCACAGTGTTGGCGTCTCTTACTTTTTATTGAGGGAACCGTTGAATCAAGCATCAAAACACTGATACGATGGCTGAAGTCTTATTAATGACTAAATGAGTATTTATGCCTTAAGTAATAAACCGTTAGACTGTAAGCTCCTTAAAGGCTGATCACTCATTTTTGTGGTCTCAGCACTTGACACATTACATTGCTGATAGTAGTCATTCAATCTGCTAGAGTGAAAAAAAAGTAAATAAAAGGGAAAGCCCTTGTTTTGGTTTGCTAGGACTGTGAAGCAAAGTACCACAAACTTAGTGGCAGAAACAACAAAAATGTATGGTCTTACGGTTTTGGAGACTAGCAGTCTGAGATGAAGGTGTCGGCAGGATTGGTTCTTTCTGAGGGTTTTGGAGGAAGGATCTGCTCCAGGCCTGTCTCCTTGGCTTGTAGAGGCTGTCTTCTCCCCGTGTCTTCTCATCCTCTTCCCTCTGTAGGTGTCTAAATTACCACTTATATTACCCCTTACACTTAAGAAGACCTGTCATATTGCATTAGGGCCCACCTTAATGATGCCAAATTTAACTCGGTTTTCTTCTTAAGGCTCTGTCTCCAAATAAGGTCACACTCTGTGGTACTGGGGGTTAGGACTTAAACAAAGGAATTTTGAGGGGAGGATCATAATTCAACCACTAATAACTCTCTTTGGAGTTGATATTGTTGATAGGCCAATGGCTAATGACATATACAGTTAATCAAAAAGTAAATATGGTCATTTTGCAGTTAATGGCAGTATAGGGACCCACAGATATATGTCCCTTTGTAATTACTACCGTGTAACATAATTTTCACCTTAGTTTTATTGTTTTTCAATTTATATCTGCAATTTGACAGCTAACCATTGTACTGGTTTCCATCTAGTGGCAGAAATAGGAGATAGGAGGCTGTTGGAAAAGTACAATAGAACTAATTTCCTAGTCTCCTCTCCCATTTTATTTTACCCTGTTTAGAATAAAGCATTATCCACCCCCACCACCCAGACTTCTTAAATTGTAGGAAAACAAGCCTTATCTAAATATTATTGATAATAATGAAATTACATTTATAATGTTGTAGTAGGTGAGTTTTTATGTAAAATTCTGAACAGCTAGTCCATTTATCTAGAACACATGGTCTCCAACTGTGGTCCCTCGATCAGTAGCTCAGCCTTACCTGGGGACTGTTAGGTAAAGCAAATTCTTTTAGGCTCTATTCCAGACCTATGGGTCAGAAATTCTAACAGTGGAGTCTAAAAATCTGTGTTTTAGTAAGATCTTCAGATGATTCTGTATACACCAGCATTTGAGAACCACTCATATACTGTGAATATATGTATACTGTACAATACCTAACTGTATTGTTTTCAGTAATTACAGAAGCTTAGAGTTATATGTATTTTTTCTTTCTAATATTATTTTGGTTATATTATCTGATACTGAGTCTTTGATTAGGAATGCTACCCAAAGTTACTACATTATTTTTATGGGAAACCATTAATTTCTATTGTTGGCTTATTGTGTGTCTTTCCAGAAATGTTTTATGCATGTAAAAGCAAATAAAACTCTCTCTCTCCTGCTCTTTTTCCCCTCCCTCCCCCTCTGTCTACATATGCGCGCGTGCGCGCACACACACACACACACACACACACATGTGTATATATCCTCCTTTTTTTTCCCTCCTGTACAGATGGTAACATAGGACCTTGCTGTATTCACTTACCATTGTTACTTGGAAGACTTTCTCTATCAATGAATCATTTTTAGTTTGTCTTTCTCTTCTTCTTTTTTAAAATAGCTATATAGTGCTACCACTGTATGCATGTACAGTAACTTATTTAATAAGTCCCCAATTGATGGACATTTAGGTTTGTTTCACCATTTTGCTATTTAAAAAATTCTGTGAGAAATATTCTTGTGAGTAGAGTACAGAATGTTTTTTAGAAGATTCACATTAAAAACTCACAGCATATATAAAAGTTATATCTATATTATTTTACACGTGTAGGTATAGTCATAGTATATTTTCCTAAGAATGTAATTACAAGGTCAAAGCGTGTGTATATCCTCATTTTTAAAAAAAATTTTAACGTTTATTCAGTTTTTGAAAGAGCATGCGAGCAGGGGAGGGGCAGGGAAAAAGAGGGAGAATCTGAAGCAGGCTCCAGGCTCTGAGCTGTCAGCACAGAGCCCGATGCGGAGCTCAAACTCAAGAACCGTGAGATCATGACCTGAGCTGAAGTCGGACGCCTAGCTGACTAAGCCACCCAGGGGCCCCAATGTACTCATATTTTTGATAGCTATTTATAAATCATGCTCCAAGGAGGATTTGTGCCCCCTTAAGAGATAAAAATTACTGTTTCAAAATGTGTTTATTTAAAGGTGTACAGCATCGTTATGTACTAGTCTTATATTTTTGAGGGGAAAAAATCTCCGTTAAGCTGAAAAGAAAACACAAAACTTAAGCTAGTGTCTTTAACAAACAGTGTATAAAGAATGCTTCAGAGTTTCTTCCATTAGGTCATATATTTTAGACACTTCTTGATGCATAAATTGAAGATAGGATTGAAGATTGTCTCCACTAATCTGAAGTAAGTCTACATTTAGTGATTCATTAAAAAGTAATTTTTACATATCTGGAAAAACAGATCTTTGAAATAGTTTTGGTTTACTGTCAGTGAGTACTTGGACAATCTTTAAATGTGGGGATTATTTGAGATACTACATATGTAGTTGTTTAAAAATTTATGATTTTTTTTTTTGGTAACCGCCATAATGTTTTTAATTAAAACTCTTTTTAGGTTTTTCATTTACGCAGTATCATTGGTTTATATTGTGTTAATCATTTCAAAATTTAAAATGAAGCAGTAGTGAGACATAGAGCATTGGTTTTTTTGTGTGTGTTTTTAAAAACATTCTATACTCCACCCACCCTCCCCGCCCCCCCCTCCCCCTTTTAACACTCTCTTAACTTAAAACTACTAAACAGATTTTTATTTTAATCTTTGGAACAAAAATTGTTCTCTTGGGCTGTTACCAGTACTTTCTATGCCAAGTTACAGACCGGAATCTATTTTTATAGGCCAAGATACAAACCTCTGAAAACCAGAGTTTATAATGGAAACATTGACAGGTCCTTAACTATCACAGCACACATGGCACTGCTGAAATCATAAGGTACAAGGCACAAGATTTCACATGCTGGGTGAGCATTGAATTTTTCAGTAATTGTATTGTCAGATGCCTCTCAGCTAGGGTTTGATAAGCGTCACCTGCGAATGGAGCTACGCTAGGGGCCATGAGCGCATTGCTGGGCCTGATTCCTGCCCTCTGAACACTTATGCTGAAGCACACAGACACTGAGAGGCACTGGGATAAACCTGTTGGGCTTAGAGAAGGGACTTGGTTGGAAAGAAGTGTGGGAACTTGCTTACCTCTAGATTTAATTTGTGCTACAACGCTGAGAATCCTGCATGTTTTTGCAGGTAGGTCATTATGCATGCGTTCTGGGTATTATTACAAAACAGGTAAAACTGATCAATCACATCTTCATTTTAATTCTATCACAAAAGAAAGTTTAAACTTGAGATTGTTACGTAACCAAACAAGTTTGATATTGAGCAGTTAGGTGAATTAAAAACTCACCATTTTGGGGCGCCTGGGTGGCTTGGTCGGTTAAGCGTCCGACTTCGGCTCAGGTCATGATCTCACGGTCCGTGAGTTCAAGCCCCACGTCGGGCTCTGTGCTGACAGCTCAGAGCCTGGAGCCTGTTTCAGATTCTGTGTCTCCCTCTCTCTCTGCTCCTCCCCTGTTCATGCTCTGTCTCTCTCTGTCTCAAAAATAAATCAACGTTAAAAAAAAAATTAAAAAAAAAAACTCACCATTTTACTTCCTCTTTGAGGAAACCTATCTAGGTTAAAAAAAAAAAAAAGAAAAGAGAAAGAAACAGCCTTCTTCAAAGACTACATCTGATTACTCAGCTTTATTTGATTAAAGAAAAATCATGAAAACCACCATCCTGGGTCCTTTGTATCACAATACCTTGGTTATATTTTAGTTTCGATGTGACTAGTCCTCCCACCATTAGTTCCTAAATGCCTTCAGTTACAATAATGAATGAACCTACAGCCTATTAAGTACTTTAAAGGGAAACTTGAACTCTGACCATGTCGGATGCCTTTATGGGAAATAGTTACAGTGGTTTGAGGTATATATTTAATTTCAATGTTCATTGCAGGTTGGATTCTTGCATTTGTAACACCAACATTGTCTCCTTTCTTACTGCCTTTTCTTTATCTTGTTAAATTCTGGAGAGAAGTGGAGGTGTTATGTCAGATATGCTATCTCAGAGGCATTGTGAAGTGTTAGAGAAACCAGTATCTTGTGGGAAGATAATGAAGTGATAGTTTGTTGTTACAGATTTTGTAAGTACTGCCAGAAGGAATAGGGAAAAGGAAGATGTTAATTTGAATCTGAATCAGATTTTCTGTTCTAGTTTAAATTTGCCTTATTCATTGACCTCTATCCATATACATTTCATAAGATTTAGATAGGAGACAGGCCTGACATCCCAAGAGGCATCTTTTTTATGTTTCAGACTGGTTTTCCACTAAGAATGAGAATATGGACATTTTAGGAGTAGTTTAAGAGTTTTGAATCTGTGATTAAATTTCTTCCCCTAATGTGTTAGAAATAATGCTTTTGTATCTTGAAAGATGGAAAATCTAAATGTAAGCTATTTAATTCTGTACCTCTGTAATAGTTCTAGAAATAGGGGGTCCTCATTTTATCTATTTTTTTTTAAGTTTATTTATTTTGAGAGAGAGAGCATGTGCATATGTGAGTGGGGGAGGGACAGAGAGAAAAGGGGAGAGAGAGAGAGAGAGAGAGAGAGAATGAATGAATCTCAAGCAGGCTCCTCACTGTCAGTGCAGAGCCTGATGGGGGGCTTGAACTCACGAATCATGAAATCATGACCTGAGCCGAAATCAAGGGTCAGATGCTTAGAACTGACTGAGTCACCCAGGCACCCCTTGATCTGTTTCTCTATGGAGGAAAGTATGTACACTAGCTCTCCCGTCTGCTTCTCTTTGCCCTTGCTGTAGAAAACCTCACCACAATTTTCAGGAACTACAATCTTGATCTTGGTTACTTAGGGGCAAGGTAATACCACCTCATTTTCAAAGTATCATTTTATTTCACTATGAGGTAAAATGGAGGAGTGTGTGTTACATTTATATATCTATAGATAGACACTGAGTTCCTAGATTTTCAGATTTGTCTGCTTTATAAATTGTTCCAGAAACAAAAGTACAATAATGTGAGCAGATCGTAGTACATAAAACAGAAATCCGGAAGGATTGTGAGAGCTGACTAAACTTAGTCCTTTGTAATTCACATTCATAGCCGGAGGGCTAGTAAGTGCTAAAGGCCTGTGATGTATCAGACAGTTCACAGAATCTATTCTATACTGATCCAGTTACTAAATTCATCTGGTGTGGTCTTACCACTAGCAGTTTCTAACTGAAATAGTTTTTAGGAAGGGTAGTATGTTAATCAGTGAAAGGAGAGACTTAGATTTTGTTTTGCCTTTGTGCCTCATAAAGCAGAGGTTGTATGAGTTGGTGCCAAGGTTTTCTTTCCCCAGCGCATTCATGTGTTCATCCTCCCTTCCATTTTTCTCTTATTAGGACTTGATATACAGACACTGGGCTAGGAGTCCTGACCTTCAGTAGTCTGTAGTTGTCATTTACTCAGAAACAACTAAAGGTCTTGAAGCCATACAAAATAAGATCAAGTTACATTTAATATTGTATTTTATTTCTTATATGGCTTCCTAATTTTATTTATCGATGGATTGATTGTAGGTGTTTCACTTCTCCAAAAATACTGCAAGCATCTTAAGGATTGTCGTCTGGCTAGAAGCCCTTTAATGTGACTTGGTTTTTTGTCCTTTACTAGACCTTACCTTCCTCCTTCTAATGTGCCACACAGTCTTGGTGTTACTCCTAAGACTGATCTTTAGCTTTATTCCTAACTTTTCTGAGGCAAGGCTCTTTTCTGAAGAAGGTCCTGAGAGGATGGCCTAGGAGCTCACTGCTTCTCCTCATTTGAGACCTGTAGTGTAGTTTCTGTCATAACATCTCGTACGCCCATGCAAAAGCCCCCAGTACCTTTGCATCCCAGTCAGAGTATAAACCAGAGTCCTTTCATGGCCTAAAAGGACATCGGTGACCTGGCCTCTCTCCTGTTTCTCCCTCCATGCCCCCCCCCCACCATCTGTCTTCATTTACACCCCAACCTTCTTTGTTCCTCCAAAACTCCTAGCCGTTTCCCATTTTATCTGCCTTTGCTCTTCCCAGCAAGCTCTGCCCCCAAGTGATCGGGTGGCTTGTTCCCTCACTTTATTCAAATGCCACCACCTCAGAAAGGCCTTCTATGACTACACTTTCTCAAATAAGCTCCCAGCTCCCAAATACACTCTCAGTCATGCCCCATCATCATTTTCTGTCCCCTTATCCTCTTTACATTTCCTTCATAGCATATGTCACTACTTGACATGTAAATTATTTTTTATGCTTAGTTTATTATTTGTCTTCCTCTAGAATGTAAATTCTCTGAGGACACAGACTGTCTTGTTCACTTCTAAATGATTACCTTCTGGACTAGCTGCCAGCACATGGGAGGATTTAACAAGTATTTACTAAGTTGAATGTGTGTTACACTTGAGCAGCCCCCTGTCTCCCAATTTCTCCTTTCTTTCTTTTTTCCTTTCTCAATAAACAAAATGAGAAACTATTATGTGAAATCTAATTGTAATGTATAAGCGGGGAAAAAAAATCCTATGGGATACTCAAAGGATCCATATTTTTGAATATATTGTGAGTATATTCTGTCTTTCATCTTGTTCTAATAACCTAATTGTGTAAATACAGCCATCAGAGCAGTGGCAGTGTGGTGGTGATAGTAATAACAATAATAGCTAATATTTATTGAGTGCTTACTATGTGTGTGTCTGGTAATGTTCTGAGTTCTTCAAGTTTGCTTAATCCTCACAGAACCTATGAAATGGATATTTCTCATTTTACATTGAGGAAACTGAGGCACAAAGAGTTTAACCAACTTACCTAAAGTCAGATAGTTAATAAGGTCCTTTCCTCAATTTGTGCCTAGAAAATGCGACTCTAGTTTTATGTCAACAAAAGTAGATTGTAGAAGTTCCCTTCTGTGGAAATAGTAAAACATGGTCATGGAAAGAAGAATGATTTGGGAGGGGGTTCCTTCTTTGGGCTGTTCTTCCTTTTTTATTCTTTTGGATGAGAGCCTGTTTTGCTTACATTTTCCTCATTGGAAGTAGAAATATGATACTGGCTTTTACATGATCAAGTTTCCAGATTTATTCATTTAACTGTTTACGGCAGAATGGAAAAGAATTAGGAAATTTCAGAGAGAAGGGAGCATTTGAGATGGACTTTGGGAAGTGATCAGTGGAATCTGGTCTGATGGATATTTATTCAGTAATATTTACTATTTGCCAGGTCATGAGAATAGAAAAGTGTGTTTGTTTGTTTTTAAGAAATATTTCAGAGAGAGGAATGGGATGGAATAAGTTTTCTTGACCAGGGCTAGTTGCCCAAATAAAAAGAGAGAGAGGTGGGAGAACACTGGATGTCTTTAGAGAATGAAAATATATGAAGGAGAAGATTAGAAAGTTAGATATGGATAGATCATGAAAGGTATTGAGAACCTGTAGGTGTATTTATGTCAGCAGCATCATGGAATCATAATTATCTCTTGACTTCTTAGAGTTAGAGCTTTTCTAATACATCTCCTTTGCTATGAGATTCTGTCCTATATTACATGGTATGCACATTTTCTACATTCTGCCTCCTGTCAGATTCTAAATGCCAAGACAGCAAGGATGTTGCCTGTCCTCATTCTTTATTCCCTGGTGTTCCTTTCCTAGTGCCATTAAACATAGTGGAAAGCCAGTAAGGATGTCTTAAAATGAATTTCTGAAGAAGTCTGAAATTCACGTCCCAGCCACTTGGTGTGTGCCGTTGGGCTGAGATCTTTAATCTGCCAGCCCCAATATCCATATACATAAAATAGAGATGATAATAATGCCTTTATGATTAAGATTCCTAAAGGTATTGAATGGGATAATAACATAAAGCACAATGTCTGGCATTTACTAAGCATTCAGTAAAATATTAGTAATCATCAGTAGTGCATGCCTCTCAGCATAGAGAAAAACATCGAACAAATTACTATAATCATTTTTAAAGTTCTTTTTTGTTCAGGAACATAATCTGTTGTTCATTGTACCATATTTACAAAAGGAAAATCTGGTTTTCTTTAAATCATTCTTTTCAGAGTGCATCCTACAATATAATTCACCAAATGAGGACCATTTAAAGTATATATGAATGATAATTTAATATACTAAATTAAATATTATATTTAATATAATTTAATAATGTACTCCTGATTTTTTAATACTGGACTAAAATTGCTGTGTATCCATGATTTATTTTTTTTAATCCTATAAATTATTAAGCACAAAAGACAGCACAGCTGAAAATTGGGCAAAGAATGTGAACAGGCACCTCTTAGAAAAGGAGACCCAAATGGCCAGTAAACAGATGTGAATGTTTAATTTTATGCATCAACTTGAGTGGGCCACAGGGGCTTCCCAGATTTTGGTCAGGCATTATTGTAGATGTTATTGTGAGGGTGTTTTGGATGAAATTAATATTTAAATGAACAGAAAGCAGATTGGCCCTCATAATGTGGGTGGGCCTCATCTTATTGGTTGAAGGCCTGAATAGAACAAAAGGCTGACCTTCCACCACCCCCCACCCCCCCACCCCCCCACCCCCCCCACCCCCCCCCCCACCCGCGGCAAAAGGAATTCTACAGCAGGTCTGACTTGGACTTCATCTGCATCATCTCTTTTTGCCTGATGGCCTTCAAACTATATCATCAACTTCTCCTGTCCAGCAGCCTTTGAAATAGAACACTGGCTATTCCTGGATCTCCAGCCTGCCTTCTTGCCTGCATTGCAGGTTGAACTTGCCAGTTCTGTAATTATGAGCAACATTTCCTTATAATAAAACTCTGTCTGTCTCCTCCTTTGCTTTCTGAAATCCTCTATTTCTCTGGAGAACTCTGACTATATGACAGATGAAGAGAGTTTCAGTCAAGAAATAGGGAGATGCTAATTTAAACCACAGTGAGATACCACTTCATACCATTCAGAATGGAGAAAGGCTCATGATATTCAGAGCTGGCAGGGATGTAGAGAAACAGGAACTGTCCATACGAACATGTAAACTGGTATAGCACCACTTTGGGTAGAAGTTTGGCAATATTTTGTTAGAATTAAAGATGGGCAACAATTTTGATCTGGCAATTTCACCTCTAGATTAAAATTACTAGGTTTTTCATCAAAATAAGATTGCATTAAATGTTAAGGTAGGATATCAAAATTTAGTTTTGTGTTAATATTATTCTCATTAAAATTGTTTCATGATCCATTTTTATATTTGGTTGCTTATTTAACTATAGATATATGTATGTGCCCTACCTGGGGGCTCACGATTGCTGTTTTGCACTGACTTCCATAGGGTACCTAATAAGATAATTTTGAAATGAGATGGTTTAAAGAAATACATCAATTTCAGTCACTATAATCCACTGTTAAATTCTAGTAGTAACTAAAAAATATAGTTTAATTTTCATACATGTTTTTTGGTGCTAACACTCCAAATTTTGTAAAGAATAATCTTGATGTTTCAAGAGGATGTGCATGCCATATGAAATAATCCATATCATATTAGAAGGCAAAGTATTAGTTTCTCAAATATGAGTAAGAAAAAAGGTGATACCAGTGCATTTGTGTAATTAAATTACATAAGTTTACTGCTTTGACCTCTTATGTTCGTTCATTGCATTTAAATAATTAGTGACCTTTCTTAAATATTTAGTGAAAACTTAGAGCTTCATAGTATTTGGACAAAGTCGTCTTACTATATTAAAAAAAAAAACTGGCCATCTTAATCTTTTGCTTGAGTTTTCTAGGATTTAAAATCCTAGAAATTTAAAATATTATGTATTTATGGTTTTTAAAGTTACAAAAACATTTTTTTGCTAAGGAAGACTTTGTGAAAATGTACTTAAGTGAAAGTGAATATATTTGGACTTGTGGGGGAAATTATTACCCGGTTTCAAAAGTTTTTGTAGGAAAAATTACTATATGATAATGTCACTTAAACTGCTTGATCCTGTTTAGTCTTTTTAGAAATTAAGATAAAACTTCTAGGCCCTAAACAGTTTTCAAAGCTTCAGTTCTCTAAGTCAATATGTAAATAGCACATTGTAATTCTGAATGGCTGTGTCATTGTTTTGCAAATGGCAAAGCGTGGCATGAAGTTTGTAATCTCCCTTTAAATTTTTTGCTCCCTTTAAATGTTTGCAAAAAATTTTGGGCAAACATTATCAAAATTTTAGAAATTGTGCAGGGGTTTCATTTAAATCAGTATGGTAAGGCTTAAAAAGAGTATATTAAATCTGAAAACATGGCTGGAAAAAAAAATAAATCAGTATGGTAAGAATTAGGTAAGTCTAATTTAATGTACTTACCTTTTAACCATTTATATGATATTCTTTGAAATTTCAGGGGAAGTATACTACTGAACTCTGCTACAGTATATATACAATAAGAAGGAGTATATATATTTGCTAGTAAAATTCTCTGACAGTTGAGGTAGGGTTTGTGTAGCCTCTTTGTTGGCCCTGTGTATACCCATGTTACTATTTGTGTATTTATTCCATTTTGTTAATTGCATTCTTTCATCAACCGTTTCAAGGCCTTTATTTGTTTTATATAGTGTTCATGAAATTATTTTGGTTTTTTAGTATGCATTGGTGTCTTGAAAAATTCTTTCGTAGTAGCCATAGAACTTATGCTTTGTAAAGACATCAAGATATCATGTAAACGCTGTTTTTTATATCATATTCTGTTTTTTATAATTAATCCTTTCTTCTTTATCCATCTTTCATCTTATCAGTGCTTTAAACTTACCTGCTTGTAAAAATGAAATGTAAACAGTTTTGTTCTCATTTTGAGGGCCCATAATGTTCGGTGTTAGAAAACATACAGAAGTTACACATGTGTACATAAGTGAAATCTTTTTTGGGTAAAGATGGAACCATTACAATTGAATGGAGAAGCAAAAATTCAGAGACTCTTAAGTCCTATCACTTTCCAGTCAGGCTCAAATTCATTATTTTACGGTAAGTTTTACTATTTTAAGTGGTTATCATTTTCTGCTATCAATTACAGAAAACCTGTGTGTATTTATATGGCCTCAAGTTGGAAACTTGGAGTTTTCTTGTCTCTATTATTACTGATGATCTTCTATTATAAATTGAAACATTTTTACGTTCATACTGAAGTTTATGCTCAAATATATAGAAGCTCCTACTCCATGAGCAAATAAGCTAATCAATTTTGGAGTCACCAATCAGTTAAATTAGCAGTTTTTGTATGGAGAATAACATGTCTTCACCTTATGCATTATTGAATATTTTTTTTTAAATTTAAGGTCACACTCAGAGCTTACCATACCTTAGATTCTTATGCAATATCATGCATATTTATTAACATTTTATTTATAATAAAGAATGAAAATATCATATATTTGAATTAAGACTGGTCTCAGCAAATTAACAAAGTTCAATTTTCTTTGTATTTTTTTTTTCCTAAATATACCTATGTTCCTTAGGGGTAAAGATAATTTCACTATAAGAATAGTCATATACTCTGTCTCCATTCAGCAGGGTCCTCAGTGGCTCCTGGATTTTTGTTGGGTTGTTTCATTTTTCTGCATTTGGTAGCTGATGATTTCCATTAAGTAGTCGGTTTTTTCATTTGTTTATTATTATATTTCTTTGCAGTTACTTAGGGAACTTGAAAAACAAGTTTCTGTGGGGCCAGGTCAGTGCATTTGAAGAGTATATCTTGGTCTTTCCCATTAGTAATCAGATAGCAGCTCTGGAAAAACAACACTTTACTGCTTTTGGGTGAGTTTTTTGGGAATCTTACTCTCAGAGTTTTGATCTCATTTAATCCTGGGATTCCTATAATGAGCATTGCACATATTTTCCCATAGATATTCATTTTCATTTATCTATTGATAGGATTGTTAGCTAAAGTACAGGATGCACAATTAAATTTAAATTTCAGACAAATTATGAATACTTTTTAGTATAAGTATGTTCCAGGTCTTTTGTTGTTTTCTGAAATTGAAATTTAACTAGGCATCCATATTTTTATTTTATTTTATTTCAATTAATTAATAATTTCAATTACTTAATGCTAAATCTGGCAACTTATTTCCTGGGCTCTTTCCTCACTAAACTTTGAGCTCCTTGGGTAAAGGGGGTTGGGTGGAGGTACGCTTATTCATCTGGACCTAGTTTTCCAATCTCCATGGTAGTCTGGTGATTTTCACTGACTGAAAGAATGAAATCTGTAATCAACTAAAATATTTCTTTATATGAGTATTTATAAAGCAACTGTATTCTACTGGGTTTCCCCGTTTATGTGAGTTAAATTCATTGAAAATAATGTTTCAATGAAGAGTTGCAGATCTCAATGGTAAAAAAAAAAAAAAAAACAACCCTCCATCTCCCTTTCTCTTCGTCATCTCTTTTCCTCTTCTCTTTCCAGATCTTACTATAATTAGCTAGCATTAACAGCAAATGTTTACTTTAGCTAAATTATTCAGAACATTTATTTTACTTGTCAAAGGTTAGATCAGGTTGTTGTTTGAACTGGTAATTAAATGCAGCCTAATATGCTCTCATATTTATATGCAATATAAGCCTAGTTCCTCATCATTCTGTATAATTTTGATGTTCAAGGCTGACATTTCAAAAAGGTTTTCTCTCTTCAAATATTGCTCATTCTTCTTGAACTCCTAATTGTTTGTTAGAGTTACCTTGATTTTATGAAAGCCTGAGTAAATAGTTTTTTAAAGGCTAGAGGTGTTCTTGATATAAAATGAGGACAGTAACAATTGGAAGTATTTTTGTATGGCTGTAAAATAACAGAAGGTTTGGTCACTAGGCTAATTTGCTTTCCCAGTCTTTGCATCTTGAGCATCGTTCTGGAGAACTCTGAAACCAAATGAGGATATACCCTGAAGAGCTTTTTGTTAGGCCACTTTAACTTTTTATAATGCTAGGTTTTCTCTTGGTTTATATAGTCACAACTGCCACTTGCTATTGCTTTATAGCATTTGAATATTGAAAGGCCAAATATATATATTTTTAAAGTTTATTTACTTGGAGAGAGAGAGAGCGAGCACAGGTGAGGGGCAGAGAGAGAGAATCCCAAGCAGGTTCCACACTGCCAGTACAGAGCCTGATATGGGGCTCAGACTCACAAACTGTGAGTTCACGACCTGAGCCAAAATCTAGATTTGGATGCTTAACTAACTAAGCCACCAGGGAACCCCAAAAGGCCAAATATATTCTTATTTTGTTATATCAATTATTTAAGCCCAGTTGCGAAGCTTTCATATATTGTACTTATTTCTGATTATACGTATTATTTATAAATCTAGTATTTTTATAGTGGATTGTTTACTTTAAACATCTTGTTCTGGTAACCTGGAAAATGTAAGAATTAAGTCTTACAATTTTAATTTTCTTTTGATCATTGTTCTTAGTATGTAGACCCTTACTGTATTTCTTTGCCTGTTTAATTGGCAACACTTGAATAGTTCAGATGTGTAGTTGCTAAAAGTGAGTTACGTTTTCAGGATTTTACCAATGAGTGATATTTAATATTGAATGACATGTATTAAGACAAATGCTTTTATATATAATTTATTTGGCATTGTAAATGCATTTATCTTGTGAGAAACAGACCCCCTGTTGTCAGATGAAGTATTCTGGAAAGGTTTGGAGTAAATAAATAATAAAACTACTTTGATATACAATCTAACCAATATTAAATATTAAGACTTTTCAGATGATTGATTTTAATACTTAATTAACTTAAAGTCCAATGTAACCTTCTTGCATTAAAGATGGACAGGATTTTAAAATGGAACTTTATTCTTTCTCTTTCTTTTCCTTCTCTCTTCTCTTTTTCCTTCATTCTTTCTTCCTTACTCCTTTCCCACCTCCTTCTCTGCCTTATGATAAAGACTTTAGAACATCATTATTCCCAACCATCAAATTTACCTCTAGCTGCCTTGATTTTTAATCAATTTACCTTGATTAAAAGGGTTTTTTTAATAGAAGATTCTATAGATAATGTTTAAATGCTCTCTCTCTTAATTATGAAAATATAGCTTCTATCAAAGTTTGTCGCTTTTATAGCCATGATGTCATGTTTTAGTTTATACACCCATCGTGGTAAATGCGTGCTGTGACCGATACTTATTCATGCTATATCCTCTCCCTCTTTTATAATTGTGTTCTGGAAATAGTTCGTTTAAGCTCTTTGATATGCTTTTCTTATAGGAGGTATCTTTATGTAAAGTAATATTACTCTGTCATTTCAGTGTTTGACTTTAAGTTTACCATCAGTCAAGAATTTAAATGAATGAAGTATGCTTATATGAGCTTTTCTGAATATGGATGTCTTTAGAAGACACAATTCAGAATGCTAATTCTCTGCCTGTGTATTAGAAGCTTTGAAAGAATGAATATACACTGAAATGCATAGAACTTCAGACTCCGAGGGAATAAATTATTTTTCTAGAGGCTTTGTTCATGTAATACCATTTTAACGGAAAAAAATTTATTCAACTAACCTTTTGTTTTGTCTGTACCATGCTAAGAGTTTGAAGTTTTCACCTGATGCTTGTATTGCTTCACTTACATGGAAAATAATCTTGTTTTGAAATTTTATTACTATACTTTAAAACTGTCCTCTAAGCTTTAGTGCTGAATTCTTACCCTTTCATTAAATATTAACTATTTTCACAAGACTTCCCTTCTTTCAGTCAGATCACTTTTATCCTAAGATTTAATACTGCAAGAACCAGATCATAAAGCCAATATAACTGTCCTTAAGATTAGTCTTAGAAGGGCACCTGGGTGGTTCAGTTGGTTAAGCATCCAACTCTTGGTTTTTGCTCAGGTCATGATGTCATGGTTTTGTGGGTTTGAGCCCCACATTGGACTCCGCGCTGACAGCAGTTTCCACCTAATGTGTCAATTCCTGTGACCACAGGATAGCAATAAAACCAATTTTGAGTTTTGTGAATTTTAAGTTTATGTGAAGGAGAAAATTTAACTGTTATTTATAGTAATGTAGCAAAGAAGGGATATCTCCTTTCTCAAGTCTTGGAAGGTTATATTGCTGTGGTTTCTGAATTAAAAAAAAAATAAGATTGCCTTCATTTAAAAATTCTTAGGGTTTTTTTTTCCAGGAAAATTCTAGAGACAGATTGGCATTACTTAAGAAAACTGAAATCCATCAATTATGGGTTTTAGTGGTCATTTACTAAGGTACATATTTGTGGTCATTATATACTTCCTCTCTGTCTACCTGTTATGTAGAGAAGATTAAGGCATATCAAGTATAGAAGTCGATGTTTGTAACACAAATATAAGATGTAATGGTGAATTGTACATTTCAAAATGTTTATGCCAATTTGACTTTTAATAGTGATTATCTTAAAATTTTCAGATAAAAAAATTCCGTTAATTCTTTGAGTTTTTATCAAATATTTTCCTATGGTCTGATATTTAGAAGTAAAAATACTATTCAATATAGTGATTAAAATAAATATAGACACATTTGCTTAAAAACCTTTGATACTCTCTTTTGTGGTAGTCAAATATTTTTGCAGTTGGTATAGTCACAAAACACAAATTGGAAAATTTTTGAGAAAATTACTTCACATTTAAAAGCAACACTGCATTGTGATTTTATAACATTATCATAATAGCAGTAACCATTGCACTTAAGTATTGTTTATTCTAGAAAACTAAAATAGCCCCTGTATTTAAAACAGGACAATGAAAAACAAAGCAGCACCTGTTTAATAAGTTAATTTTCAACCAGATTATTATTTAAATCCATAACTGAAAGAAAAGAACATCATGTAACTTTTTCTTCAACAGAATTTTTGTTTTTCTTTTAATGTTTACTTGTTTGAGAGAGGCAGACAGAGTGTGAGCTGGGGAAGAGCAGAGAGAGAGGGAGACACAGACTCCAAAGCAAGGTCCAGGCTCTGTCAGCACAGAGCCCGACATGGGGCTCGAACTCACAAACTGTGAGATCATGACCTGAGCCGAAGTTGGATGCTTAACCTACTGAGACACCCAGGTGCCCCTCTTCAACAGAGTTCTTGAAAATAACTCATTATTACTTTTCAATCAGTTTGCTTTCTTTGAATAAAAAGAATTTCAGTGATTCAGTTTCAATCTTTACAGGCATAATAAATTAGAATATGGTGGATCCTTGATTATATAGACTAGTTGTAGACTGGTGTATTTGGTAAATTTTTTATTTTTGTTACAACCATATAACCATAGTTGGTTATAACCAAGTTGTCAATTTCTAAAGAATTATTAATAAAGGTAAAAATCAGTGGATGACTTCTTGAACCTAACTTTCTTTAAGGAGCCAAAAGACCTTAAGTATCTTCTAAAATCTTGAATGAATGTATGAATGTCATCATGTTGTATTTTTTTAAAAACATTTTAGGTTTATTTATTTATTTTGAGAGAGAGAAAGTATGAACAAGAGAGGGGCAGAGAGAGAGAGGGGGAGAGAGAAAATCCCAAGCAGGCTCCACATTGTCAGCATGGAGCCCAGTGCAGGGCTTGAACTCATGAATGATGAGGTCATGACCTGAGCTGAAATTGGGAGTCAGACCCTTAACCAACTGAGCCATCCAGTTGCCCCTAGAGTATTTTTTCTTAAAGTTTATTATTTATTTTGATAGAGTGAGTGCATGTGTGTGGGGTAGGGCTGAGGGGAGGGGAAGGTGAGAAAGAGAGAGAGAGAGAGAGAGAGAGAGCGTGTGCGCTCCATGCTGTCAGTGCAGAACCTGACCATGAGATTGTGACCTGAGACGAAATCAAGAGTGGGACACTTAACTGACTGAGCCATCCAGGTGCCCCTAGAGTATTTCATTTTAGCTACAGAAAGGTGTTTTTTTAATGTTCCTTTAAAAAATGTGCTTTGATATCCGTTTGCTAGTTGTTTATTTCTCATAGTTTGAAGTACATGAAATCCCCTTATTTGTATATTTTAAGTTTGTGAAGTCTTTAATAGTGGAAATGTATTATAAAACTGAGAGATTAAGGTAATGATATGAAAACATGTCTAGGATATTAAAGAGATTTTATAGAAATCTGGCGGTTAACTTGGAATATACATTTTCAAACATTTTCCTTAATAATTTCAAAAGTAGAACAAAATGTATGGAACAAAATATGAATCTTAACATTAAAATAGTTATCCATGGGTCAAATATGCTTTTGAAATGTTTATTCTATACAGGTTTTTGTTTTGTTTTGTTTTTCTGTTTTTTGTTTTTGTTTTCTAGTTTGAATTACTTGCCAACAGTTTAAAGAGATTTCAAATAAAATTCTAGATTTCTAGCTTTCTTGAAAAAGTTGAAGCAGAGTAAAGGTGTTTCAGTTGTTCACAGATCCCATCCTCTTGTACAGTTTGTTTTGTATTTTGTCTATTTGTCTCATTGTCCAAGAGCCAAATATAGTGCAGGAGTAAAGAATGTGAGCTCTGGAGCTAGACAAGATAGGTTCAAATTCTGGCTTCAACACTTACTACTTGTAACTGTAGACAAATTAGTTAATCTCTCTGTACCTCTGTTTTCTCTTTGGTAAAATGGTGATGAATGTATGTCAGTAGGATAGTTGGGAAGATGAAATGATGAGTATACATGAAGCATTTAGAGTGGTCTGTGACTTAATAGTCATTGCTCAATAGATGTTAACTTTGATTAATAATGTTTTTTGCCTGATACCGTCAGACATTTGAGTTTGGTGGCTCTTCTCCATAGTAGAGGACTTTAATCTGATTATTCATTTGATCAGCAAAATTCATCAGATTCTGTTTTATAGTATATGTAACTGATCATTTACTTTTTCCTGTCCTCTACTGCATTATATTCCTCAGAATTCCTTCTGTATTGTAAGTGCTAAATATATGTTGATTGGTTTGCATACATAAGAAGCAAATATTGACAGTTGTTTAGATTTATGGATTTAGGATTTGATTTATGGCTTTAGAAATTCTTACTGTATGTTGACAACAAAAGTTTTCCGCCTTGTCTAGTGTTGGTTTTGCCTACCCGTTTGCTCTTGTTTTAGCCACAATCTAAGGTGGAGAGGATTTTTTACCATTATGAATGTGGGTGGGTGAGAGTTGGAGGGTTCTGGTAAAACTCAGAAAATGTACTAAGTATTTTACAGAGTGAGAGCTTTAGGGAGAAACTAAGCAGGATAGAGGAGCATTTTATGTTGGGAAGAAAAGGATTTGTATATTCATGGGCTTTTCTGGAAACTTTCCTCCATAATTGTCGCCCTATCCTGTAAAATTATGTACTCATTTTGGTTGGTCTTGCTTTTCCATCAGTTTTCATTTATTCTTCCTATCATGTCTCCCCTCTCTTGAAACTTAAAATTTCATGTGTTAACATTATTTTGGATGAAAATTAGAGCCCAGTTTATATTTTTGGAAGATTATGACTTGAGAAGGTTATCTGTAGCTCATAGACATAGAAAATTTACAAGTAGTGTAGCTTAAACATGTAAAAATAATTAAAAATATCTTTGTTTAAATTGGCATTGTCTATAGAAATCAGAATCAAGGAGAAAAACCTTCAAAACAATTTTAAAAATGTGGTTATTTATATAACTTTGCCTTTTTAAACGTAGTAATACCAGGGGTAAAAGTCATAAAGTAGATATAGATATATTTGGGTGCATAGCAATGAAAAAGTTACTTATGTCACAGAAACACCATGTTATTTGAAGACAGACACACTCAGAAAAATATCTGTATCACATGACAAAGGTTTAATATTCTTCATATTTAAAGCATGCTTATAAATTATGAAGATGATGATAATAATAAACTCCATCCACAAAAGATAATAAGTAAATGTCAGAGAAAACATATGAATCTTCAGTAATCTCACTAGTTATCAAGCAAATGCAATATAAAAATTGACTATCACACTCGTCCGTAAAATGAATTACCCATTCCCTCTGTTAATGAGGGTCCAGGGGAATGAATTGTTCTGTATACAAATCTTTCTGGAGCATAATTTGCTAAAATATATCATAGAATATTATTTTTTTATATACATGTGTTGGTCCAGCAAAGACACTTTTAAGAATTTATCTTAAGGCAATAATCATCGATGTGACACAGAGATATTACTAAAGATATTCATTGGGAAACTGTTTATAGTGTTGAACAACTGAAAGCATTCTGTTTACTAATAAGGAATTGGTTATATAAACTGTTATAGCTATTTAATGGAATACTAGGGATCCATTTGAAGTTATAATATGGTCTTTTTTTATGGGGTAGAAAATACCCACAATAATTTATATAATCAGTATATTTAACATGGTAGATCGCATTAAAATAAATTTGTTTTAAATGCCCAGAACAAAGTCAGAAAGGATATGTGTAATAAACTGAAATGTTAACAGGGGTGTTTTTAGTTAATACAATTATGAATGATCTTATTTTGCTAAATTTTCTGTATTTTGAAAGTTTCTATTGTAAATGTGTATTATTTCAGCAGTGAAACAAAAGGATGTTATAAATGGTACGGTGATTTAACTTAGTTTGACTTTTTGTGCAGAAGTTTATTGAAAATAAGTGTGATTGAACATTGAGGTAATGGTTACCAAGGAAGTTCAGATTTGGGGAGAAATTATTGAAATGGAAATTTTGTGCCAGTTTTCACTTCTTTGCATATTTCTGCCAATGTGTTGTAACAGACCCTGAAGCCTGTGGAAAACTTGTTAATGTCTGTAATGCTCATTTAATCATTTCAATGTTGTATTTATTCCCAGTCATAGCAAAAAGAAAAAGTATAATTTTCCTTTTTTTTTTTTTAAATCTCCCAGGTAGTCACTTTCAGTGACATTGTCCGGTTCTCACAATGTATCATTCCTTATCTGAAACTAGACATCCTCTGCAGCCAGAAGAACAGGAAGTGGGCTTTGACCCCTTGTCAAGTTACTCAAACAAGTCTGGAGGTGAGTTTTGTATGCAGATACATTCTATGGTTACTGGGAAATGTAGCAGAGAGCCTCCAGTTAGTTCTGCCTACCTTATGTGTGTAATTCTTTAGATGAAGCTGAGCAGGGCAGCATGAAGCACACTTCCCTGGATAGGTGGAGAGCACTCTGACAGTAATGAACACCACAAAACATCAACTTTCAATTATAGACAGAAGCATTAGCCAAATGTTTAATGCACCGTCATTCTTTAAAAAAAAAAAAAAATCATGATCTTAAATAATTACTTCAGCATAAGGATGTTGAAATCAAAATGGCCTTTGTCAAACATCTTTTAAAGAAGTCTAGCTTTTGGTGTTGATTTTGCAGGGATTTTTTTTTTGTCTTTTGAAGCAAGTTGACCTTATTCCAGGATAAAGATTTGTCTGATTCTTTTTTTTTCACCACTAATTAAAATTTGTGTCCTACTTTTAAAGATCCATGCATTGAAATTGTTAAAAAGAGACTGTTAAAAGTAAACTGTATTCAGGGTCTACCCTATCAAAATTTATCAAATATGTATGTTTTAGAATTCAGTGTTGTTTTCTCAATATTAGTAATAATATAGTATCTTAAAAGGAAGCAGTTTATGCAGATTCCTAAAGCCTTATCCTTGTTTTTGGTTGATTCATTGACTCAAGTAACTACTTAAAATTTTTCAGTCATGACGTACATATATCAGGATTATGAGATTGATTTTAAAAAATCATAACTGGTCAAAGTGATTCACATGTGTTTTGTATACTTCAGGTACAGTTTTTTTTTTTTTTTTTCTGTATTGGCATAAAGGTCTGCTATTGTGTTTTGGGAATTTAAAACCAATGATTGATGTTTTAAAGTGGTTATTTCTTTAGTGATTAAGCCTTGACTTTATGGAGTGCATTTATGTTTTTTGTGCATTTTTACTGCCTTCTGTGTCATACAAATTCCATTGTTATTTTCGATGAAAATGATATAATTTGCCTTACAACTTATTTTTGTGATTTTACTTTTTATTTTCATATGTGCATTTATGAAAAGGTCACAAAAAGACTGTTGTTTAAAGTTTTGATCATATGAAAAAATTGTTATTGTCTCATTTTCATTTCAGCATCTTAAACATTTCAGTGGTAAGAATACTACATCTCCTAGTGATGTTTATTTTTTAAACATAATACCTATAAGAAACACTAATAATTAAGTCAAATTATTTCACAACCACTTCAAATTATTTCACAAGTCAGTATTTTAAAAGAAAAAATATTTTTGTGATAAGTATATAAAATAATTTCACCAAAATTTTCTGATTTATGTGCTTATTTTAGAACAGCGTGTGTGTGTGTGTGTGTGTGTGTGTGTGTGTGTGTGTGCGCGCGCGCGCACATTTTTCCTGGCCTACTTCATTAAACACTGAGGTTCTATTTTTTTTTTAACTGGTTAAAAAACATTTTAAATTAATTTTATCCTTTATTGTTTGCAGGAATGAGTAGTTACCTTTACTGAAAAGGCTTTTCGTTTATATCCTAGCCTAACATTTCTATGACATACAAAGTTATTAGGACTGAATTGATGTTTAAAAGTGCCATTAATTCATTTACCCCAAATGTTCATTAACAATGTAAATGTATGCTGATGTTCTATGAGACAAGGAAGTGACTAATGACTCTTCCAACTAACAACACTTAAAATGAATAGAAACTTTAGATAGCTAATCTTGAAGTAATCAAGACCCTCATTCAGCTTGGCATCTCTGTATGCTCTAAAACAGCTGTCAACTGTTAAAAATATATACAAAACACACATACGCACACGCACATGCAGAAAGAATGATATGTAAATATCTAGTTCTTGAAAGCCATAAAGGTTACTAACCGTAGTGGGTTTTGTGCATTGTATATGTAAATATTTTATATGAAGCATCTATTTCATCTTCTCAGATTTCCTTTTAGCAGAAAAACATGTGTTGCATTTTAATAGGGTTGTCATATTTATTTGAAGAATCATCACCTTTCTCGTATGTTTGTTTATTTTAATATATGTATTTCATGGGGTTCTCCACGTATTTGAAGCCGGTTACACATTTTTCCCACCAGGGAATTTATGGCAAATGGAGGACTCATTTTGTAAGTAGTCAGGCACTGGACTTAATCAGTGATTTCCCTGTGTGCAAGGCGTGGGTTTTTGGTCTTGTTTTTAATTCCTGTTACAGATTCCATAAGTAAACAAATGAGTTCTTTAATTTCTCAAAACTGAAATTTTAACATTTATAAAGAAACAGTATATTATTGAGTTAAATGATCCTGAGTATTCTGGAAAGGATAAATAATAATAGCCACATAATTGGAATAATAAAGAGAAAACGGTTTCTCATTGGTTTATTTTCATGGATGGTGGAGGAAGGTGGGTGAGATCAGAAAAAAGACCTGTTTGGATATATACATGCAGAATTTTCCATGGGAATCAAACTTTTAACTGCTTGAATTTCTTTTTCAAATAGAGAATAGCATAGAAATTATGACATTTTTCTCTGTGCCCTATTTGGTCATATACATAGTTTACTACTTTAAATTTCAAGATCTTTGATCAAAGGGCATTAATTAGTAATTGGCAAGCTACCTGTAATTCAGTTGAAACTATTAAAAAAAAACCCAAAATGTTTGTTCAACTATTCATGATTATTCATTGTAGGAAAAGAACATTTTCCTCTATTAAGTCTCTTTTGAGAATAGCACTTTGTTACATATTGCCAGAATTTTTAGCTTCAATTTTATATGCCTTCTTACTTACAGCTTTTATAGTATTCAGATAATTACTTAATGTAATGCTTTTTATATAATATCTGTTTCAAAGCTTTCTTTCTATTTTCACGGATAAAATATTTAGTAACCTAACTAAAAAAAAAAAAAATCCAAGACATTCAGAATATCCTGCCTACTCCATTTTTGACTCTTGTAATTTTGTTTTTGTCCTCAGTCTTCTTTTCTTTCTGTTATAATATCATAGAATTGTAGAACTACAAGGGAGTGCCTGGCTTTATTGCTAAATGAGTTGGTATTAATTAAAATAGTTCACTGAAGTTGGTATAATAAAATGATGCAGCCCTATTATGATCTTTAATATTGTTTTCCATATAGTAGAAGTGGATTTAGATTTGAGTAAAAGATGAATTTGTTTTGGGAAGATACCTGACAAAAGTATAGGATGCTGTCTAAGTTATCTTATTTTAAACCCTGCCTTTGCTCTAATTATAATTAGCAGGAGTCATTTTAGGGAGGGAAGAAAATCTTCCTTCCCTGGCTTACAGCTTTTAAGTGGTAAAAGCTGTATTTCCATTTATTTCCATTGCACTAAAAATAAAATCCTAACTCTTGACCATGATGTTCATGGCTGTCCTGCCTGTCTGGGCATGATCAGATGTGCTAAGCCAGTTCTAAACTCTGGGCCTTCCCACATGCCATTGTTCTCTGACATTATTCTTGAATCCTTCACAGCACTCATCCTTAAATGTAACCCTACATTTATTTGTTTCATTGTTTATTGTTTGTCTCCTTGTCTAAGTGTAAGCTGTATGAGGGCAGGAACTATGGTATACCTATTGGCCCGTGGACACTACTGAATTAACTAACAGATGAATGAATTGTGTTTTACCAGTCTAAGTTCCTTCACTTACTTTGATTCCTTCAATAATTATTCCATGTATCTTTTTTTCCATCTACTTTTCTCCCTTGTGTCTTAAGTTGTAATGTATGAAGTCTGTTTTATCCCCTGATTATTTTAGTACTTTAATTTTGTTTCCTTTAGGGCTTAAAAAGTCAGTATAATCTCCTCTCTTCCTTTGGTTTTATTGACCTCTCCTTCTTTGAAATCCTTCTTAAAATTCACTTCTTCCATTTTTTGTTTCATTATGACCCAAATCAAAATTTCCATAAGGAACAAATGGAGAGAGCTTTCTGGCAAATAAAGGTCAATTGTGATATCCTTATGAACCCACAGGAAACATTATTTAGCAAGGGAAAACTAAGGAAATAAATGATGATTTGTTCAAGATATTTGTGGCCATAACATGGCAGCATAGACCAAAGTATACTTACATTTAATATATATGCTTCATATATGTAGCTCCTAGTGAAAATTCTAGAAGACACTGTTCTTAATTTTTGGTTTATACAACTTACCAATACAAATATTGTTAACTTTGCATATGAAACATTGTGGAATCAACACCTATTGTGGTATAGGCTTTTCTTAAGTTTGCATCACTTCTAAAGTTTGTTGTCATTCAATAAATATTTATTGAATATGTTTCAAATGACGGAGATAAAACATTGGAAAAGATAAGCATAACTCCGAGTGTTAGTTGTAATGGTTAATAGCCAGGGTTGGGGGACCAGGAAGAGAAAAGTAAGTGGCCAGTTAAAATGGAGAATGTAAGTACTTTCCAAAAGTAACTAATAGTATGCTCAGGTAACATAAATTTGTGGTAGTTGTGGGTCAAGGAAGGTGTGATATCTAAGACACGATCTGGGGCTGTTTGGGTGGCTCACTGGGTTAAACATCCCCCTTCTGCTCAGGTCATGATCTCATAGTTGGTTAGTTCAGGCCCCACATCAGGTGAGCATGAGCCCCCCATCAGGTAAGCGCTGGCCCAGCTTCTGGTGAGCTTGAGCCCTGCTTTGGGTGAGCCCCATTTCTCTCTGTCTCTCTCTCTCTCTCTCTCTCTGTTTGCCCCTTGCTCACTTGCATACTCTCTCTCAAAAAAGAAGAAGAAGAAGAAGAAGAAGAAGAAGAAGAAGAAGAAGAAGAAAGAAGAATAAAAAAATAAAGACACAACCTGAAAGATGAGTAGCTGTTAGCCAGTTAGCCAGTGAGTAAAGAGTATGTGCTATGTGATTGCCTTTTCTACCTTTTTCAGTGTGGTTGGAGGCTAGCATTCAAAGGAGGAATGGCCACAAATGAGACTGATGACCAGGGCCAGGAAGCCACTTGATCCTAAGAACAGTAAGCAGTCTAGTGAAGGAATCTTATTGCCAGAATTACATTTTAACAAGATTATTATGGCTACAGTGAAGAAGTCATTGCAGTGTTCTAGGTAAGAAATCATAGTGGCCTATATTGGGAAAGCATAGAACTGGAAATGGAGAGAAGTGGAAACGTTTGAGAGATATTTAGTAGGTAGAATTGACAGCACTTGATATTTGGATATAAGGAAGTGATAAGGGTGAGAAGCTTGAAGTGACATTCAGCTTTGTGAGTTGACCAGTTCTGTGATAATGCCTGTATTGAGATAAGGATCTCTACAAGGAGGAACTTTATGTGATGCAGGTAGAATGGGGGGTGGCAAAGAAGATTGTAAGTTTAGTTTCATGTGTGAGTTAGAAGCACCTTATGACATTCAGATGAAGACATCCTGAAGATTTTGATGTATGGGTCTAAAACTTAGTGTACAGGTTTGGGCTGGAGATAAACATTTTCAGCTTAAGTGTGGTAGCAAAATACAGTGTGAATGATTGTGATCACCCAATAACAGCACCTGGTGTGAGAAGAGGACCTGGAAGCAGTCTTAAGGAAAGCCAGTTTAAAGACCTTGTAGCAGAGGAGGGTATTGTAAAGGAGACTAAGAAAGAGTGGCTAGAGAAGTAGTAGGAAAACTAGGAGAGTGTGGAGTCAAAGAAGCCAAGATGTTAAGCAGAAAATAAACAAAACCGCCCAAGGTTAGCTAAAGGTTTAAGCAAATAGAAGTATGCACAGGATAGAGTCATTGTAACAGTGACAAGCAGAGTGCTCTGTAATCTCAAGAATCCACAGTCTTGAGTACTCTATATTCATAACTGTAATTTATATTACAAATAAACTAATCATGCTCTGTACTAAACAGGTATGAGGAATAGAGGGAAAAGTAATGGTAGTACTTGAAAAATTTTAAATCAGTGGGAGAAATGTCTGAGGGTCTTGGAAATGTGCAGTCTAGAGCCAAGATGGAGGGATTTGTAGACAGAGAGGAGTCATTATTTTCATCGTAATAATAGGAGGGAAGGGGAAAAGAAGATAAATTTAGATACAGTAGGTTCATTAGTTCAATAACAGAGTTCAGGGCAATATCAATGATGTTTTAATCTCTTTGATAAGTTACGGTGAAGTGATTTGCTGAAAGTCAGTGATAAGATGAAGTATTTGAAGATTTGTGGAGAGTGACAAAGGTTAGGATGATTTGATAAAGAATATATAACCTTGGGGACCAAGTTGAGATAAGACATCATAATTTATAGGCATACAAGCTTATAAATTTGCATGGTTATGTCCAGTATAACTCAGCACCTAGGATTTGGTTACAAAGAAAAGCAGTCCTGGGACAAAAGGTATAGGAGGTACACACAAGCAAGGAAGTAGATGCTGGAAGAATTTATTGATGGTTTGAGAATATAAGAAAGTTTACTATCATGGAAGGAGATTCTAAGAGGGCAGAGTAGAAAGTTTTGGAAGCGATGGAGGAGTCCAGGGAGATGAAGTATAGAGTAGTGTGGTGATGGGAGTTATGAAGGGGATATGGGAATAGTACATGAGTATTTGTTAATTTGATGGAACATTGTTAAGTGGTAACCAGCAAACTAGCTCCATACCTTCACTAATTCTCTGTAACAATCTGGATCTGCACTAATTTAGATAGGTTTTGGTTTGAAGTCTTTTTAAATTTAATTTAAAGGCTTAATTTTTTTAAGAGCAGTTATAGATGCACAGCAAAATTAAGAGGAAGGAGATATTTCCCACCACCCCCCAACAGAGTGGTACATTTATTACAACTGGTAACCTACATGGCACATCATAGTTACCCAAAGTCCATAGTGTACATTAAGATTGACTCTTGGTAGTGTATATTCTATGAGTTTAGACAAATGTATAAAGCATGCATCCATTGTTACATTATCATACAGAGTATTTTCAAAAAATCCTCTGTGCTCAGTCTATTCATTCTTCCCCCAACCCCTGGCAAACACTCATTTTTTTAAAATTTTTATTTATTTGAGAGAGAGTGAGTGTGAGTGAGTGGGGGAGGGGCAGAGAGAGAGGGAGACACAGAATCCAAAGTGGGCTCCAGGCTCTGAACTGTCAGCACAGAAGTCATGAACTGTGAGATCATGACCTGAGCTGAAGTCGGATGTTTAACCAACTGAGCCACCCAGGTGCCCCACTGATCTTTTTACTTTTACAAAGTTTTGCAAGAAGTATCTTTTTAATAAATTCTTCATGGAGCCCAAGTGTCCATCGATAGATAAATGGATAAAGAAAACACAAATACACACAAACACATAAACTGAATATTATTCAGCCATAAAAAAGAATGGAATCTTGCCATTTGCAACAACTTGGATAGAGAGTATAATGCTAAGCAAAATAAGTCAGAGAAAGACAGATAGCATATGATCTCACCCATATGTGGAATTTAAGACACAAATCAAGTAAGCAAAAGCAAAAAAAAAAAGACAAACCAAGAAATAGACTCTTAACTATGGAGAAGAAACTGATGGTTACTACAGGGGAGGTGGGTGGGGAGAGGGTGACATAGGTGATAGGAATTAAAGAGTACACTTATAATGATGAAAAATAATAAAATACAAAAAATAAAGCAACGTCTTTTAAAAAAATTCTTTGTAGTTATCAAGGTAAAAGGCAGGTTAGTGAGATGAAAACTGTAAGACTATAAAGCCGTCAAGAAAAATGGGAGCTTTGTTGAAGGTAAAGATTGTTAAATAGGGTGACTTGGAAGTTCTTCAGTAACAACAACAAAGATAAATAAAATGATGGTTTAAAACCTGTCTTCTTGAGGCGCCTGGGTGGCTCAGTCGGTTAAGCGTCTGACTTCGTCTCAGGTCATGATCTCACAGTTCAGGGGTTTGAGCCCCATGTCCAGGCTCTGCCTGACAGCACGGAGCCTGCTTGTGATTGATTCTCTCTCTTCACTCCTCCTCAGCTCATGCGCATGCACGTGCTGTCTCTCTCTGTCAAAAATAAACATTTAAAAAAATATTTTAAAAATGTCTCCTTAAGAACAGATTTTGTTAAATGCTCTGACAATAGGTAGAAATGAAATTAGAGAGTGATGAATATGCCATGCCCAGTTTCTCTACATCAGGCTGTCCCAAGGGAAGTTGAAAGTGCAACATTTCAGCTTGAAAGGATGTGAGTTAGAGATCTGAGAGTCATCCTTCAGAGGTAATCAGCTCAAAGTATGTGAGACAGATATTAATCCAAAGAAAGGAAAAGAGCTGAAGATTGCTATATAGAAATTCTCCATGATTAGAAATTGGGTAAATAGAATAGTATTAAAAAATATTGGAGGAATAGTTAAAGTAGGGGAAAGTTAGAGGAGTGCCAAAATTATAGAAACTACAGATATATGAGAGCTTCCAGAAGGTCCAAAGAGGTCAATGCTTCAAGGATTGCATAGGTTAAAGAGTACAAAAAGAGAAAATAAAGGATTTGGTGATTGGAAGAGTATTGATGATCTGTAACTAGTGGTTAAGCCATTTTCAAGATACCATTAACTCATTTTAGTGGATGGAAGTGAACTAAAAATCTGATTCAGAATTAACATAAAAAGATAGCAGTTAAATGTCAGTGGCAAAATAGTTGAATAGTGAGGAAGGGCCGATTTACTTTTTAATATGAGATTTGGGTGGTTATACGTGAATATTATGTATTCATGTTCTCATGGTGAATCGAGATTTAGCAAGTTAGACATTTTAACGTTAACAATGGCACTCACTTCTTGTAAAATGTAGATCCTTGAAATAAAAGACTTGTCTTCAGAACTTAATTCTGATCCTTTTTTTTTCCCATTGAGTTGTCCATTCCTTATTAATTGCATCTGGTTTTTAGTTTTATTTCAAATTTTCTTTTGGCATGGCACTTCCCTTTATTTACCTGAAGAGAGAGGCTCTTTTAGAGTTGGGGTTTTGTGAAGAGTCATTGAGTCACCTTGTGGCTATACCTGACTGTTACTCATTTCCCAGGGTCTTAGGATCAAAGGAGACCTCACTCTTGTCCCTGGGGGAGACACAAACTATAGCCCTGCAAGAGCTCTTGGCACTACCCCCTTGGGCACAAGTTGGTCTGCAAAGGAATGTTTCTTCTACCTTGCTTCGTCAGCCCTTTACCCCATTGGATCTCCACAAATGGGAGGTCGTGTGCTGGTGGCTTTGGTTGCCTGGGTCTAGGAATAACTAGAGCAGATATAGGTGATTCAGAGCGGCAGTACTATCTTAAAACCTTAAAAAAAGGTAGTCAAAAAACCCCACTTAGGTGAAATGATAGTGGATTTCTTATCAAAGAATTATGTTACTTGCTTTTACTAATTAGTGGGGCCAGAAAAGAGCCAGAGGAGAGCCAGAGTTTTGGCTGTTTAAATAATGACAAATCCAGCTCTGAGCTCACAGGACTTAGAAAAGTATTTCGGACTTATCACCTGGCATCTCCTACAACAGCTCCTTCTTATTCATTTACATATTAAAACAGATCCCCCTCCCCCATGGCGTAGTAGTGAAATGAATAATTAGTCCCTTACAAGTACAATTCTCCAGGTCCCTCATGCTGCCTCTAACTCCTTTCGTAGCATTAACCAATTTTAAAAACTGTATCTATCTAAACTACTGTTTTTAAAGATCACAGGCTTTCTTACTTTGATTTTACTCAATTAGAGGTAAGAGTGGAATATCCAGGGAAGTTGAAATAGGAAGAAAAAATTGAAATCTTACTCTGGGAGAATAATCCAGGACCTCTTCAATCCCTCTTCTGTATTTCTCCTGCTCTTCCTCTAGCGGAAATACCCCAAAACCTATTATTCCCAAGTTCAAATCCTCTCCTTTGCCGTGCTATGTAATACAAAAGCCAGGTGTATTTTTCAAAAGAGCTTTTATATTTTGGTAAAATTCTCTTTTCACCTAATAGTAGTTAAAGAAAAAACATTTAAATACCATTATACTTGGATATTCGTAAATTTTTTTTGTAGACTTAAGCACCTTATGTGTTTCACTTAAAACACTCAATTTTTACAATTATTAAAGATCCAGTGATCTTGTTAAATAGTGAGGATGGAGAATAGTCAATTTACTGCACAGAGTTTTAATCTGTATTGCACTGGTAGATGTTGATACCTACTTCATATTTTAACAGTTTGGAAATTATGTAATTTGTAATAAGAAGAGGTAGCTACTTGGTTATTACTGTGATTTTCCTTCATATTTGTAAATGTAGATTTTTCTGTGGTTGTTCTCTAACATTATCCTTAAAAGATCTTACAAAAGCTTTGAAAACATACTTTACCCTATTTATATATTGTTAATTTGATCTGAAGTATTTTTTTAATGTTTCTTTCTTTTTAATTTTTTAAATGTTTATTTTTGAGAGAGAGAGAGAGAGAGAGAGAGAGAGAGAGTGTGTGTGTGAGAGTGAGAGTGTGTGTGGCAGAGGGGGAGGGCAGACAGAGAGACAGGGACACACAGAATCGGAAGCAGGCTCCAGGCTCTGAGCTGCCAGCACAGAGCCCGATGCCGGGCTCAAACTCACGAACTGTGAGATCATGACCTGAGCTGAAGTCAGAAGCCTAACCTACTGGGCCACCCAGGTGCCCTTGATCTCAAGTATTTTTTATTCTTAACTTGTATTTTGCGAGTATTAAAAATAAGTTAGTTTGCTGTCACTATACTTTCGCTGTAAGGAGGCCTTGCTTATTAATTTAATAGGTGTTCTGAAATATGAAATCATTTGCATATAATACTTGTACTTTACTCTGGAGTTTGACCATTTACTGCTCCTTGAATTTCCTGAGAAGGAATCCCATGTGTGGGATATAGGAAAGCACACGATCAGAAATATTATGTTAGCTTCAAACTCTTTTGTTTTCACATTTTAGGAAAATCTGAGTGTTTCAAATATAAGAAATTAAGAAGCTAGTAAGTCATAAAAATTGTAATATCTCAAGTTATTTATTTTTTATTTTTTTAATATTTATTGTCACGTTAGCTAACATACAGTGTATACAGTGTGCTCTTGGCTTCAGGAGAAGATTTCCATGATTCATCACTTCCATACAACACCCAGTGCTCATTCCAACAAGTTGCCTCCTCAATGCCCATCACCCATTTTCCCTGCCCCCACCCCCCATCAACCCTCAGTCTGTTCTCTGTATTTAAGCATCTCTTACGGTTTGCCTCCCTCTCTGTAACTATTTTTTTTCCTTCCCTTCCCCCATGGTCTTCTGTTAAGTTTCTATAGTTCCGCATATGAGTGAAAACATGATATTTGTCTTTCTCTGACTGATTTATTTCACTTAGCATGATATTCTCCAGTTCCATCCATGTTGTTGCAAATGGCAAGATTTCATTCTTTTTCATTGCCAGGTAGTATTTCATTGTGTGTGTGTGTGTGTGTGTGTGTGTGTGTGTGTGTGTGTATACATATATACATGTGTATGTATGTATATGTATATATATACATGTATATATGTATACATATACATACATACACATACACCACATCTTTATCCATTTATTAGTCAATGGACATTTGGGCTCTTCCCATAATTTGGCTATTGTTGATAGTGCTGCTATAAACATTGGGGTACATGTGACCCTAGGAATTAGCACTCCTGTATGGTTCAAGTTATTTACTTTTATTATGTCTCCAGTATTAAACATATAATTTATTTGAGTCTTTGGAAATGATTTTCTACCATTTCGTAATTATTGTATTCCTATACATTATAGTGATTGTTTTATCTTTTCAGAATGTACAAATACGTTGTTTTAGTCAGAAAAACCACCCTCTAGCCTTAATTTATCAACAAACAGTGAGAATGAACTTTTACTTAATCAGGTCACATACATGGCAATGTGTGAACCAAATACATTTATGTTATGGGAATATGTGTGCTTAAATACTAATAATTCTCCTGCTTTCCCTTTTCTCCTCCTTTCATCTTCCAAATGTGGAGAGACTTAAATACAATTGACTTCCTAGCATTTTCATTGAGTGACAATTTTAATAGAATATGACTGATTTTGACCAAGCTTAGAACAGTGCTATCAGTTTGAATCTTTAATTAGTCTTGTGAATAGATCTGTTATTATGAAACTTAAGGTTTTTCCTTTCTTTCTTTCTTTTTCTTTCTTTTCTTTCTCCTCCTCCTCCTCTTCCTCCTCCTCCTCCTCCTCCTCCCCCTCTTCCTCCTCCTCCTCCTCCTCCTCCTCCTCCTCCTCCTCCTCCTCCTCTTCCTCCTCCTCCTCCTCCTTCTCCGTCTTCAAGTAAATTCTATGCCCAATTTGGGGCTTGAACTCATGACCCTGGGATCAAGAGTCATATGCTTTACTGACTGAGCCAGCCAGGAGCCCCTGAACTTAATAGGTTTTCAGTCAGACGTGTTGACATGACATGTTGACATTTTCGTGATACTCGATTAATGAATAGAGATTTATAGTGTCATATAGATTTTATCACACGCAGTAAGGGCTGTAGGCCACAGGACTTCTCATTCATTCATTAAAAAATAGTTATTGATCATCTAGTATTGGGAGATAAACTGTTAAACAAGTAGACCGAGTGCTTTCTCTCAGTAGAAATCACATTTTACCATGTGAATGGTAAAAAAAAAAAAGTATGGAAATAAAAAATACATACATAAGAAGGTGATAAATACTAGGCAAAACATTAAAATGGGATAATCTTATGAGGAATGACTGGGTGCCTACTTCATATTGTCACAGATTTCTCTAAGAAGATGATATATCAGCTAGGTGCAAATGACAGATGAGAAGGAGCGAGGCATGCAAAATTGGTGAGAGAGAGAGAGAGAGAGAGAGAGAGAGATTGAGATTGACAGTGAGAACTATCAGTTCTGAAAAGGGGAAGAGTTCATACAAAGGAAGTCCCTAACCCAGTATAGGAATAGGCCTGTCATATTCGAGGAATTGAAAAAGATCACTGTGGCTGGGCCATCATGGGTGGCATGGCAGTGGCACAGGATGGGCCTAATAGGCAGAGGCCAGATTGAGGATTTTGTAAACCAAGCTGAGGAGTGTAGATTTTATTCTAAAGACTGGGAGTTATTTAACAGTCTGTATTATTATCTCTGTTGAACAATTAAATTTATTCTCAAGAAATGAGGACCATAACTACTTTTTTTATTTTAACATTTACTTATTTTTGAGAGAGAGAAAGAAAGAATGAGAGCAAGGGAGGGGCAGAGAGAGGGGGAAACACAGAATCTGAAGCAAGCTCCAGGCTCTGCGTTGTCAGCACAGAGCCCAATGCGGGGCTCAAATTCACGGACTGTGAAATCATGACCTGAGTTGGATGCTTAAATGACTGAGCCACCCAGGTGCCCGGGGCCATAACTATTTTTAAAATATGTATTCTTATGACTTGATACTAGGCATTTAGTAAGTAATGACTGATTTACACAGTTGTATGATTTTTAAAATATATTTTCACGTTGCAGTTCTCTGTACCAATCTTTATTGATTTCCTCATTCTCAACATTTTAACTATTTATAATGGTGAAGTAATTTCTGCTTAATCTGAGGTAAAAGAATGCCTTAAAATTAGCCATTTATCTAAAACTCAGTTGCTTGTACATGTTCTCTTTAAGGCCCTGCTATGGGTATTAAAATACTAATATTAAATGCAGTCTAGTATGACCTTTTCTGTATGACCTATTGTGTGTGTGTGAGAGAGAGGGAGAGAGAGACAGAAAAAGAGAGAGAGAGAAAGGGAGGGACAGAGACAGAGACCTTGGGGGTGGGGGCACATAATCATTATTTTCTCTTTGCTGATGTAATGGAAAATTTGCTCCTCTAGGACATATTAGAACAATGTATTTAATGCTCTTCAATTTAATTTGCTAGTATCACAATTAATACAATTAAGGTCACTTGAAATGAAACTATTAACAAATTGAGTAATTTACTTTAACAATGTCAATGTGTTCTCACAATTAGATTTGCTTTAATTAGTGTACAAGCTATTATTTAATAGCATACTTCACATAGAAAAATGTAATAATGTATTCTCGGTTTCTTGTAACAGAAAGAAAGAAACTTTTAATGGACTGAGTGATTTTGTGTAAGAGCTGCTAGATATAAAGTGATGGAAGAGAAAGTATAAAGCTAGAAAGCAAAGCTTAAAAGAATGTAAATAAAAAATATCTTTTTTTGGCTCTTACCAATACATGTCCTATGTATCATTGTTTAAATAGTTTTGGAAACTTTTAATGGTAGTTTGGAAGGGAACACAAATTCTGGAAAATTTTAAGTGTTAGTTTTATCTGGTTTTTGCTTATAACATTTTTGAGTATCATAAAATAGGTCACTTCTAATTAATCACTGTAATAATGGAGAGGAATAGAATGATGTGGAATATAAAAATGGTAGGAAGCAAAAAAGTTTTTATTTTCAAATCTGCTTTTAAAAACATTTTAGGGGCACCTGGGTGGCCTGGTTGGTTAAATGTCCAACTTTGGCTCAGGTCATGATCTCTTGGTTCGTGGGTTCGAGCCCCACGTCAGGCTCAGATCCTGGAGCCTGCTTTGGATTCTGTATCTCCCTCTCTATCTGCCCCTCCCCCACTCAGGCTCTGCCTCTCTCTGTCTCTCAAAAATAAATACTGTTTTAAAAAATTAAAAAAGAATTTCATATGAATATTTCTTACCTCAGAATTCACTTTAATAGCCAATATAATAAAAAGCTCTTCTTCTACTCAGCCTACTCTGTGTTGAGGTCAGAAGATCCAGGGATGAATAAATGGTTATATTTCTGTTTCTATATATGCAGAGTAAGGGGAAGCAGATGAATTGTCAACCAAGTCATAATTAGCAAGGTCTCCTGTTCTCTGTAAACATGACAGCAAGATTTGCTATCATGTAATCAAGTGGTGATTTTATGTGGAAGGGATATAAATGCAATCCAGATAATTCAATACTCTAATCTTAAAAATTAGTTTGACAATCTTTTTTGCCTAGTTTGATTGATTTAAGTTTCTGTTGCATTCATCTTCTTTCCTTTTTCGCCTTTGGTTAATGACAACATTTTGTAAAGTTGCAAGTGAAGAAAGAAGAAGGCATAAGAGTAATTAGGTAAATAATATTTAAATGTAAAATGCAAGAAGCTTAGAGAACCCACAGACTTTGAAAAATTAACTATAGTTCTTATTTCTAGGGAGGGGGTTCATAGGAGTAGAGTATATTTAGTTTTTCAGTACTTGTAAATGTTTATACAACAATCTCCCATTGGTTTTCATTATTTGTCCCCAGTTCTGACTTCACCTTACCAGGTTCTTAAATGAGTCAGAATAGTGTAGCTTCTAATAGAACAACTTAGCAATAGTGGAAAATTAGTCTAGGTAATTCTCTAAATAGTGTCTTGAGTTTAGCATGGGTAACCTGCTGCTTGGTTGGTATGTGTATACCAATAGTTCTCATTTGGCCCTGATTAGATTCTCATTATACCTGATCTCTGAATTCTATCTTGAATTTTAAAATGATTTGTCTATTGATTCCTTGGCCTATACTATAGAATATTAGAAAAGTAACTGGAATCGATTATTTAAATGTTTGATCTTTAAAATGGAATAGATTTTTAAAAGAAACATTGACTGGTTTTATCAAAGAAAGTCAAGTATAAGAGGTTAATTGCTTTTTTCTAGCAGCCTGAGTTTTCTTTGATTAAGTAAAGTTTTAAAGAAACCTCAAAGACATTCACAACCTGGTTCTATGCATTTGTTCAGTCACTTCCCCGTGTGACTAGATAGAATTTATCTCTTATAATCTAAGTTCCATCCAGAATAGCCGACACAACATGGAAAGAGAACAAAGTTAGAAGACTGACACTGCCTGACTTTAGAGAGCCCAGAAATAAACCCATACAAATACAGTTAAGTGATCTTGACTAGATAGTCTTCTCAACAAGTAGTGCTGGAAAGCTGGATATTCACTTGCAAAAAAAAAAAAAAAAAAGAATGCCCCCAAAACAAAACAAAGTGTAAACACAGATTTTACACCTTTCACAAAAATTAGATCATAAACCCAAATGTACAAATGTAAAATGCAAAACCATAAAATTCTTTGAAGATGATATAGGAAAAAATCTTTGTGGTCTTTGGTTTGGCAATGACATTTTAGTTTCAAAACCAAAACCATGATCCATGGAAGAAAAAATTGATAAGTTAGACTTCATTAAGACCATTTTTTCTTTGAAAGACACTGTGAAGAGAAGGAAATAAAAGCCACAGACTGAGAAAAAAGTCTGCAAAACATAGCTGATAAAAAAATAGTGCCCAGGTGGCTCAGTCAGGTAAGTGCCCAGCTCTTGATTTCCACTCAGGTCATGATCCCATGGTTTGTGGGTTTGAGCCCACTTCCGGCTCCATGTTGACAGTGCAGAACCTACTCGGGATTCTCTCTGCTCCTCCCCAGCTCTCATGCACATGCGCTCTCTCTTCTCTCTCTCAAAATGAATAAACATCAAAAATATGTAAAATAGACAAAGAACATTTATAACTCGACAATACGCAAACAAACAACCCAGTTAAAAAATGGACAAAACATCTGATCAGAAACCCCACCAAAGAAGATATACACATGGCAAATATACTTAGGGAAAGATACTAAATATCATGGGTCATCAGGGGATTGCAAATTAAAATGAGATACTGGTACACACCTTTTAGAATATCTAAGATCTAATACACTGACATCATCAAATGCTAGTGAAGATGTAGAATAACAGGAACTCTTCCTTCACTGCTGGTGGAAATGTAACCTGGTACAGCCACTTTGAATGACAGTTTGGAACCCTTTCTTTCTTTTTTTTTTTTTTTAAATGAAACTAAACACACTCTTACCCTATCATCCAGCAGTTGCACTCCTTGGTCTTTGCCCATATGAGTTGAAAACATATAAACCTGCACAGTGTTCATAGCAGTTTTATTCATAATTGCTAAAACCTGGAATCTACCCAGATGGCTTTTGGTAGTGGAATGGATAAACCTGTGGTACATGTATGCAGTAGAATCATTACTCATTGATAAAAAGAAATGACCTGGTAAGCCACAGAAAGACCAGGGGAACCATAGATGCATATTGCTAAGTGAAAGAAGCCAGTCTGCAAAGCCTGCATGTAATTCCAATAAGATAATATTCTGTAAAAGGCCAAACGGTGGAGACAGTAAAAAGACCAGTGGTTGTCATTAGGGGTGGGATGTAGTGTGGAGGGAGGGATGGATATATAAGTGGAGCACAGTGGAATCTTTACGGCAGTGACACCATTGTGTATGATACTGTAATGATGAGTACGAGTCATACATTTGTCAAAACCCATAGTGTGTACAACATAAAGAGTAGATCATTAATTATGGACTTCAGTTAATCATAATGTATACCTATTCATGCATCAGATTACATATGATGCATATGTACTACTCCAACGCAAGATGTGAATATTAGGGGAAACTATGTATGTGAAGGTGAGGGTTGTATGAGAACTCCATACTTTGTTGTTGTTTTTTTTTAAAGTAAAATGGCTCTGAAAATAATATTTATTGGTTAAAAAAAATCTAGGGTTCCTCTTTCATTGCTTTTTACTTCTTCAAGTGGTACCGTACCTTTTCCCTTCATTCATCATGCCGGTTTAACATAGAATATGCGTGCTTAACCTATTTGAAATATACAGAATACTCAGGACTAGGGATTCTTGAAATAGCAAATTATTAAAAAAAAAAAAGTATGCTACCCTCTCTGTTTACAACTGTCAATTAACTCAGACCTTTTTAGTTGGTAATAGTTCTGTTTCCTTCCTGAAAGAGACTGAATCCTCTTATAGTCTGATCCTTTGCAGAGATACTCTTTATCATCAGCATTTCCTACTACAAACCGAATCCTCTGTTTAACAGTTTTTTTTAAAGCATTTTCTCTTCATTTGTGAGCACACCTCTTCTTTGTATGACTCTGTTCTTCATTCTAGATTGGAAATCATTTCACAGTCATTAGAACATTCACTCAGCCATACTTTTGGAATTTTTCTAGGATTTTGACAGGCTGGTTACATATAATAACAGGGTCAAAGAGAAATCTTAGTTTCACTGTCATATGTTAATCTCAGGTAAATTTCTATACTAGGTTGTTTCTTAGAACTGAGGTTGGCGTTTTTTTTAAGGTCCACATAGTAAATATTTTAGATATGTGGGCCCTGGCATTTTAGCCTGAAAGTAGTCATAGACAGTTTCTAAACAAATGTCTGTGGATGTGTTTCAATAAATGTTACTTATCAAAACAGGAGGTCAGTCGGTTCAGACCATGGAGTGTAGTTTGTTGACTTACGTTTAATTTTCTTTTTAATTTGATTTGAGAGAGAGTATGTGAGAGTGTAAGTTGGGGAGAAGGGCGGAGGGAGAGAGAGAGAGTCTTCAGGTTGACACATGTTGACCCCTGTTTTAGAAAGAATAACCATTACTGTGTTATTAAAACAAATATATATAATGCAAATGTGACAGGGAGTAATTGGATATTCCTTTTTCCAAAATTTTCTTTAAATACAGTATCTTAAGCTCTGGGTTTGATAGCATTGAGACTATTAAACCAAAAGTGTTTCTTTACATGTATTTAGAGGCTTCTTGTCAAAAAGATATGTTTATTATGAACCTTAATATACTTGCTGAATTTATCTGGCTTGCAATTATGCTAATTAAAGAAATACACTGAGAGCACCTGGGTGGCTCAGTTGGTTGAGCGTCCGGCTTCGACTCAGGTCATGATCTCACAGTTTGTGAGTTCGAGCCCTGCATCGGGCTCTGTGCTGACAGCTCAGAGCCTGGAGCCTGTTTCAGATTCTGTGTCTCCCTCTCTCTCTGCTCCTCCTCTGCTGGTGCGCTCTCTCTCTCTCTCTCTCTCTCTCTCTCTCTCAAAAATAAACACTAAAAAAAATTTTTTTAAATACACTGATTTTTGTACATTGATCTTGTATCCTGCAACTTTGTTGAATTCATTTATTAGCGTGAGTGTGTTTGTGTATTCTTTAGTATTTTCTCTATAGAAGATCATGTCAACATTTAATAGCAGTCATTGTACTTCTTCTTTTTCAATTTGGATGCCTTGTCTTTTTCTTGCCTAATTACTCTGGCTAGAACTTTTAGTACAGTTCTAAATAAAAGTGGTGCCTTCTTTGTGATTTTGGGGAGAGCTTTTAGTCTTTCGTCAATGATTAATGTTAGCTCTGAGTTTTTCATAATAGCCCTTTTTTATATTGAAATTTCCTTCCATTCCTAGTTTGTGAGTGTTTTTATCTGAAATGGATGTTGGATTTTGTCAGCTGCTTTTTCTGCACCAATTGAAATGATCATGTCATTTCCCCCCCCTTTATTTTATTAATGTTATGTATTACATTTCTACACTGAACATTTTGCTTTCCTGGGGTAAATTCCACTTGGTTATGGTGTATAATATTCTTAAAATGCTGATGGATTTGGCTTGCTAGCATTTTGTTTAGGATTTTTATACTGATATTCATAAAGGATATTGGTCTATAGTTTTCTTATAATATCTTTATCTTACTTGGTATCAGGGTAATGCTGGCCTGATAGGTAAATGCTCTCTCCCTAATTTACCTAATAGGTAAATGCTCTCTCCCTTTCTAGTTTTTGGAAGAGCTTGAGAAAGATTGGTGTTAATTATCATTAATATTTGGTAGAACTACCAGTGAAGCCATCTGGTCCTGGTCTTGTGGGGGGGGGGGGGTATAGTTTGATTATTGTTCTAATCTCTGTACTTCTGACAAGTCTGTTCAAATTTTCTCTGTTTCAAATTGTTTCTAGTAGTTTATAAAATCTTTCTTATTTCTGTAAAGTCTGTGGCAGTCTCCACTTTCATTTCTGATTTTACTGTTTTTCTTTGTCAGTCTAGCTAAAGAGTTGTCAAGTGTTGTTTTCTTTTCAAGGAGCCAACTTTGAGCTCATGAATTCGAACCCCTCATCAGGCTTTGTACTGACCGCTGGGAGCTTGGAGCCTGCTTCAGATTCTGTCTCCCTCTCTCTCTACCCACTTTGCACTTTGTCTCTTTCTCTGTCTCAAATATAAAGAAACATTTAAAAAAATTAAAAAGAACCAACTTTGGTCTCACTGATTCTCTTCATTTTTTTTCTACTCTCTATCTATGCCCCATTCTTGTGTTGTTTTTGTTTTTTGTTTTTCCCTTGAGACTAAATAGTCTTCCTCAACTTATATTCAGGTTTCCTTATTATTCTTCTGCCTGCTCAAATCTGCTGTTGAACCTCTTCATTGAGTTTTAGTTTTATTTTTTATTTTTTTTAACGTTTATTTATTTTTGAGACAGGGAGAGACAGAGCATGAATGGGGGAGGGTCAGAGAGAGAGAGGGAGACACAGAATCCAAAACAGGCTCCAGGCTCTGAGCTGTCAGCACAGAGCGCGACGCGGGGCTCGAACTCACAGACCGTGAGATCATGACCTGAGCCGAAGTCGGCCTCTTAACCGACTGAGCCACCCAGGTGCTCCTACTTTTAGTTTTATTTACTGTACTTTTCAGCTTCAGAATTACGATTTTGTTTCTGTTCATAATTGTTGATCTTTTTATTAGTATTCTCTGTTGAGGCATTGTTCTCCTGGTGTGGTTTCTTTTAGCTGTTTGAACATATTTATGACAATTGATTTGAAGTCTTTGTCTAGTAGTATAATGCTGGGCTTCCTCAGGGACATTTTCTGATAATTTTTTTTCTTTTGAATGGGCCATACTTCATTGTTTCTTTGCATGCTTCTTAATTTTCTGTTGAAAATTGGATTGTTTTGAATATCATAGTGTGGTGACTCCTCTTTGGGGTTTGTTGTTTCTGGTAGTTTCAGGTTGTTGTTGTTTTAATGACTTTTTTCTTTCAATTCAAGTTATTTAACATACAGTGTAGTCTTAGCTTCAGGAGTAGAACCTAGTGATTCATCTCTTATATATAACACCCAGTGCTCATCCCAACAAGTGTCCTCCTTAATGCCCATCACCCTTTAACCCATCCCCCCACTTACTTCCCCTCCAGCAACCCTCAGTTTGTTCTCTGTATTTAAGAGTCTCTTATGGTTTGTCTCCCTTTCTGTTTTTATCTTATTTTTCCTTCCCTTCCCCTATGTTCATCTGTTGAGTTTCTCAAACTCCACATATGAGTGAAATCATATGATATGTCTTTCTCTGAATGACTTATTTTGCTTAGCATAATACATTCTAGTTCCATCCACATTGTTGCAAATGGCAAGATTTCATTCTTTTTCATTGCTGAGTAGTATTCCAGTGCGTGCGTGCGTGCGTGTGTGTGTGTACTACACTTTCTTTATATAGTGATCAGTCAATGGACATTTGGGCTCTTTCCATGATTTGACTATTACTGATATTTTATAAAGTCTACATTCTTTGTGTGTAATTACAGAAGTCTCTGTTATATTAGTTTAGTGTTCAGCTAGTGTTTTGACAGATTTTCCTTAAATATCTGGAGCCAAAATAAGAAGAAGATAAAAGTACTCTCTTAGACCATAATGGCTCTTGTCAAGGCAGGCATTCCTTAATTGCTTCGCTAGGCTATTTACAACTTTGCCTTAGTTTTTACTTCTTGCTTGCGTGGAGAATGAAGTTCATCCACAAGTGACACTTTTGAGTCTTTTCAGGCTTTTTCTGAGTATGCACATGGCCCTTCTTGGTTCCCTCAGCTACATAGCAACTTTTGAAAGTCCATATTCTCCTACATATCTCCTCTCCCAACCTTTTCCTACCTATGCTATGTGGTTTGTCTGTGGCTTGTCCTGACTTATTTCCTGCCCTCGTCTACTGCGGCCAATACTTTTAACTTTCTCTGCTTTTAGCAAATGCCACCAGGAAATTTGCCCCAGCCCTGAGAATGCTCCAGTTAGAAAAAACAAAGGCAAGCACTTGTAGTGTTCCTTCAGGGAGCTGCCAGACGGGTTGAAACATTCAACTACTTTTCTTTCAGAAGAGAGTCGGTATAGCTCACTCTGGCATGAACAACCTGCACCAGGTTACCACAAAGTAGCAGCTTCTGTCTTCATTAATCTTTCCCCTGTTTGTTAAGCTTTTGACTAAATTTCAGGATTCTGCAAAAGTTGATTCTTAGCAGTTTTTGCCAGCTTATCAGTTGTTTTTGTGGAGGGATAGGGCCCTGAATTTCTCTTCCCTGCCATTTTCTGGAGTCACTTTTACTGATATATTATGAAGAGGCTTTTACAATGATACTTTTAAAAAATTTTATCTTTAAAAGTAATTGAACATAGACAGCAGAAAAACTGCCAATAATGTTTTCAGATGTGTACAGAATCATAACCTCCCAGCACCTTAAAAAAAACCTGTTCCTTATTTCAGCACCAGAGCCACTTAGTAAATCCTAAGTATCAATTTGCTTTATTTTTCTTCATTATTAGAAAGTGGTAGGGACAGGAGCATCATACCTTAAAATTTCTCAGTGTGAAAGTGATATTCTCTAATATAATTTCCACTTTTTTATGTCAATTATATTTCTTTAATAATTTGGTGTTGTCCAGACTCTCCTTGTACGTGTGAAGAATCGAATGTATTATTCTCTTTGATTTTAAGAAGCTTCAAGTTGGTTAATGTTAGTGCCTCATTCTCCCCCTCTGTGTTTGTGTAAGTGCATAGACCAGATCCTGGGCCTTGTGAATTCACCCTGGGGAAGGTTGCTTTAGACCATGGTAGTTTATATGCCTGGTGCTACCTGTCATTCCAATTATAAAGGTCCCCCCAAGGTGCTTGGAGTAAGGACTGTTACCCAAGCCACCAGTGGGAGGCTTTCTGTCAGCTACTGAGTTTCTGATTAATTTGTTTAGTTTTAGTTCCACTCACAACATGGTAAGTTCTAAGTTTGTTATCTTTTAATCGTGCCTTATGATTAAGTTTCTCCAAATTATGACATCAGTAGTGTGATAGGTTTCATACTAAGAAATAGTATTGTGTACCATATTGCATTGAAAAGTCCTTCTATTCATATCCTTAAGAATAAAACATGAAATTGCTATAACCTTACTTTCTCTCAAGGCAGTGGTCTTAACTTTAACCAGCTTTTTATTACTGAACTTGCTTTTCATCCTGTAATTTTCTCATGTTCAGCAACTGTTTAGTTATGATGCTTCATCCTCAATGTCTGGTATAGAATCTCTCTTTTCCTTAAATCTTGGTGGATTAATGACAAAAGATCGACACTAGGGTAAAAATCATTGCTCTTTTTCTATCTGAAAACACCTTTATAAATAAATACTTAAAGTATGAATGAATCACAAATTAACCTTAAGAATGAAAAGGAGACTCTGGGGGGGATCTTCTGATACTTTTTCAGTTGTCTCCAATATCTTTGCCTAATAAACCCATTTTCTTTAATCACTTGTCTGATTGTTCTTGAGAAAAGCTCAAAATCATCATATCTGGGTAGCTACATTTAATAATTTAATTTTATTTTAAAGTGCATATTTTATGGGCCAAAATGACCTATAGACAGTATTTAATTTTTAGTCATTTAAGGTTAAGTTATTTTTTGCAGCTGTCAGGCATAATATTTTAATAGTCCTTTATGTACATTTAATTAATTACATGTTAAAATTAACATCACAAGTAACTAAGTAACAAGTTAAAAATAAATCTTTTGTCTTGTTAATCAAACTTCACATAAAAAGCAGTAATTAAATATTTGACACATTTTTATAACTTCTACTTTTAATGATTTCAGAATGTGATTAATTTGATACATGTGAACACTGTTAACTATACAGTTCATACATGAGTTTTGAAATTAATTGTATGCATATCAGTGGGACTTACTTTTTATATTGTATTTAAAAACTTAAGGTAATAGAAATATCTGCTTATAATCAGATCAGAATTGAACAGAAATTATGGAGTGGATGGACCAGTTAAATAAAAACTTTTGACTGTTTTGTTCAAGCCAGAAAAAGTAATTTATTTTCAGCCATATTATTGCCAAGGCAAAAATAGTAGGTTTCATTTAAACCTTCAGTGTAATCAAATACATGGAAGCAGTTAGGATTGGAAGCCTGTACCTTACCAGGAACTTTTTGCAGGGGAGGGATGAGGACCCTTAAGAATGTTTTTTAATGGCAATTAATAGCATTTATTTATACTAACTTTCCATACTTAATGGAGTTTATATGATTTTCGAGATGCCTGTTATGTTAAACCTCTTTCCAAAGACTGAGTGGTGCTATTGTTAATAAACATTGAGGCAAGGGACTAAGTGAGTTCAGGTACATGGCTTGAGTGATGGGAAAACCAAGAAGCATTTACATGCTTCATAATTTCTTGCCATTAACGCACATGCACACGTACACACACACACACACACACACACACACTCACACCCTCACACTCACACACCCAGACACACAGATTAGGGTTATATTTATGCACAATCTGGCCTTTTAACAAAGAAAAATAAGCCTATGTTTAGGCTGCCACTGCTATGAACAAAACAGCTGAGACTTTAATGAACACCATACTGAGGGCATGTAGGACATAAGGCGAATTAAGCAGGTTACAAACTGCACATCTTCTGTTTAGATATAAGAGATCTCCCCAACCCTGACAATTAGTTGTACTGACAAGGCAAGCAGATAGACAGAAACAGAAGGAGATCGTTTGTATCAATTTGAGAAATAGAACTAGTAATGAAACAAAATGGTCTTACTTTAAAATTGTTCTTTCATTGTATTTTTTCCCAAAAATAAATACACATGGTTAAACAAAAGCTTCTTTTATTTTGTTTGCAAATAAAGACCACCATATTTTTTTTTTTGAAGAAAGAAGAAGATTTTCTGGACACTCAAACTAATTTTAATTCTGGTAACCTGACAGCTTTGTTTAAACATTGAGTATGAGTTTCCTTTCATGAAAATCTTTTCAAAGTATAGCAGTTCAGCTGTGAAAACCTGAATACATTAATGATGACAAAGAAGCTCCAGAATGAGCCAACATTTGTTTTGTTCTTTTACAACATTTCTTGATGAATTGCATACACAAAAGTGTTGCAGGCCTGTTTAAATTTTTCCCTATTTCTTTGCTAATAAATGTCTTTGTGTTTACCTTTTTGATACAATGCCTTATTATTAATCACTTTAAATTATTTTTAAACAAAAATGACTTTAAGAATTTTTTTAAAAAATATGACTTAAAGGTATGTATTACAGGAACATATAAACATTGCCTTCAATGTATGTGGTTAAACATCAGAATACATTACTCATGGGTAGGTTTTGGATAATTGTTTTCAAGAGTACACCTCTTCCAAAGACAAGGCATTTATTTAAGGATCATTTACTTTGTGTCTTAAGTGATAAAGATGAGTTATTTGCAAAAACAAAAAAACCCCACCAATATTGAAATATTTTAATGTAATACTACTTATTCATCATTGTCATTCATAGGAAGAGTGGCATTGTTAATTTTTCTGAAATAAATGTTTCTTAGATTCTTAGAAATTTTTACTTTTTATTTCATGTATGTATGTATATATTTTCATTTTTTTCTTAATTTTGTTTTTTAATTTACATCCAAATTAGCTAGCATACAGTGCAACAGTGATTTCAGGAGTAGATTCCTTAGTGCCCCTTACCCATTTAGCCCATCCCCCCCTCCCACAGCCCCTCTGTTTGTTCTCCATATTTAAGAGTCTCTTATGTTTTGTCCCCCTCCCTGTATTTATATTATTTTTGCTTCCCTTCCCTTGTGCTCATCTGTTTTGTGTCTTAAAGTCCTCATATGAGTGAAGTCATATGATATTTGTCTTTCTCTGACTAATTTCACTTAGCATAATACCCTCTAGTTCCATCCATGTAGTTGCAAATGGCAAGATTTCATTGTTTTTGATGTGTGTGTGTGTGTGTGTATACACACATACCACATCTTCCTTCCTTCCTTCCTTCCTTCCTTCCTTCCTTCCTTCCTTCCTTCCTTCCTTTGTTTTTTCTTTCGTTTTCTTTCTTTCCTTTTCTCTTTCTTTTTCTTCCTTCCTTTCTTTCCTTCCTTTTCTTTCTTTCTTTCTTTCTTTCTTTCTTTCTTTCTTTCTTTCTTTCTTTCTTTCTTTCCTTCCTTCCTTCCTTCCTTCCTTCCTTCCTTCCTTCCTTCCTTCCTTTGTTTTTTCTTTCGTTTTCTTTCTTTCTTTTTCTCTTTCTTTTTCTTCCTTCCTTTCTTTCCTTCCTTTTCTTTCTTTCTTTCTTCCCTTTTCTTTCTTTCTTTCCTCTCTCTCTCTCCCCTTCCTTTCTTTCTTCCTTCCTTCCTCCTTTCCTTCCCTTCCCTCCCTTCCCTCCCTTCCTACCTTCCTTTTCTCTCTCTCTCTCTTCCTTCCTTCTTCCCCCTCCCCTTCCCCTTCCCTTTCCAATTCTACATACAAGTGATACCATACACTATCTGTCCTTCCCTTTCTAGTTTATTTCACTTAGTACAGTGCCCTGAGGTTTCATCCATGTTGTCATAAATGGAAAGATTTCTTTCCTTATGGCTGAATATTGAATATCCAGTGTGTGTGTGTGCGCGCACACGTGCATTGGGTAATGCAATATTACTCAGCCATCAAAAAGAATGAAACCTTGCCATTTGCAAAAACATGAATGGAGCTACAGTGTGCTATGTTAAAAGAAGTCAGTCAGAGAAAGACAAATAACATTTGATTTCACTCATGTGGGATTTAAGAAACAAAACAGATGAACATAGGAGAGGGTAAAAAGAGAAAGAGAGAGGAAAGCAAACCATAAGAGACTCTTAACTATAGAGAACATGATGGAGGGAGGTGGGTGGAAGATGGGCTAAATGGGCGATGTGTATTAAGGAGGGCACTTGTGATGAGCACTGGGTATTACATTTAAGGGATGAATCATTAAATTCTGCTTCTGAAATCAATATTGCCCATTATATTAACTAACTAGAATTTATAAACTTGAAACAAAGAAAGAACAACTCCCAAAAAATAGAGATATAATGACATTTAACATTATGTTAGTTTCAGATGTAAAGCCTAGGGATTCAACTTTTTTTCTTATGATGAGAACTTTTAAGATACACTCTCTTTAGTAACTTTCAAACATATAGTACAGTAGTATGAACAGTAGTCACCATGCTATACATTCCATTCCATGACTTAATTGTTTTATAACTAGCAGTTTGTGCCTTTTGATCTTCTTAACTAATTTCACCCACCCCCTATCCCTTTGCCTCTGACAACTACCAATCTGTTTTCTTGTATCTATGAACTCTTTTCTTTTTAAATTCCACAGATAAGTGAGATCACGTGGTATTTGTCTTTCTCTACCTGACTTATTTCACTTACTGTAATGTACTCAGTCCATCCATGGTGTTGCAAATGGCAAGATTTCTTTCTTTTTTATGGCTGAATAATTTTCCTGTGTGTGTGCATGTGCGCACCATATTTTCCTTACCCATTTATCCATCAGTGGACACTTAGGTTGATTTGATGTATTGGCTGTTATAAATAATGCTGCAATGAACATGAGAGTGCATATATCTTTTTGAATTAATGTTTCTGTTTCCTTCATATAAATATCTAAAAGTGAAATTTCTGGATCATATGGGTAGTTCTATTTTTGATTTTTTGAGGACCTTCCATACTATTTTTCACCATGGCTGCACCAATTTACAATTTTACATTTACACAAGCGTTCCCTCTTCTCATATCCTTGCCATTGGACTTTTTCTAGGGATTTCATTGAATCTGTAGATAGTTTTGGGTAGTATGGACATTTTAACAATATTAATTCTTCCAATCCATGAGTATGATATATCTTTCCATTTATTTGTCATTTTTGTCTTCAGTTTCTTTCACCAGGGTCTTACCATTTTCAGTGTCTTTAGGGTTTTCTATATGTAACATCATACTTCTACAAACAGAAAGTATTTTTGTCTTCCTTTTGGATATGTATACCTTTTATTTCTTTTTCTTGCCTAATTGTTCTAGACAGGACTTCCAGTATCATGTTGAATAATACTGGTAAGATTGATTGTTGGGTTTTTTTTTTTAATGTTTATTTCTGGGACAGAGAGAGACAGAGCATGAGTGGGGGAAGGGCAGAGAGAGAGGGAGACACAGAATCGGAAGCAGGCTCCAGGCTCTGAGCTGTCAGCACAGAGCCCAACGCGGGGCTGTAACTCACAAACCTTGAGATCATGACCTGAGCCGAACTCCGTTGCTCAACCGACTGAGCCATCCAGGCGCCCCAAGATTGATTCTTTATGTATGGGTCATCTTACCTCATTCCTTTTAGTCGCTCACTTCTAAAGCAACCCTGAAAAATTGCCCAATTACAGAGCATTTAGGTCCTTGCAAAAAGAAATTAAGATTGGACATTCTTGTCTTAATTCATGATTTTAGAGGAAAAGATTTGAACGTTTCATCATTGATATATGGTGGTAGTTGTGGGCTTGTCATATAATGGCATTTGTTATGTTGAAATATATTCCCTCTATTACCCGTTTTCTTGAGAGTTTTTATAATAAGTGGATGTCGAATTTTGTCACATGCCTTCCCTGCATCTATTGATTATATGATTTTCATCCTTCATTAATGTGTTGTATCACATCAATTTGTATATGTTGAACTATCCTTACACCGCTAGAATAAATCCCCCTTGTCATGGTGTATGATCTTTTTAATGCATTGTTACATTCAATTTGCTAATCTTTTGTTGAGGCTTTTTGTATCTGTGTTCATCAGGGATATTGGCCTGTAGTTTTCTTTTCTTATAGTATCCTTTTCTGGTTTTGGTATCCTGATAATGCAGGCTTCATAAAATACATTTATAAGTGTTCCCATATCTTCATTTATTTGGAAGAGTTTGAGGAATATTGCCATTAATTATTTAAATGTTTGGTAGAATTCACCAGTGAAGCCAGCTAGTCCTGGATTTCTCTTCTTTTGGGAGCTTTTTGATTACTGATTCAATCTTATTTGCTGTTACCTTTCTTTTACTAACTGGCTGTTCTTTTTCTAGTTCTGTGAGGTGTGAAGTTAGGTTGTTTGAGTTTATTTTTTCTTAGCATAGATGTTTATTGCTATAAATCCCTTGTACAGTGGCTTTTGCTGTATCCTATAAGGTTTATTTAGTATGTTGTATTTCCATTTTCATTTGACTCAAGGTATTTTTTATTTGTCTTTTGGTTTCTGCTTTGACCCATTGATCTGTAGCATGTGATTTTTCCTGTTTTCTTTTTATGAGTGATTTCTTGTTTAATACCATTATGCTTGGAAAAGATGCTTGATATTATTTCAGTCTTCTCCAATTTATTGACCTATTTTGTGACCTAACATAGGATCTATCCTGGGGAATGTTCCATGTGTGATTGAGAAGAATATTTATTTTGCTGCTCTGGATGAAATGTTCTATGTGTATTTGTTAAGTCTGTCTGATCTAATGTGTTGTTTAAGGCCAATTTTTAAAAATTGATTTTATTTCTGGATTATCTACCCACTGCAATAAGTGGGGAATTACAATTTTTCATTATTATATTGCTTTCTATTTCTCCTTTAAGGTCTATTAATATTTGCCTTATATATTTAGGTACTTCTTTGTCAGGTGAGTAAATATTTACAAATATATTCTCTTGTTGGAATGACCTCATTATCATATAATGATCTCCTTTTTTTTTGTTTCTTATTGTCTTTGGCTTAATGTGTATTTTGCTTATTTTTTTACTTTTATTTCTTCAATATTTACTTATTTGAGAGAGAGAGATCTCATGAGCAGGGGAGGGACAGAGAGAGAGAGAGAGAGGGAAAGAGAGCATCCCAAGCAGGCTTCATGCTGGCAGTGCAGAGCCTGACAAGGGGCCTGATCTCATGCACTGTAAAATCATGACCTGAGCCAAAATCAAGAGTCAGACACCCTCTATTTTGTTTAATATAAGTATGGGTACTCCTGCTTTTCCTTTGGTTTCTATTTGTATAGAATACCTTTTTCCATCCTTTCACTTTTTTTTTAGTTGGTTTGTGTATTTATTTATTTAGAGAGAAACAGAGACAGCATAAGTGGGGGAGGGGCAGAAAGAGAGGGAGACAGAATCCCAAGCAGGCACCACACTGTCAGCGTGGAGCCTGATGCAGGGCTGGAACTCACGAAACTATGAGATCATGACCTGAGCTGAAACCGAGAGTTGGAGGCTTAACCAACTGAGCCACCCAGCCACCCCTCCATCCCTTCACTTTTAACTTTTATGTGTCCTTAAAGTTGAAATGTGTCTCTTTTAGGCATCTTATAGTTGGGTTGTCTTTTTTTTTCCATTCAATCACTCCATACCTTTTTTAAAAATATATTTTTTAAGTTTATTTATTTTGAGAAAACAGGCAGGGCAGAGAGAAAGGGAGGCAGAAGGAATCCCAAGCAAGCTCTGCACTGTCAGTGTAGAGCCCTTTGTGGGACTCGAACTCATGAATCATGAGATCATGATCTGAGCTGAAATCCAGAGTTGGACGCTTAACCAACTGAGCCACCCAGCTACCCGTACTCTTTTGATTCAAGAATTTAGTCCACTTACATTTAAAGTTGTTCTTTTAGGTTTGGATTGATTCTTCCCATTATGTTGTTTTCTGGCTGTTTATAATTCTTTAGTGTCTTTCCTTTTCTCTTCCTTTTTTCCTTTATGATTTTCTGTAGTGAGCACTTAGAGATTCCTTTCTTTTCATCTTTTGTGTATGAGCCGTAGGTTTTTGCTTTGTGATTACCATGTGGCTTACATAAAACTTGTAAGATTTGATTGCTTTAAAAAATTACTGGTATCAGGTATATTAAACCATGTGAATAATTTATTCATCATTTTAGCATGCGTTTATTGAGTACTTGTCTTGTGCCAATCACCATTCTGGTTCTGGAGATCTACTGAGAGAATAACAACATAAAAGGTGGTATGTAGACGATAAATACTTAAGAAAAGCACAGGTGAATAAGAGCTATACAGAGAATTAAAATACATTGATAAGATAGCAAGTGGCCTTATTGCTTGTTTGAGCCAGATTTTAAGGGAAGCCTTTTCTGAGGAGAGAGCCAGTTATATGAAAATCAGAAGAAAAAGCATTCCAGTTAAAAAAAAAAAAAAAGAGCCAGTGTGGAGACACATTTATCATGTTTGAGAAACAGAAAGAACACTAATGAAGCTGGAGTATGTGGAGATGAAGGGGAAAAAGTGGTAGTAGGTGATGTCTGAGATTGGCATGGGATATCAAAGCCAGTAGGGTTCATAAGTCAAAGGAAATAGTTTGGATTTGATTTTAATAGTACTGGTAAGCCATTGGAGCATTTGTAAGAAGGGGATTGACATGATCTGATTTACTTTGATTACTATTTTTATTATGTTTTATTCTGAAATAGTATAGGACTACTGAAGTTGCAAAAATAGTACAGAGTGTCTGTGACAGTATCTTACATGTTTGTTTTACATTGTCAAAACCAGGAAACTGATTTTGGTATAATAACATCAATTCAGGTAAAGACTATTCAGATTTCAACAGTTTTTAAATGTGTAGTTCATATCCCCATCCCTTATGTGTATAGTTCTGTGGAATTTTATTACAGGTGTAGATGCGAGTAAATAGCACCATAATCAGAGTACAGACTGTTCTGTCATTCAGAGAAACTCCATCATATTATCCTGTAATAGTCACATTCTCCTCCCAACTTTAACCCCTGGTAGTCATTGATCTGTCCTCCATCATTAAAATTTTGGCACTTCAAAATGTTATATAAATGAAATCATACGGCATTTGATGCTTTCTGTTGACTTTTTTGATTCCACAAAATGATCTTGAGATCTGTGTCAGTTGTTAGATGTAGCAGTAGTTTGTTCTTTTTCATTGCTGAGTAAAATTCTGTTGTGTGGATGTACTGCGGTTTGTTTCTCCGTGTACCTTATTGAAAGACATTTGGGTTATTTACAGATTTTGGCAGTTACAAATAAAGCTACAATGAGCATTGGTATACAAGTTTTTGCGTGGATGTAAGTTTTCATTTTTCTAGGCTAGCTCTTCAGGGGTGCAGTTGGTGGGTCATATGGTAAGTGTATGTTTAGTGGTTTTCCAGTATTTGCATCATTTTACATTTCCATTAGTAGTGTGTAATTCGTCCAGTTGCTCAGCATCCTCCCCAGGTTTTTGATGTTGTCAGGATTTTTTAGTCATTCTGATTGTGGTTTTAATTTGCATTTCCCTAATGGCTAATGATGCTGAACATTTTTTATGTGCACATTTGCCATCTATATTTTCTCTTTGGTGAATATCTGTTCAGGTTACTTGTTGAGTTTATTGTTGAGTTTGCAGAATTCTTTATATATTCTAGATAGAGGTGCTTTATCAGACATGTGACCTGCAGTTTTCTCCTGGTTGTGAACTTGTCTTTTCATTACTTAACAGTCTTTTGAAGAGCAGTTTATTATTTATATTCAAGAATTGTGTCTTTGGTGTCATATGTATAAGAACTCAGAGTTGTCAAATAATTCTTCACCTAACCCTAGGTCATGAAGATTTTCTCTGATATTTTCTTTTTTTAACTTTTTATTTATTGTTTAAAAAATTTTTTAATGTTTCTTTATTTTTGACAGAGAGAGACAGACAGAGTGTGAGCAGGGGAGGGGCAGAGAGAGAGGGAGACACAGAATCTGAAGCAGGCCCCAGGCTCTGAGCTGTCAGCACAGAGCCCGATGTGGGGTTCAAACTCACGGGCCGTGAGATCACGACCTGAGCTGAAGTCGGGTGCTCAACCGATTGAGCCACCCAGGTGCCCCGGTATTTTCTTAAGTTTTATAGTTTTATGTTTGCTTTTTAGTTTCCTGATCCTATTTAATTTTATTTTTGTGTAAGACGTGAGATGTAGATCAAATTCTCTTCTTTTGCCTGTGAATGTCTAATTGTTCCAGTGCCATTTGTTGAAAAGGCTATTCTTGAAGTGCTTGTGTACCTTTGTCAAAATCAGTTGCTCCTATTGCTGTTAGACTATTTCTAGGCTCTTCTGTTCCATTGGCTAACAGGTCTGTCCATTCACCAGTAATGTCTGTCTTGATTATTGTTGCTATGTACCTTGTATTCTGAGTGGGGGTGATATTGCCCCCAAGGGGTCAAAAGTGTCTTCTTAGGGGTTGAAAAAGGCTTTAGACATTACAATGGCTGTGGTTCTGCAAAGGGCCACCATATATAACAGGTATATACTATGGTAATGGCACTAAAATTTCATGGATGGAGAGGAATTAGGAAAAAATGTCTGAGAAGTTTCCTTTGGGAAGTGTAATGTAAAAAAAAGAAAAGAAAAGGAAAAGACGAGAAATGGTGCTATCTAGTGAAGTGTAAATCAGGCACTGTGATTCCTACAACTTTAATCTTCCTTTTCAAAATTGTTGTGGTTATCCTAGTGCCTTTGCCATTCCATATAAATTTTAGAATCAGCTTTTCTATATCCTCAAATAATCATGCTCGGATTTTATTAGGGATTGTGTTTCACATTTTTTTTAAGTTATTTATTGAGAGAGAGAGAGGGAGGGGTGGAGTCCTCACTGACAATGCAGAGCCCTGCATGGGGCTCAAACTCAACAAACTGAGATCATGACCTGATCTGGAATCGAGAGCCGGATGCTTAACTGACTGAATCACCCACGTGCTTGTGTTTCACATTTTTAATATATCATTCTGCTCTTTTGTAGATTACAGGCAGGAGTGGAAGCAGGGAGATTAGTTAGGAGGTAATGCTGTCTTCAGGAGAGAGGTGATGGTGGATTTGCATTGGGGATGGTAGTAGTGGACATGAAGAGAATTAAACAGGGATCTGTTTTCAAGATAAGCAGACAAGAGTACTTCTTGATAAATTGATGGCAGTGAGTAGAAGAGAGGAATCCAGGAAGATTCCTAGATTTTTGCCTTGGGTAAATGACTAGATAGGTGATATTTTTTAAAATGGTGGAAACTGAGGGAAAATTAAATTTGGAGATAATGTGAGGAGGGAAGAGAAATTGGGGTATTTGTTTGTCCCATGTCCCAACATTTGACATGTCTGATAGCTGTTCTTGTGGAGATGTTCACTGAACAGATAGATATGTGAGTCAGAAATTTTGGCAAGACAGAATCTTGAGATACGGATTTGAGACATGTCAACACAAGAGGTATTGGATATGAGAACATGTAAATGGTGGGGGGGCGAGGTGGAACCCTAAGATACTCTAACAGTTGGAGCTGGTAAATAAGAAATTGATAGCCTTACTGTTTGAGGATTGAGACAAATTTGTAAGAAAGATGAACACAGTAGCCAAATGGCCCAAACAACATAAATATTCCAAAAAAGTACTTTAGATTTTTAATAATTATATACTCATGACCTAATTTTTCATCTTTGGAGTGACATCAAAACAAGTTTATTCTTTTCTTCTATATTGTCAAATATTAAATAAATAATAAAACTGGACACTGGTTGAGGTCCAGAGAGATAGACATTTTCATATGCTTTTTTAAAATTTCATATGCGTTTAAGTGGCAATATAAATTGGTATAATCCTACTGGCAATCATTTTGGCAATATTTAAAAAAGCCTTACTGTGTCCTTACCCATTAACCTTCCAGTTTAATAAATCTTCTCCCTGAAATCCTGTGATTTTCCTCTCCTTTGCTATGTTTTGCTTTCACTGTCAGTGATGCATCAAAATACATTAACATGTGGATAATTGGTTGAATGCAAAGTCCTTTCTCACCTGAAGCTGTATCTGTTATGTGTTCTGAAGGTTGGAGTAGTAGTTCTTTATATTTCTGTGTTTACTGTGTAGTACTCTTCATTTCTTTTCCTTTCACAACCTTACAGATTTTCTTCCTTACAAATAACAAATTTATTCCGCCTTTCAAATATTGATTATGTTGCCCATACTTAGCATAAAAAGGCTTAATTACAATAAGTTATGTCATGTTTACTATTATGGACTGAGTATTTGTTTCCTCTAAAATTCATGTATTGAAATCCTGATCCCGAATGTGATGGAGCTAGGAGGTGCTTTGGTCACAAGGGTGGAGCCCTCACGAATGGGATTAGTACCTTTATAAAAGGGACCCCAAAGAACTTTCTCCCCCTCTTTCTACCATGTAAGGACACAGAAGGAAGAACAGCCATTTATGAAACAGGAAACTAGCTGGCTGTCACCAGACACTGAATCTTTCACCAACTTCATTTTGCATTTCCCAGCCTCCTGAGTTGTGACAAATCAATATTTGTTGGTTAAACTACCGGGTCTATGGTATTTTTGTTACAGCAGCCTAAATGGACTAAGACATTCACTTTTTTAATGAATTAAATAGGAATTAGGATATGGTTTCCCATTTTGCCCAAAGGGAAAGATAAGATAAAACTTCTCTTATGACCAATATAAATAGTCTCAGATTATGTTAGGACTTTTTATCTCAGTAAGTGTTGCAACTATCTGTTTTGAGGGGCACTTGAGTGGCTCAGTCGGTTGAGCGTCCTACTCAGGTCAGGTCATGATCTCATGGTTTGTGTATTCCAGCCCCATATAGGGCTTTGCACTGACAGTGTTGCAGCCTACTTCAGATTCTGTCTCCCTCTCTCTGGCCCTCCACTGCTCATGCACTCTCTCTCAAAAATGAAGAAACATTAAAAAAAATCTGTTTTGATACATAAGTAGTTAATATTTCAGAAAAACTGTAACTCTATCCTATATTCTCAAATGATATATTACATAAAAGCAATTTTTACCAATTACTGACTTTGACTATGTATACATTTAGTAGATTATAAGTGTTTCTTTCCTATTTTAACGTTTCTTTGAGTATCATTGAATTTTATTTCACTTTATCATTGTTAAGTAAATCCTTTTAGATTAAAACCTCATATTTGAAAGTGTAAAAGTGAAGTTTGTGAATCTTTCCCCTCTTGGGATATATGCATGTTTGATCCAGAATGTATCATAAACAGGTAAAAAGCAAAACTTTTTTAAGAGAGTAAAATAAAGAGTTATAAGAGAGGATTTGGATGCACATTCATTTTGTGTTATTTACAAAAACTGTGCTTTTGTTTACTCTTTAAATGAAAAAAAAAGTTTTATTACATAAGAAAAGCTACAAATCTGTTTATCAGTGGGCATTTCCACCTTATACACAGCTAAATTCTCATCAAATTTGATTTACTGACTTATGCCCAGAACAGTTGCTATCGTAATGGAAGAGAAGAAAATTAAGTATGTTGAGCCACAGAAACACCTCCAAATTTTATTCTTTGCAGAAGTACAAGAAAAGTTCAAAAACCTTTTTCGACCATTTGTAAGTAGTATGCCAGAGCTTAGTATTTTATACTCTGCACACTTATCTTTACCTTTATTTTAAGTTTGAAAAATACAATTAAATATATAAAGAATGAATGTTGGCATATTCAGGGAATAATTAGTGTTCTAAATTTGTGTATGAATTCATATGTTTATATTTATTTATTTTTAAAAAAATTTTTTTACATTTATTTTTGAGAGGCAGAGAGAGAGCACAAGTGGGGGAGGGGCAGAGAGAGGAGGAGACACAGAATCTGAAGCAGGCTCCAGGCTCCGAGCTGTCAGCACAGAGCCTGATGCGAGGCTCAAACCCACAACCTGAGATCATGACCTGAGCGAAGTCGGAGGCTTAACTGACTGAACCACCCAGGCACCCCTCATATGTTTATATTAATGTGCTAAATTTCCTAATCCTCTATGAAAATCACACATTTTTGTAAATAGTCGATTAGGGACATGAAATTGCTTAAGATCAGTAATTGTTCTTTTATTTAATCTCTGAGGATTCAAATATACTTTCAACCTATTGATACTTTAGAATGTTAACCAGTTTGTTTTCTGTACATTTTAGGTGAAATAATTCAGGGGGACAGGCAAGTCAAAGTTTATCTCTTTATAGGATTAATAGTTGGTGATATATTTTTCTCCATTGTATTTTAAGGATTGGATAGCTCAGCTAAGATGACTGAATGGGTAGGTTAAGGTACTCTGGTAACTTAGCCACACATTTTGATGACATTAATATATTATTAGTATTTAGAATTTAATAGGGCTATGAGACATTCCATGCTAGCTCTCATAAATATTCTGGTTTAGTTGTTAATGTAAAAAAATTGTTTTATCTCATTTGTCCTCAGATATTCATTGTACGCTTTAATAGTTATTGATTCCTTTATTCAGTACCTATTTATGAGTGCCTACTCTAGGCCAAAGTGTGTTATAAATGTTGGAATACTGGAATGAACAAAACACAATAATCTCTACTCTTAAGTTTTCAATTGTAGTAAAAGACAATAAACAAGATTAATAAATAAAACTTATTTCATGTTTGATATTGATAAGGGCTAAGGAGAAAAATGAAGCATGGAAAAAGAGTAGGAAATAGATGGACAGTGTTACAGTTTTAAATAGGGTAGCATGGGGGCGCCTGGGTGGCTCAGTCCGTTGAGCGGCCGACTTCGGCTCAGGTCATGATCTCGCAGTCTGTGAGCTCGAGCCCCGCGTCTGGCTCTGTGCTGACAGCTCGGAGCCTGGAGCCTGTTTCGGATTCTGTGTCTCCCTCTCTCTGACCCTCCCCCGTTCATGCTCTGTCTCTCTCTGTCTCAAAAATAAATAAACATTAAAAAATAAATAAATAAATAGGGTAGCATGAAAGGCCTCCTTGAGAGGGTAGAAAGCAGAAAAGGCTCTTGTTCGTTTGTGTGAACACCTAAAGAAAGTGTCCAATTAAAAAAATCTCCTCTCCTTCATAAAACCTCAGTGTATTTAAATAACATACTAGATTAGTGTTGAATTTTAGTGTTTTGTAATTACATAACAATAAGAGCTTTGAAAAACGTTGTCCTGGAACTGGCATCACCATGTATTTAGTGTATCCTATTAGGGTGGTTTGTCATTTATTTAAGGTATTTTAAAAGATACATTTTTATTTTATGTGATAATGTTTTGACCTTCTGCTACAGCAAATGTGTAATTTGGTTGGTTTTATCTCTGTGATAGAAAGGAAATCAATTAAGGGGCACCTGGGTGGCTCCGTTAAGCGTCTGACTCTTGATTTTGGTTCAGGTCATGATCACAGGTTCCCGCAATTGAACCCTGCATCAGGCTCTGCCCTGACGGCATGGAGCCTGCTTGGGATTCTCTCTCTGCCCCTCCCCCACTCACCTGTCTGCACATGCTCCCTCTCCGTCTCTCGAAAAAAATCGAATGTTTTTTTTTTTTTAAAAAAAGGATAGACCTGATGAATAGACTATAAATTAAAGGCTGTAACAAAAGATGAAGAAGGGCATTATATAATAATCACAGGGTCTATCCATCAGGAAGAGCTAACAATTATGTCTATGCACCGAATACAGGAGCCCCCAAATATATAAAACAATTACTCACAAACATAAGCAACCTTATTGATAAGAATGTGGTAATTGCAGGGGACTTTAACACTCCACTTAGAGAAATGGATAGATCATCTAGACACACGGTCAATAAAGAAACAAGGGCCTTGAATGATACATTGGATCAGATGGACTTGACAGATATATTTAGAACTCTGCATCCCAAAGCAACAGAATATACTTTCTTCTCAAGTGCACATGGAACATTCTCCAAGATAGATCACATACTGGGTCACAAAACAGCCCTTCATAAGTATACAAGAATTGAAATCATACCATGCATACTTTCAGAGCACAATGCTATGAAGCTTGAAATCAACCACAGGAAAAAGTCTGGAAAACCTCCAAAAGCATGGAGGTTAAAGAACACCCTACTAATGAATGAGTGGGTGAACCAGGCAATTAGAGAAGAAATTAAAAAATATATGGAAACAAACGAAAATGAAAATACAACAATCCAAACGCTTTGGGGCGCAGCAAAGGCAGTCCTGAGAGGAAAATACATTGCAATCCAGGCCTATCTCAAGAAACACCTAAAGGAAATAGAAGCAGAACAGCAAAGACAGCCTAAATCCAGCAGAAGAAGAGAAATAATAAAGATCACAGCAGAAATAAACAATATAGAATGTAAAAAAACTGTAGAGCAGACCAACGAAACCAAGAGTTGGTTTTTTGAAAAAATAAACAATATTGATAAACCTCTAGCCAGGCTTCTCAAAAAGAAAAGGGAGATGACCCAAATAGATAAAATCATGAATGGAAATGGAATTATTACAACCAATCCCTCAGAGATACAAGCAATTATCAGGGAATACTATGAAAAATTATGCCAACAAACTGGACAACCTGGAAGAAATGGACAAATTCCTAAACACCCATACGCTTCCAAAACTCAATCAGGAGGAAATAGAAAGCTTGAACAGACCCATAACCAGCGAACAAATTGAATCAATCATCAAAAATATCCCAACAAATAAGAGTCCAGGACCAGATGGCTTCCCAGGGGAGTTCTACCAGACGTTTAAAGCAGAGATAATACCTATCCTTCTCAAGCTATTCCAAAAAATAGAAAGGGAAGGAAAACTTCCAGACGCATTCTATGAAGCCAGTATTACTTTGATTCCTAAACCAGACAGAGACCCAGTAAAAAAAGAGAACTATAGGCCAATATCCCTGATGAATATGGATGCAGAAATTCTCAATAAGATACTAGCAAATCAAATTCAACAGCATATAAAAAGAATTATTCACCATGATCAAGTGAGATTCATTCCTGGGATGCAGGGCTGGTTCAACATTCGCAAATCAATCAATGTGATACATCACGTTAATAAAAGAAAAGATAAGAACCATATGATCCTGTCAATCGATGCAGAAAAAACATTTGACAAAATTCAGCAACATTTCTTAATAAAAACCCTCGAGAAAGTCAGGATAGAAGGAACATACTTAAAGATCATAAAAGCCATTTATGAAAAGCCCACAGCTAACATCATCCTCAATGGGGAAAAACAGAGCTTTTTCCCTGAGATCAGGAACACGACAGGGATGTCCACTCTCACCACTGTTGTTTAACATAGTCTTGGAAGTTCTAGCATCAGCAGTCAGACAGCAAAAGGAAATCAAAGGCATCAGAATTGGCAAAGATGAAGGAAAGCTTTTACTTTTTGCAGATAACATGATATTATACATGGAAAATCCGATAGACTCCACCAAAAGTCTGCTAGAACTGATACATGAATTCAGCAAAGTTGCAGGATACAAAATCAATGTACAGAAATCATTTGCATTCTTATACACTAATAATGAAGCAACAGAAAGACAAAGAAACTGATCCCTTTCACAATTGCACCAAGAACCATAAAATACCTACGAATGAATCTAACCAAAGATGTAGAAGATCTGTATGCTGAAAACTATAGAAAGCTTATGAAGGAAATTGAAGAAGTTATAAAGAAATGGAAAAACATTCCGTGCTCATGGATTGGAAGGATAAATATTGTCAAAATGTCAATACTACCCAAAGCTATCTACACATTCAATGCAATCCCAGCCAAAATTGCACCAGCATTCTTCTCAAAACTAGAACAAGCAATCCTAAAATTCATATGGAACCACAAAAGGCCCCGAATAGCCAAAGTAATTTTGAAGAAGAAGACCAAATCAGGAGGCATCACAATCCCAGACTTTAGCCTCTACTATAAAGCTGTAATCATCAAGACAGCATGGTATTGGCACAAAAACAGACACATAGACCAATGGAATAGAATAGAAACCCTAGAACTAGACCCACAAATGTATGGCCAACTCATCTTTGACAAAGCAGGAAAGAATATCCAATGGAAAAAAGATAGTCTCTTTAACAAATGGTGCTGGGAGAACTGGACAGCAACATGCAGAAGATTGAAACTAGACCACTTTCTCACACCATTCACAAAAATAAACTCAAAATGGATAAAGGACCTGAATGTGAGACAGGAAACCATCAAAACCCTAGAGGAGAAAGCAGGAAAAGACCTCTCTGACCTCAGTCGTAGTAATTTCTTACTTGACACATCCCCAAAGGCAAGGGAATTAAAAGCAAAAATGAACTACTGGGACCTTATGAAGATAAAAAGCTTCTGCACAGCAAAGGAAACAACCAACAAAACTCAAAGGCAACCAACGGAATGGGAAAAGATATTTGCAAATGACATATCGGACAAAGGGCTAGTATCCAAAATCTATAAAGAGCTCACCAAACTCCACACCCGAAAAACAACCCAGTGAAGAAATGGGCAGAAAACATGAATAGACACTTCTCTAAAGAAGACATCTGGATGGCCAACATGCACATGAAAAGATGCTCAACGTCGCTCCTCATCAGGGAAATACAAATCAAAACCACACTCAGATATCACCTCACTCCAGTCAGAGTGACCAAAATGAACAAATCAGGAGACTGTAGATGCTGGAGAGGATGTGGAGAAACGGGAACCCTCTTGCACTGTTGGTGGGAATGCAAATTGGTGCAGCCACCCTGGAAAACAGTGTGGTGGTTCCTCAGAAAATTAAAAATAGACCTACCCTATGACCCAGCAATAGCACTGCTAGGAATTTCCCCAAGGGATCCAGGAGTACTGATGCATAGGGGCACTTGTACCGCAATGTTTATAGCAGCACTCTCAACAATAGCCAAATTATGGAAAGAGCCTAAATGTCCATCAACTGATGAATGGATAAAAAAAAATTGTGGTTTATACACACAATGGAGCACTACGTGGCAATGAGAAAGAATGAAATATGGCCCTTTGTAGCAACGTGGATGGAACTGGAGAGTGTTATGCTAAGTGAAATAAGCCATACAGAGAAAGACAGATACCATATGGTTTCACTCTTATGTGGCTCCTGAGAAACTTAACAGAAACCCATGGGGGAGGGGAAGAAAAAAAAAAAGAGGTTAGAGTGGAAGAGAGCCAAAGCATAAGAGACACTTAAAAACTGAGAACAACCTGAGGATTGATGGGGGGGTGGGAGGGAGGGGAGGGTAGGTGATGGGTATTGAGGAGGGCACCTTTTGGGATGAGCACTGGGTGTTGTATGGAAACCAGTTTGACAATAAACTTCATATATTGGGAAAAAAATAAAAATAATAAAAATTAAAAAAAAGGAGGGGCGCCTGGGTGGCTCAGTCGATTAAGTGTCTCACTACGGTTCAGGTCATGATCTCGCTGTTCGTGAGTTCAAGCCCCACATCGGGCTCTGTGCTGACAGCTCAGAGACTGGAGCCTGCTTTGGATTCTGTGTCTCTCTCTCTGCTCCTTCCCCATTGGCGCTCTGTCTCTCAAAACTGAATAAAAGTTAAAAAAAATGTAAAAAAAAAATAGGGAATTTGGTAAACACAAGTAAGTTACAATGCAGTAAATAACATTTTAAAATCAAATGATATTATGAATACATATACTTGATATCATCTTATTGTCATGTTTTTAAAAAAGGCTATTTGTATAGTACTATCATTTGTGTACTTTTCCTAGATATTTTGGAAATGCTAGGAATGAGGAAAGCAAAGAAGATTCTTCCATTTTTTTTAATACTTTTGATTGTTTCTGTAATGTCTGTTTGTTTTTTTTTTTAGCTTATTGCTTAGCCAAACTTTTTTAAATCACTATTCGAGCATAAGAGGACAAGGATATTAACATTGATAACATTTCATTGCATTCTAATATTTTAATCCTGCTATTAAAACACTTTTCCAGTGCACTGTGAGAATAGAATTATTTGTAATTTTTATGTAATTTATGTACTAAATATACGTCTCTTCTAATACTTAATCTTATGGACTACAGTTTGATTTAGTTGTCACTTGGGTAGTATGATCACCTACAAGGGGGGAGGTAGGCTTCATGTTCTCCTGTTCCCTCTGAGTTATGGTGCCCATTGAATTCAGTTTGGTAACCCTTGCAATGATATGTCAGTAGTATGAAATAGTCACACTGCAAAAATGATAAGCTGTCTTTCTCACACAAGTCCATGTTACAAAAATTGATTTTATTTTTAAGTCAGATTTCTCCTGTTAGTGTAGAAGCCCTTGTGATACTATTACATACTTATATATCCTTTAAGTCATATTCCATGTAAAGCACCTTGCTGCAATACCAGTTTAGAATTATCTGCAGAGATAAAAGTACACTGCAATATATTCCATTTGTTTCTTAATAACAAAACATCGTAGCACATGCTATGCCTTAATGCCACCACTAAAATGTATTCTGCTATATGTTACATGTAGTGTTTTTACTTTATTTTTGATTAGTAATATAGTTAGTATTTCTTTTTTTTTTTTAACGTTTATTTATTATTCAGAGACAGAGCGTGAGCATGAGCATGGGAGGGGCTGAGAGATGGGGAGACACAGAATCTGAAGCAGGGTCCAGGCTCTGAGCTGTCAGCACAGAACCCGACGCAGGGCTTGAACTCACAAACCAAGAGATCATGACCTGAGCTGAAGTCAGATGCTTAACCGACTGAGCCACCCAGGCGCCCCATACTTAATATTTTCTAAGGGATTGAAAGAATGCAGAAATAGTTACTCATTACCCAATTACTCTATGTTAGGAAGACTTTCTGCCTAAAGTAACATTTTGAGTTGAAGAAAATAGTTTTGAATAGTCAAGTTTTGTAGTACAGATTAAAGAAGTCACTGAATCGTGATTGAGGGGAAAAATAAAATGATAGTAAAGAAATGTGATAATGGAGTAAATGAATAAAATATGTTTTAGTATAAACTGGAGGAGGGTCCTGAAAGTTTTTGACTAATGTGGCAAATTATGAAGCTAGGGCTCAGTTCAAAGTGTGGGGAGATACTTGACTGGAGGGGGATGCGATTTTTATAGCTACATTTCAGATTGATTGTGAAGGGTAAGGTGGAACCAAAATAAAGTGATTAACTAAAATTTTTAATATAAAACATTGATTCTTTTATTTCAGTATACTTCTTTTTCTGTACAGTAAGTTATGTCCTAATAAAAATTAAAGAGCAAGTTGCATTTGGAAGATCAGGTCATCGTAACTCATTGACATTAGGCCACATAACTGAATAATGTCTTCCTTCAGTGAAATACATCAAATGAGATCAACAATTATGACTCATAAACATGCCTCGCAGGCATAAAACAGCAGGGAATTAGCATGTGAGGCTGATAAATATGCATGTAAATAAGCTCCCAAAGGAATAACATGGGTTTGATTGATAGGTTTAGAATTGGAACATATGTAAACCCCTTTATTCCTCATTCTGGTGTAGCTAAGTAAAGATGCGTTTTACTTGTTAAAAAGTTTCAATAACTTTGTAAATCTTAATGCCACATCTGTTTTTTTTGTTGTTGTTGTTGTTGGGTTTTTTTGTATGTCACTTGTAAGATTAATTGAATTGTCTGCAGGCTGGATGGCCCTCACATACAATAAATGGTGGAACATGTGAATGAGTGGCTGTGCATCTGGGGCTAGAAATGGGGGAACAGTCTTCAGGAAATCTCTTGTTTTTACATTGCAAAATGATCTACAGTTTTTGAAGATAAAGATGTGACCTAGCAGTTAACTTTGACTCTCTAAATATACTCTTTCTGTATTTAGCTCCTAAAATTAAATTTGTTTCTTCATTCATTTCATACTGCTACTCTGATTGTCTTCAAGGAAATGTGTCTTTTGGGGCACCTGGATGGTTCAGTTGGTTAAGCATCAGACTTAGGCTCAGGTCATGGTCTCACGGTTCATGAGTTCAAGCCCCACGTCCAGCTCTTTGCCTACAGCTTTGAGCCTGGAGCCAGCTTCGAATTCTGTGTCTCCCTCTCTCTGCCCCTCCCCTGCTCACATATTCTCTCTCTCTCTCTCTCTCTCTCTCCCTTTTGGCTCGCTCGCTCTCTCTCAAAAATAAATAAACATTTAAAAAATACAAAAAAATAAATTGTATCTTTTTAAAATACTCTTTCAGTTCTTGATACCTATGCTTTTTCTGGCCCTTCCAAGTCAATACTCATAAACTATTGTGGAACTGTATTAGAAGGCACATGCTTAAACAATAATCAGATATCGGGAGCCTCAGGTTTTGTGCCCATGCTTCTTAATCACTAGATGACTTTGGGAACTATTAATTCCTTCCTTTAGGCTCAAGTCATTTCAGGTAAATGGAAGGAGAAATGTGGCTTTTGATTTCCTGGTGCAGAGTCATAAGCATTATTGCTGTGGAGGGTTCAGAGATTTTGCTAACTAAAGACATTATGGGATCATTTAGTGCCCACGTCTGTAAGGGAAGAGCTTTCCTGTCTCCCTCTAGTAATAAACAAGTGAATAAGAAGCAACATTAGCTTAATTCCATGAAAGAGCTTTTGGTTTCAAAGGAATCATATTTTGGTTTGGTGAGATGTGACTGAATTCTCCACAGTCTACATCCATCATTCTGCAGACCATTGTTGATACAAACATCGGGCTTTCTGAGTTCTGCAGCCATGTTCTAGATGCTTGGGATACATCAGTGAACAAAACAAGGATCTTTACCCTCATGGAGCTTGTCTTCTAGAAGAAGGAGATAGTAAATAACAAGCATAATAAAGAATTAAGATAAATAGGGTTTTAGAAAATGGTAGTTGCTTTGGAAAAAAATGAACATTGTAGTTTAAGGGCATTGACAGTGTACGTATGAGTCAGGAGGCTGCAGAATTAAATAGCAAGGTAGATCTAATGAGGAAAAGTCTTTTTTTGAGCGAAGACTTAGAGGAGATGAAGGAATGAGGAATATTGGAGGCAAATGCCATCCAAGCTGAGGAAATGGCAAGTGCAAAGGTCCTAACGTAGGAGCTGCCAATCTGTTCTGCAAGTCCAGTGAAGACAGCGGGATGAGAGTTAATAACCCTTCGTTCTAACCCTCAGTGGGTGTTAGACTCCTCAAGTGTGACGAAATGACCATTTGCTTAATCCAGCTTGGCTGAATTGCCATCTGCAATTGTCTTGTTGCTAGGTGCCTCAGAACTTTGGTTATTCTTTCCTGTAGGCCTTTTGCATTAATCCTTTGCGTTTTGGCACTTCATTTATTTTGTGCATTCTATTCAAAATGTGTACCTCCCTTCCAACGTTATTTTTTCTTGACTTGGTTTCTGTCTTCACCTTAATACAGTGAAATTGAGTTAGAGGTGAGGGCAGGATTTTCTATACTGTAGAAGAAAGAACTATTGGAAAAAAGTAGATTGAGTTAGGAGATACAGAGTTCAGAATCTGAAAGTAAGAAAAACCAGGCAAATCAGTTGTTAAGTTATAAGGGATTTAGGTCCAAGGTCCACAAAGTACATGTTATCGTAAATCAGTTGGGAATGGTACTCCATGCCCCCTTGCCTCTTCCTCCCCCCACCCCCAAGCATTTGGAAACAGAGAAGGGAAGGGTGTGTGTGTGTGTGTGTGTGTGTGTGTGTGTGTGTGTGTGTGTAAAGGTTGTCATGGTAACTAGGAAACTTCACTGGCATTTAGTGGGTAAGTGCTAAAATGCTTGTTACTGCCCTAAACAGTTTCACATAAGGAAGAAATATTTTGCCCCAAATGCCTACAACTATGCCACTGAGAAACGCAGCAAAAATACTGAGTACCAGGCTAGTCCAAGCTAGCAAGAGAGTCCTAGAGAACTGGAGAAGGCAGTTTTCTGGAAGACTAAAGACTATGTTGTGGGTCAATAAGGGCAGCAAGGGGAGTTGCCTATCTTAATGGCCTAGAAACTCTGTGATGAGTTCATGCTAATTGCCATTGTAGGGAACAAAGACTTCTAGATAAAGATACGTGTTTGTGTATACACATTTAAGACTGAGCTCAGCATCAGATGCTGTTAACCTCACCCTTAAATATGACCCCATGGTTACACATCAGAATTTCATGTTACGGTGATCCGGTATTGGTTAACTGAGTCATCTTTGGGAATACATTTTTAAATACTTAATTGGCTGGTTTCAGAATTCTAATCATTTCAAACTGGACATTGCGTTCTTAAACTTGCAAAGTTGTTTTTAAAAGACTTCATGGCAAATATTCCTCTACAAATTCTCTTGAAAATGAGAATTTTATAATTTCCAAGAAAACTCAGAAATGAATATTGGCTATAGGTACCTTTTCTGGGTTATCTTAGGAATAAAACAGTCTTACATGACAAAATGTCTGATCACTTAGAAATAAAATTATATGGAAAGGGGAGAAATAATTTTTTGAAAAAGAAAATTTTGGACAAGTATCAGGTCTCTTGTCTGTTTTGCACACTTCTGGATCCCCAGCACCAGGATACAAACACTAAATGATTATTTGTAATGAAGTGAATGAAATACCCTAGGGATAGAGCCTTGAGTTCCTGACCAGGACAAAAGGTTTAACACTACAGATGCATAATTCTCATCCTTTAATGAAAAAGGACCCATTTCTACGAAAGTACTTATTGGTATTAACTTCAAAAGAAATTAATCAAATTGACACTTATGTAATAATTATTGATTTTAGGTAAAGATTATTAGTATATTCTAAAGAAAATGTATAAGTATTCTTAAAACTTTGCTAATTATTAATGATTCTGTAGTCTTTAGTAGTAGTAACTTTCTGGATCTATACCATGTTGGCCACCTGTGTCCCAGAGGAGGAGGCAGTGCAGAAGGCATACAGCATGTTTGTAATGAAACCTAGATTGAACAGGGACCATGTAACTGTGCCTTCAGTGTCGGCAGGGAAGAAACTGATTGGCTAAGAAGGGCTGGCAGAAGCTGGACCCTAACTAGGTGGATTTTGGAGTCAGCATCATAAAATCAGAATGGCACTGAACAACTGGATGAAGTTTCAGGCCTAGAATAACAACAATAAAACATACTATTTAGTGTGAATTTTATCTGTGGCAAAGCAAAGTATTTATAGTCATTAAGATTTTGAAGGGAGAAAGATAAGGATGGATTTTTAAAAAGCAAGAGTGGATAAATGGAAATCACTCCTGTCATACCCATTATTAATACTTAAATATGAGTAACACAGAATATCTTCTTTTTACTATTATTATTTTTTTATTTTAGAAAATACTAAATATTGTCGGGGCTTTCAGAAATTCAGTTTTAAAATTCAGTCTTCTGCATATGGTTTTCATTATAAGTTTTTGTTTTTGTTTTTGTTTTGTTTTTGTTTTTTTACTAAAGATGTCTTCTTTACAAGTTTATTTGGAGGGGGGAGGGAGAGAAAAAGAGGGAGGGAGGGAGGGAGAATCCCAAGTAGGTTCTGCACCTTCAATGCAGAGCCCAATGCCAGGCTCAAACTCAGGAATTGTGAGATCATGACCTGAGCTGGAATCAAGAGTTGGACGTTTAACTGACTGACCCAGGCATCCCTTTATTATAAACTTTTAAATTTCTTTGCGATAATATTTACAATCCTGTTATTTTTCAGTAACTTAATTATTCCTATTGAAGATGGACTACTTTAGTTCCTTTGATTACAAAAAAAAATTAATAAGGACATAATTCCTAAAAAATTCTAATTCTTAGGAAAGGGACTAAGTCAGTATTATTCCTATAGGAATCTCTTGTCCAGTGATGTAACTTCATCCAAGGAGAAACAAAAAATCCTTAAAGGAAATGATGACTAGCTTATGTATTAGATCACAGCCTCCCAACCTACATTATCCTCTGAACCAACAAACTATCTAAAATCCTCATAACTGTTTTCTGGAGCTAGGGAAAAGAGAAGCTAAGTAAGTAGAGGAGAGAATTGGAAATGAGGTAATTAAAAAAAAAAAAGTTTGCACATTGCCTTAGATGAGTTTTCTTGCACTTTGGCTGTTTTAACTACTTAAACAGTAGTTAGGCGTTCAGGAGCCTGTTGTACAGATATTTCTTATATTTGGTTTATTCATCTGTTTGCTCAACTAAATTATTTGTTCTTTGAAAGCAGAGGTTTTTTGTTTCATCCCTGAATTCCCCTAGGCACATAGGAGAAGCTCACTAAGTTTTTACTAAATGAACTGACTCAGATGTTTTAGCTAGCAAACATGCTTACGGCAAGGCAGTAGCATTTCATCATGATATGAGAGTACTGATTTGTATTCTCACTGGGACCTGTACTTCCACTGATGTGGGCTATAGGGATGCTTATAGCAGAGCCAAGATATTTCTCAAGAAGCAATCCATGTGAGAAATATGTACTGTGTTGATACCTCAGAGTTTTGTGCTACAAAAGATAGCAAGGATCTGGAAAGTATAAAAAGAAAATGCAGTCAGTTGTCTATATCAATTGTGAAGCAACTCAGGTCTGTATAACATCTGATTTGAAGTTATCTGATTGAAGTTACATCATCTCATCCCCCCCGCCTCCCTTCTGATTTGAAGTTATGTTATCTCTTAATGGACCAACCAGAAGGAATTGGCTAAAAATATGTTGCCCCAGGAATTGCCCTGCTTAATTGACTTTGGCATTTACCTTGTGTACACTTGAAGATGGCTCCCACAAAGAAAGATTTGAATTTGGGTACATTTGATACTGAGTTTTTACTCTCAATAGTGTAACTATTGGTCCATGGTTTCTTCAAATATTTCTCAAGTTATGATAATGTAACCATATGATCTATTTGGAAGATGAGATACATATTTCTGTTGGCCAAAGCGGGGAGGTTAGGTTATCAGTTTATCCACATCTATAAAGTGTACAATATATTGAAAGTAAGTTTATGTTTGTGGGGTGGAGAGTGGAGTGAGCCAGTTTCTTTTTCTGAGCATGAAGTATGATTTAAAAGTCAACAATCAAGTTTTAGGTCTTAGCACATTGCTTTCTGCAGCTAGTAGAATGACTCCTTTCAAATCTTTTCCCCCTTCACAAAAAACTCCCTCTTTGACATTAGAGAACAAAAGTTCTTTGCTGTGGCCACCAAAGCCTTTTTTTTTTTCTTACCTCATGTAAGAAAGTAAGTACCCTTACTTTCAGGGGGTAAGGTTGCTCAAGGTATTTATTACTTTACTGATCTAGACTAGGAATGGACAGTTTTGTTTGTTTGTTTGTTTATTCTGTAAATGGCCAGATAGTAAATAGTGTAAGCATTGAGGGCCGTCTGGTCTATAGCAACAACTCAATTTAGTCCTTGTAACACAAAAGTTGTTAGCCACAGAAAACATGTAAATCAGTGGATATGGCTGTGTTTCAATAAAATTTTATCTATAATGACTAAAATTTGAATGTTATATAATTTTCATTATATGTTACAAAATATCCTTCTTACGATTTTTTTAAATGAAAATACAGAAAGCATTCTTTTTTTAAATTTTTTATTTAAATTTCTTAAAAGTTTTAAAATTCCAGTTAGTTACCATACAGTGTAATATTAGTTTCAGGTGTACAATTTGGTGATTCAACACTTAAATACAAAACCTGGTGCTCATCGCAACAATCACCCTCCTTAACCCCCATCACTTATTTAACCCATCCCCCCCACCTCCCTTCTGGTAACCATCAGTTTGTTCTCTATAGTTAAGGGTGTGTTTCTTGGTTTGCCCCTCTCTCTTTTTCCCCATGCTTGTTTGTTTTGTTTCTTAAATTCCACATATGAGTGAAATCATATGGTATTTGTCTTTCTCTGTTTTAATTTCGCTTATTAGCACAATGCTCTGTAGCTCCATCCACATTGTTGCAGATGGCAAGATTCCATTCTTTTTTTGTGGCTGAGTAATATTCCATTGTGGGTGTGGGTATGTGTGCATACATACACCCCCCCCCCCCCCCCACACACACACCACATCTTCTTTATCCATTTATCTATGGATGGACACTTGGGCTGTTTCCGTAGTTTGGCTATCGTAGATGATGCTGCTATAAACATTGGGGTGCATGTATCCCTTTGAATTAGTATTTTTGTTTTCTTTGGGTAAATACCTAGTAGTGCAAAATTGCTAGATCATGGGTAGTTCTATTTTTAACTTTTTGAGGAACTACCATACTCAGTACTGTTTTCCAGAATGGCTACACCAGTTTGCATTGCATAAAACCTTTCTTACCTCATAGGCCATAACAAAACAGCTGGAATTTCTGGACCCCGGATCTAGACTTGTTGGAAGAATTATTGGTTTTGCTTGCTTGAAAGTTTCTTTTTTTTCTCAGTATAATTTTTGATGATATCTGTTAGTATCTTGAAGGAAACCAAATTATTTACCCTAAATAGCTTAAGTTTTTAAAGTAGGTTTCTTGCACTATGTGGTAGTGTTCCATCTATTCCTTTTTATTAAGGTGAGTTCATTTTGTTTGTTTGGTGCTGGAAATACTAAAGTGAAGGAGAGAAGGGAAGTAAAGTGAAGGTCCAAGCAATTTATAATCTAGTGAGAAAAGGATCTCATTTAAAATGTACCCTGTACATGGCTAGGGTTTTACTGGGGGAGAGCATGTAAAATATAAGGAGTGGTGAAGCCGAAGGTAGCAGACAGGAATGCACAGCCTGTTGAGAAGGGGCTTATCTAGGACTGAGGGGAGCATAGATTTCTTGTTGTTGATGGCAAGAGATGAGGGAATAATAATTGGCACGTTGTAGAATGGATTACAAAACTGAGATGGAGCCAAGCAAATTAGAAGACTAGGCACCAGTTAGTTAGGAGCTGTTTCAGTCAGGTATGAACGAGACGATGAGGCTGTCACGAAGGGACAAGAAGTAGTGGAGGCCAGGTGAGCGTTTTCTTTAGAGCCATAGTAAGCAAGTGACAACTAATATTAGAAATTTGGCCAAGGTTCTTAGGATCTGAAAGATGTAAATGAAATATGTGGGTAGTGAGGGAAATTAATTTACCACCTCCATCCTCTTCTCCCATTTGTTAGGGAAGAGCAGAATTGACTACTTCAAGAATGAGTAAACAGTCAAAAAAAAGATCAAAATAGTCAGTAGTACAAAACAAGGGGAGCGCTGTTCTTAGGGGACAGAGAAAATACACATTTGTGGAAATGATTCAAATCTAGGGAAAACAAGTAAATTTTATTGAAATATGCTTCAAATTTTCAATAAATGTGCATATTCTTTTACACTTGATCTTAGCCAAAAGGCCGAGAAGCGATGTGTGTATATTCTTTTGAAACAAAGTATGTAAGATGGTAGTTAAAAGACAGGTGAAAAGAATCCTGGCTGAGAATATAGGAAAAGATGAAGAAGGGTATGAATAAGAATTATAAGAAATTTAAATTCAATAGCTGAAGTGAAACATCTGTTAGAAGCAGTAAAGAGCATAATCAATAAAGCAGAAATTCAAAGTATAGATAGAGAGGACAGATTTCGAGGACTGTATAAATTGAGGTGATGGATATGATTAGAACCAACGTCGCTAATATGGAACATTGAGATTATAGAAAGGAGATTGTGGAAGACAGGAGACCTCTTCATAAGGACCTTTGATTCTTTGGGAATTTAGATTTGAATTAGTAATCAGGTGAAACAAAACACATACATACACACATACATTTACAACTGTGAGCCCTTGACTCATGTCTTACCTTGATAAACATTTATGTGATGGTTATTCTCATAGTTTGTTTTAGAACTATTGAGAGAGAAAATGAAAGCAGATATTGAATCTTCTGAGAAGTAGCAGTCTATGGATTAGGTTATGAAACCAGGGAAAGGAGTGTGGTGGCTTTGCAAATAAAGAACAATGTAAACAACTTTATTTATTTATTCATTTATTTTTTAATGTTTATTTATTTTTGAGAGAAAGGGAGTGTGTGTGCATGGGAGCAGGGGAGGGGCGGAGGGAGAGGGGGGATAGAAGATCTGAAGGGAGCTCTCTGCTGACTCAGAGTGCCTGATGTGGGGCTTGAACTCACCAACTGTGAGATCATGACTAGAGCCAAAGTCCAAAGCTTAACCAACCAAGCCACCCAGGTGCTCCTGTGAACAATGTAAACAACTTTGAAACATTGTGTGCAAAGAATCATCAAAACTCCATAACTATTAGATATAGAGGTAAAAGAGGGAAAGCTTCTAAGTCTGGGATTTGAGAGAAGTCTGTAGTACATGCATAAGAACATATTAACAAAACCTGTTGGAAATGTAAAGAAAGGAGACTTTCATCAAAACAGAGGTAGATCGTGTGTGTGTGTGTGTGTGTGTGTGTGTGTGTGTGTGTGTGTGAGAAGAAAACATGAACAATTATCCTAACCAAATATGAAGTGAAACTGTGTTTGCATTATTGCTTTGGTATTAACATACTTAATTCACACCATAAACTACAAATACTTCTAGTTATACTGCGTTGTCCTCTACTGTACTTGAATAAACCTACTGTAGAATTTTACTTTTTGTGCTTTATTTGCAAGTTAACATTTTAATAATTATCATAAATAGTTACCTGATTTGCATATTCTGGTTCATAATCCAACTGTTCTGTGGATCAACCACAGTTCTCTTATTATTCATGCCAAGACTTCTATATTAGTCTGAAAATCTATCCTAGACTGCATTTCTGTTTCCAGTTTTCTGAGCTTTTTATAACTCTTAAGTATAGTGCTTTTTTAATCAAAAGATTGAATCATGCATGTGGTAGTATAATAATCTTTCTGACCCACTATTATATGGAAGCTAATTTTTATTATATGTAGTATTTTTTAAACTTTTATAGCTCTATGAGCTTGATATTCAAGTGGTATTTAAGTGATCCATTATCATTTGTCGTTTCAGAATATATATTGAAATGAAAAATAGTTGGCCATGCATGCTAAAAACTGAAAAATTTAGAAAATGTTATTTTTTGAGAATCAAATTACAAAGTAGATTAAAAAAAATATAAAATAGATATGCTTAGGAGTGGTCATATTAGAGGGGCAGAATGAGAGACCAGATTAAGAACTTGGCTGTTATGTAACTAATGATACTAAAATACCTAGAGAAACTTAATCTGTGAGAAGTAGGGTCTGCTGGAAATGGAAAGAAGGAAATATTGGTAATAACCATTTGAGCATTAGCTATAGAAGGAGCAATTGTTTTGGAAAACCACAGTGTTCTCAACAAGTATCTCCAAAGATGTAGAGGAATCAATGTGTCAAGTTGCAAGAAGCCATTAAAACTAGAGTCTTCTAACCCCCTTTTACTATTGTATTTTTTTTTATCAATTTACATTCCGAAACGTTAACTCTCTAGGTAGTTTTTCTTACATGTAGAGACTGTACTGGTTAGACTTCCACAAATATCTGATTTTTATCATAGATCTTATTTTTTTTGGCTCCATATAATGCATTCATTTATTGGCATATATACTTTAATTTCTTATATGAACAGAATTGGCTAGAAGTACCTGACTACTAAAATCTGATGTACTGAAGAAGTCAGCCTTTAGGATTTAAAACTGAGTACTTACCACCAGAGTGCTAGAGGTACAAATGTGAAATAGGTAACATTCCATGAAGGCTAGTTAACTTTAACCCCAGGTGATATATTCCTGCTATATAATGTCATATAATCTGGTATATCCTGCTAGATTTTTTTTTATCCTGTCCTTGTCTGCTTTTGCTATGAATTTATGGGATCAATATTGCAAGGAAAACTCCATTTTTTTCTGAGGCATCGATCGTGCCTTCAGTTCCTCCGTTACCTGTGAATAGCGATTCTTATTCATTTATCCATGCCTTAACATTCTCCTTAAATACATGTAACTGCAGGTTAATGATAAAGTGTGCTGTATGGTATTTTTTTTTAATATTTGAACTATTCTCTATAAGCAAGTAGTATAGAGATAAATCTTTATCTTACTCCTATCTATATTCTCTACAGTGCCGCACAAAGTGTTTTAAGTCATTTGAATCAGACCACAATATATCTAAACCTAGCTACAAATAAATGTAATCATGAAATATTTTTCTCTGACCTAAATGTACTCATCCTTAAGGTAGACATTGGGTCATCTCGTCTTGGTAGGGAGATTGGTATGGCAGACATTAGTTAGCTGCCAACTTTGGCAGAAGGAAAGCATTAGTTTCTGTCCCAATGCCTGCCACATAGTAAGCAGTAGCTGAACATTTGATGGATGAGTGAACTTACGTGGAAAGTTATATGGTAAACTTTGAAAACCATAATACATGAAGTTAAATGAAAATAGGATGGCTTCTGGTTTCTGATCAGAGATGCGGAGAGTTGGAAAAAAAACTCAGTCCCAGTTTTAAAATAAAAAGGTGGACAAACAACAAGTTCACAGCTATTCTTTAACCCATTGAGTGCTGAAATGGCAGGGCAGTGAATCTAGGCTCAGAATCTAAGGAGAAATACTCTTTTTTTGCAGAGAGAAGCACAGTACAAGTACTGATTTACCTGGGCAAGACACAGTCAGACACTCACAGAAAGAATTCAGCTAAAATGATTGTTGAATTGGTGGAGGCCAAGTGTGTACTGGTGAGGAAAGGTGAAACTCCTGGTGGGCACAAAAATAGGAGGACCCCAAACTCCTATGTAGATTTTTCTTCATGAACCCCATCAGCCAATAAAAGAAAATCTCCCCTTGGTGAAGGACTGGAGGATGACTACAGCAGCCACTGCAGGAGGAACAATAAACTCCACCTGGACTCCTCTTCCCCTTTTCTGTTATAGAACAAAGCCATATTCTGTTGGGGGAGGTGCAACAATTATTGTTGCCTTAGGACACTGGTGGAATCTCTCTGTAACTGTGGGATTGGAACAAGAGGAAAAACTCTCAAGCCCTAGGGGAGGGGCAGGAATATCTATAGGAACCAGAACTATACCAAGGGAGAGGAAGGACTAAAAAGGCATATACATGAGATCAGGGACACAGTGCTTAACTAAGACTAAGTCTTGATCAGAAGATCAAAGAACACTCTCCCCTATTTTTTACTCCCTGCTGCCAGGATAGCAAGTGTCAAATAGTAAGTAACTTACAAGAGACAGATCTTTTCTGAGCACAAAGCCTTAGAACTAAGTGTGGAGCAGTTAGAAGAATGAAAAAATATTCTTATGGCAAACTGAATTCCCCATCCCCAACACAAGGTATCACTGTAGAAACTTGTGGTCTGTGGTGCATTAGGTGTGGCCATAGCAATGACAGACTTGAAACCTAGCTTAACTCCTAGTTAACATTAATTCAAACCCCTGTGCTAAAAGGCCTAATGGAAATGTATACTCATTTCGAAGCCTAAAATTGCCTTAGTCTTTACTATCATACACATGATGACAGTAATACATAAGATCTTTAATAAAATTTACAAAGCATATGAAAAAGCAAGAAAAAATATATATATACTCCGAAGAGACAAAGCAATCATCAAAACTAGACATAACAGTGACACATGTTAAAACTGTGTCACAAGGTATTTTTGAGTAACTAGGAATTACATGTTAAAAGCTCTTGTGGAAAACCTGGACAGCATGAAAGATCAGGTGGTTAATTTCAGCAGAGATAGTGTTGAAAAATATATCAAAAATTGAGTGGAAATCCTAGAAATGTTTCTAAGGTATTTTTTTAAATTAAAAAAATTTTTTTAATGTTTATTTATTTTTAGAGAGAGACACACACACAATCTAAAGCAGGCTTCAGGCTCTGAGCTGTTAACACAGAGCCTGACGTGGGGCTCGAACTCATGAACTGTGAGATCATGACTGGAGCTGAAGTCAGAGGCTTAACTGTAAAGTCTATTTATTTACTTTGAGACAGAGAGAGAGAGAGGGGCAGGGGGATGCATGTGGGGGAGGGACAGAGAAAGATGAAGAGAAAGAATCCTAAGCAGACTGGGCACTGACAGTGCGTAGCCTAACGTGGGACTTGAACTTAGGAACCATTAGATCATGTCCTGAGCCGAGATCAAGAGTTAGATGCTTAACTGACTGAGCCACCCAGGTGCCCTTGGAAATCATAGAAATTTAAAACACAGGGTGGTCTGGGTGGTTCAGTCAGTTAAGTGTCCAACTTTGGCTCAGGTCATGATCTCACAGTTCGTGGGTTCTAGCCCCGTGTCCGGTTCTTTGCCAACAGCTTGGAACCTGGATCCTGCTTCAGATTCTGTGTCTCCCTCTCTTTCTCTCTGTCACTCCCTGGTCACACTCTGTCTGTCTGCCTCTGTCAAAAAAAAACATTAAAAAGAAATAAATTTAAAAAAGAAATTTAAAACACAGTAACAGAGATGGAGAATGCCTGTGACAGGATCATAAGTAGAATTGACACAGACAAAAAAGAACCAGCAAATGGGAAGATACATCAACAGAAATTACCCAAATTGAAACACAATGAGAAGTAAGAATCAAATAAACACCCAAGAACCATGAGACAATATCAAACGGTACATGTCATTGGAATCCCATAAGAAGGGAGGTAGAGAAGAAATATTTGAAGAAATAATGGCCAATAATTTTTCCAAATTAATGATAGACACTAAACTACAGATCCAAGAGGCTCAGACAACATAAAGTGGAATAATACAGAAAATAAAAATAATTTTAAAATATAGTCATATTCAGACATAAAAACAAACAAAAATTCTTAAAAGTAACCAGAAAAAAATTTATTGATATAGCAATAATAGAAAGCTAATACAAAAATGCAGAGTAAGAACCAGGTAAGAATTAGAGCAGATTTCTCTTCAGAAAACATGGAAGCCGGAAGATCATAGAGTGACAACTTTAATGTTGCTGAAGGTGGGGAAAAACTTTTGAAACCAGAATTCTATGCCTAATAGAAATATCTTTCAAAAAAATGAAGTGATAAAGTTTTTTTTAGATAAGCAAAACCATGGGGATTTTTTTATTAGCAGACAACGCTGTAAGGAATGTTAAAGGAGCATTGTCAGGCAGAAGGTACATGACAGGGCAAAGGCACTTGGATCTGTACAAAGGAAAGAGCATTGGAAGTAGAGTAAATGGAGGTAAAAATTTTTTCTTTATTTTAATTGCTCAAAAATGTGACTGTATAAAGCAAAAATAGTAGCAATATATAGTATTTATAGCATATGTAAATGTAAAATACATGGTACAGTAGTACAAAAAATTAGAGAGAATTGGGAATATACTGTTGTAAGGTTCTGACACTACATATGACTATGTAATGCTGCTTGTAGATTCTGATTAATTAAATATTATATGGTAAGCCTAGAGCAGGGGTCAGGAAACATTTTCTTAAAGGATAATATAATTTATATTTAACCACTTGTGTTATGATCTCAGTTGCAACTACTCAGCTCTTCCATCATAGTATATAAACAAATGGTCAAGTTTTAATAAAAATTCACAGAAACAGTGTACTGGCCCATAGGCCGTGGTTTTTCAGTCCCTACTCTAGAGCATCCATTAAATAAAAATGTAATACAGAGGCATAAATGATAATTCAGTAGGGGAGTTCAAATAGAATCATAAAATATCCTCAACTCCAAAGAAGGCATAAAATGAGGGAAAAAGACAATAGATGGAACAGATAGACAACAGATATTTGAATTGATCTATAGCAATGCACATTAATATGAGTAGTCTAAACACACCAGTTAAAAGGCAAAGATTGTCAGAAATATTTTTGAAAGAAAGAAGCAATTATATGCCATCTACAAGATACTTTAAATAAAAAGATGTGGTAGGCTGAATAAAATCCCCACCCCACCCCCAATATTTCTATACTCTAATCTCCAAAACCTGTGAATATGTTACCTAACATGGATGTTTTTAAAGGTTACACATGTTTAGATCAGAAAGGTATTAGGGATTTTCTGGTTAGGCCCAGTCTAATCCCGAGTCCCTAATGGCTTAGAACCCTTACAACTGCAGTTAGAGAAAAGCAACAATAGAAGGCGTGGGAGAGAAAGTGTGAAAGGGACTAGGTCCATTGCTGCAGCTTTGAAGATGGAGGAAGGCAGGGAATTTGGGTGGCCTCTGGAAGGTGGGAACAGCTCTCTACTTACAGGTTTTAAGGGATTGGGGACCTCAGTTCCTGGGGAATTGACTTATTTGAACAACTGAGTAAGAAAACAGATTTTCCCTAGAGCTTCTAATAAGGTATAGAGCCTTGCCCACACCTTAATTTTAGCCCAATGAGACCTGTATTGGAATTCTGACCTACAGAACTGTTAAGATAATGTATTTGTGTTGTTTCAAGCTTCTAAGCTTGCGATTGTTTGCTATGGCAACAACGGAAAACTAACACAGATAACTTAGGTCAAAAGTAAAAGGGTGGAGAAAGATACATCATGAAAACACTTAACAAGTGGGCTAGAGTAACTGTTAATATCAAACTAAGTAGACTTCAGAACAAGGATTATTATAAGGGACAAAAAGAGACATTGCGTATTATCTCTGGCCTATTTCTGTTTGCTAATGTTTTTGAGGTTCAGCCATGTTGTAGGCATGTATTAGTACTGTGTTCCTCCCCCCCCCCCCCCCCCCGGTGAATAGTATTCCACTGTGTGGATATTCATTTTCTGTTTATTCAGTGGTTAATGCATATTTATGATTTATGTGGCTTCAGGTTTGGGATTGTCATAACAATTTTGCTATACGCATTTGAACACAGATCTTAATGTATACATATGTTTTCTATTCATTTTTGTTGGATAGATTCTTGGAGAATTGTTGGGTCATATAGTAAATTTATTAACTTTTGAAGAAACTAGCATACTGTTTTCCAAAGTGGCTGCAGTATTGTATATTCATAGTAGCAATGTATGAGGGCTACAGTTTCTCCACACCATCACCATTTTCTGTATTTTTGTTTATCGCTACTTTTGGGGTGGGATTTAGCCATTGTTACCATTGTTCTAGTCTATGGGAAAGAAAGGAAGCTAATGTAGGGCATCAGATTTTTTTTTTTTTAATCACTTGTGCCTCCACATTGTGAAATATAGTCTGTAGCTGGGTTGCCATATGCCCAACAAAAAGGGGGAAACAGATTTGGGGCAACAGTCAGTATTCTGTAATACTTAAATACAGAATATCTAATTCACAAAATGTAGCTGTTCATCTTTCAGGCACTGACTTTCATCACGTTACAGTTCTATATGGATGTCTAGGGTGAGCAGCAGTAGGAATATATTTACTTATTGGTGGTTTATAATATGCTGTAATGCTGTGAAAATCAACTATTGTTTAAAATTCTGTGCAGCCATTGAAGGTTGTTTTACAGTAGTATTAAACGTATATTGTATGCAAATTTTAGAATATACAGTGCATTTCATTAAAAATTTAAAGAAATCTGTCAAAATATTAACAACAGAATTATAGGCAGCTTTTCATTTTCTTCCTTATATGAATCTGCCCTTGAAAGTTTTCCAGAGAATCATGTATGAGTTTTGTAATCTTTATCAATTTGTATTAATTTAGTAACTTTGTTAGTACTTTTCCCTCAACCTATTTAGTTTTGTACCTTAAGGCAGCCAGGGAAAGAGTTATGCACGAAGATATTTACCATAGTGTTACTAAGAATTAGGTAACTACTTTAAATACAGAAATATCCAGTGATAGGAGAATGGTTAAATAAATATAAAACATTCATTGATTACTGTATGTTATGCAGCCATTTAAAATTTTGTTGTAAATAGTTTGTTTTTTTTTTTAATTTTTTTTAACATTTATTTATTATTGAGAGACAGAGAGAGACAGAGCATGAGCAGGGGAGAGGGAGAGAGAGGGGGAGACACAGAATCTGAAGCAGGCTCCAGGCTATGAGCTGTCAGCACAGAGCCTGACGCGGGGCTCCAGCCCATAGACTGTGAGATCATGACCTGAGCCGAAGTCAGACGCTCAACCAACTGAGCCACCCAGGCGCCCCACTAGTTTTTAAAATAATATGGGAGAAGTGCTTACACTTGTAATACATGAAATAATAAAACACAAAATTGTTTGTATAGTGTGTGATTTCAACTTTACAGAAAAAAAGAGAAAATATTTCCCCCCATGTAATTATAGGTTGTTTTTCCTTTATTTCTTTCCTTCTTTTTTTTTCAAAATCTTTTTTGCTGGTCTTTATCTTAATAATTTCTCTCAATGTGTACAAGTTTTTAAGGTATATGTATTTTTAATGGAAAAATGAAATATATCTAAGAAATGAAAGAAAAGTTGAATGTGGGAAGGAGTGAGATTAATTTCCACATTCTGTTGTAATCTTATTCTTCATTTAGATAATTCTTACATTTGTTCTTTATGCTGCAACTGTATTTGAATATATCTGCAAAGATAATTAGATTATATTGACGATTTAGATAATGTGATACTGATAATGTTTTAAAGTTTATTTATTTTGGCAGGGGGAAGGAGGGAGAGAGAGGGAGCTTTCTAGTTCATTGACTTGTTCTTCTGTCAGCTCCATGTTGATTTTGAGCCCATCTATTGATTTTTTTTAAAATTTCAGATACTGTACTTTATAGTTTAAAATTTTTAATTTCATTCTTTTTAATAGTTTCTTTTTCTTTTTTCTTTTACTGTGAATGTCTGTCTTTCAAGAGTGTGCTTCTTGGCAAAAAGTTATATAGTAGGTTCTTTAAATCTTTGTTGATTGCAGCATCTAAATTATCTCGGGGTTAATTATATGGCGAAAATTGGCTGGAATTTCCTCATTCTTGATATATCAAGTAATTTTGGATTGTGTCATGAACATTTTGAATATTTCATTTCAAAACTCTAGATCTTGTTAAGTCCCCCCAGAGAAATCTTTTTTTTGTTTGTTTCTTTTCTCCTTTCTTTCTTCCCTTTTTCTTTCCTCTCCCACCCCTGCTCCCACAGCCAACACAGTTAGGTTCATACTACAAGTTTGGCCTTACTTTCTGTGGTGGTGATGGTGGTTTCAATGTCAGTTTTTATTTTATTTTATTTTATTTTATTTTATTTTATTTTATTTTATTTTATTTATCTTATCTTATCTTATTATTTGTTTTTAATGTTTATTTTTGACAGAGAGAGAGAGTGTGCGCAGGCGCCAGCAAGAACTTGAGGGAGGCCGAGTGGGGGAGGGGCAGAGGGAGGGAGACACAGAATCCGAAACAGGCTCCAGGCTCCCAGCTGTTAGCACAGAGCCCGAAGAAGCTCGAACTCACGAACAGCAAGATCATGACCTGAGCCAAAGTCGGAGGCTCAACCAACTGAGCCACCCAGGCGCCCCTGTGTCAATTCAGTTTTTAAAGTCTTTTTTGTGCTTTTGAGTCCTCCTTGCATGTCACCCCCAGAGGTTAGTTTGGGACTACAGTAGTAGTTTATGTCATAGATTAATTTTCAGAGTTTTTGCTGTGCTTCTTTGGGTATGTTTTGAGCATACATAGCTTCGGGGTGAATCTGGGGTTTTTGTCAGTTCATACACAGAAGTAGAGAATCCCCTGACCCGCTGTATTCTTCTCTAGGATAACCCCACACCCTCTGCCTTGTTCTGTCAGAGCTTTGCTTCTCATGCTATCACATGGTTCCACCAAATGGGCCCACTTTGTCACAAAATGGTGAGAGAAAGAGAAAGAAAAAATGATGGAGTTCCCCACTCACTGTTCACACAGTAGGGTCTTCCTTTTTTAGTGTTCTATCTGAAAAGATAGCTTTATCCCTCTGGGTCTTATGTGCACCCCTCACTGCTACCACCTACCCCCAGGGCAGTGTAGTTCTTCAGTTAGACCTGGCCTTGTTGCAAGGTTGGAAGTGAAAGAAGGGAAAAGAAAAGAGGATTCTTTTCTCAGTCCCAGAAAAATGGGATTGGAATTTTTGCTCTTGGTGCCTATTACTTAGTTCAGCCCTGATGGGAGCTCAAAGCTGGGACATGAAGGAAAAAAACCCCAAAGCACTCAACACCGCTCTTTGAGTCCTTGTCCAATATTCCTGCTAGTGTTTACATTTCAGAGTCCTCAAGAAGTTGTTTTTAGTATTTTGCCCAGAGTTTTTAGTTGTGATCAGTGGGGGAGAGAGGCTTGCAGTGACCCTCCATGTTGGATCGGATTGGAAATCCTACTAGTAATCTATTATGTGCTGTTTTGTTGTTTCTTCTATTTGTGACCAGATGTCAGTCTTATTTAGAGACCAAATTAATTTCTGATGTATATAGAAAGCAGTTTGAAAAAATCAATAAAAATTTTAACCAAATTAAGGTAATTCTTCATTGTGTACAGAAATAAAGTATTAGCACAATTATTTACTTTTCCACCATAGAAATAATTTCAGATCATTTCAGAGGCTTTAAAATTTCAAGTCTTCATTTAAACTTAGAATTAAGTATGTAGTTGTTTCTGCCCATTTTGTCAGGTTATCCCTATGATGGCAGATTGTAACTGATCTCTTAGCTTCCATCTTGTCTCCCATTTTCAATCCAGTATTTACACAGCAGCTAGAATCATCTTTCTCAAACATGAAATAGATCTTTTTCATCATTTTAAAGCTTATGGTAGCTTCTCATTGTACTTATCAAATCTAGACTTCCACCCTACAAAATTCCAAGTTCAATGGTTGTTCCTTCTCCCACAGACCTCATCTTCAATTCCTAGCCTTTGCGCCATCTTGGCTTTCTTTTTTCTTTTTCTTTTTTTCTTTTTTTCTTTTTTTTAAAAGCAAGCTTCTGCTCTAGGGCCCTTGCAGGTTGTGCCTTTTGCCATTGATATTTAAATGGCTATTTTTTTCTTGTTACTAGAATCTCAAATCAGGTATCACCTCTCCCTACAGAGAGCATCCATCCCCACTGAATATCGCATTATTCTGCTGTATTTTCTTTATAGCTATTATAATTATCTGAACTTATCTGTTAAGAATTCATTTTCTTTTCTCTTGCTTCCCTCTACCCCCACACTTCATTCTGTTTTGTTTACTATAATACTTCCATGTCCTAAAAACTGTCTGGCACATAGTAGGTTCTCAGTAAGTAATATTAACAAGGTCTAAAAATGGAGAGTTGCCATTCCTAAGGTGGTATGATAATGATATCATCAATATGACTATTTTATCATCATTTTTTGCCTTGCAGGGCTTTTCATTCAGTATCATTCCATCCACTTTCCTTCTCCCTACACCCACTCTCAAATTCCTTCACTCTGAAGTTGAAGTGATCTTTTTAAGGCTGCAAACCTTACCATGTTCTATTTTTCCTTAAAACAGTTCTTTCACTGCCGTGCAATTCATCTTGACCCAAATCATAAATGTGACCTTCACAGAATTCTGGCACATGCTGGTCTCTAGTGGAGTGCCTTTTATGTACTTCTTGGTCAGTGACCCCTCCCCTCTTATAGTAGGGTGTGTTATTAGTGTTAAAATGTAGGAGGTACTCAACACATAATTGTTGAAAGAATAAAGTAGAAGAGCTATTACATGATCTAGCTGCATGGTTAGAAGTTTGAACCAGTAAATGCATTTATTAATTAGGGCCCATTTTCAAATTTGTGTAGATAACTAAATATGTTCATTTGGATAAAATGCTCAATAAATAACTAATTTGAATAATATTTTTTATTCTCTAAAAGGATAGTTGAATATTGTACATTGCACATTTCCTAGCAAATTTAAAGAAGTCATTTTTTCTTTTACGTATTCCTAGTTATTATCAGGTTTAAAAATCATCTCTGCTAATAAGTAATTTATACTTTATCATAAAATGGTAAATAGGAATCAGTTTATGGATTTACAATTTTTCTTTGAAACTCAGATTCTACTATAATTCTTTAATGTCGTAACAAAAATAACTTAAATAAAACATTTTTATAGATCAATTGAAATGTATTTGAAACTATATAAAGGAGACTGTAAATACTAAAACATTTTTGATATTGTACTTGAGGATTTTAGATTACCGTATTTTAATGTGATTTAGTTTAGTAGATCACTTGTAAGAATAAAGATATGTTTGAGTTTTTACCCTTGGTTCTTCATCACAGCTTTGGGATTTATAGTTAAAATGCCCATTATACCTTTTAAGTAGATCTTTGGTATAACAACTTGTTCAGTTAGCTATCATTCAGGCATAAATAGGATTATTCACCGTGGTTCATGGATAATTTTTATCCTTCAAATATTTCAGTTTAATATTTCATACAAAAGGGTGATATTTAATAATTAGCTAAGTTAATCACTTTGGGGAAATGGATATCTTTACATTAAAAAACATTTTTTTTAATATTTGTTTATTTTTGAGAGGAGGGGAGGGGCAGAGAGAGAAGCAGACATAGAATCCGAAACAGGCTCCGACCTCTCAGCTGTCAGCACAGAGCCCATCGCAGGGCTCAAACTCATGAACTGTGAGATCATGACCTGAGCCAATGTTGGATGCCTCACTGACTGAGCCACCCCAGCGCCCCTGGATATCTTTATATTTTATTGAGGTCTTGTCCACCAGATGTTAAACCAATCTTAAAGTATTTAGCACTGATTGTAATCAAGGGTGAAAATGGCAGGTGCCGAAACAAATCTGATTTGCAGAAAAAGGTATTTATTTATTTAGACATTGAAGAATAATAATAAAAATATTTTATAGTTATTATTTGAAAGATTTATAAAAATGAAATAGGACTTCAGTGTTAGATATACTCCATTTTATTTAGCAAATAATGTTTTTATTATATTTACTTAGGTACTTAACAGATAATTTAACATCAGGATTAGGATTACCTAAACCAATTAGATTTTCTTTGAAAAGCTATTGTGTGTTGTTTTGTTGTGTTTTGTTTTGTTGGTGGAGGCGTTTCATTTAAACATTTGTTAAGATTGGCAGCAAAATTAAAAATTTCAGGTAGTCAAGGTGTAAACCAAATCATTATTTGAATTTTTGTTAAGAAAAAAATTTGCAAAGGGCAAATTATATAATAATCACCCTTGACTTTAATACTCTTTCTATAGGTTTAAGGAAATATCTTCAAATGTCCTTTGTTAAGACATTTACCTCTGAAGAAGCTCTTCTCAAACTTGTGCATCTACTTAGTCTAAATGTACTTTGTACTTGTGTAAATTACAGCATTGGCATTGGCATTGTGTAGCTCTTGTAGGAAAGTGCTTTTCAAGCCCACGTGGTCCACAGGAGGCCCACACGGGCCCATCGCAGTGTTCTGCTTGGCATCTCCAAGTCTGCACCCTTCCGCCAAGAATCAGTACATGCTACTGGTCATATTAGGGTCATGTACAGTGTTGACATAGCTTAGTGCAGCCCACTACTCCTGCTGGAAAATGAGATTAAAGCTTGGCTTGTAATAGTGCAAGGTAAATGATGACACGCAAAATACTGAATAATCACCTGTTTGGGACAAATTAAGTTGCCTTCAACAAGAAACTCACTTTTAGCACAGTAGAAGTTTATTATTTTGGACTAAAAAAGACTCATGGATCATCAGAATAATCTAGAAAAACATTTAAAAGTAGGGAGTCATAGACCCATCCATGATTATCTCCATCTCATCTTTCTCTCAGTTTCTCTCTCTCATTGTCTCTCTCTCTTCTCTCTCAAAAACACAGCACACATGCACGCACAGTCTCACTCTCACTCTTGCTCTCTCTTTTAGGATCCAGAGAGGTTAATTTTACATTAGAATTCTGTTTTCCTGATCGATTCCTGGTCTACATTTGTTCCCACCCCCCCCCCCCCCCCCCAGACATCAAGCAGCTTTAAATCTATGGAATGCCTGGAGAAATAACAATATGCCCAGAAATGACAATCACAATAAGTAGAAACATTTGCATTTGTGTAGTACTACAGGTTAACTTAAATTAGTTAATTGTACTTGTGATTATCTTTGAAATTATACCTTTCATTTCATTTGCAGAATCATTAATAATTCTTCTTAAAACTTGTTTTATTCTGGTGCATGGGTAATATTGTAAACTATCCTAAATGAGATAGTTTTAGTTTAATACTAGATTGACTATAGTTTTAGTTCTTTATCTGTCTACATTTTATCAATCTCAAAAAACATAAAGTTAATGAAGTAGGTGGCTTTGTATTTCAAGAATGTAATTTTATTTAATTCTGCTATTTTTTCTACTCTCTTTATATCATATTCAGTATTTGGTATGATTATCATCAGGAAGGATATTAAATTTTTTTAATGTTTATTCATTTTTTGAGTGATAGAGACAGAGCACAAGCAGGGAAGGGGCAGAAAGAGAGGGAGACACAGAATCCAAAGCAGGCTCCAGGCTCTGAGCTGTCAGCACAGAGCCCGATATGGGGCTTGAACCCATGAGCCGTAAGATCATGACCTGAACTGAAGTCGATGCTTAACCAACTGAGCCATCCAGGCGCCCCAGGAAGGATATTAAAAGAATACCACAGAACTTGACAGAGTTGTATAACCCATTAAATAAACTTCTTGTTAATTAAAAAATTGATCAGGAATACTACGTTTTAATTACTAGAAGAGTTACAGTTTTCAATTATTTAAATTATAAATAAGTTTATTCCCTATAACATATAGAACTAATAGCCTTTTAATTGTATTCCACCACTGAATCCAGCATGTTAAATACATTAATTAATATGTTTAGAAAAATCATAGCTAACATTTATTGAGGAATTACATTATGCTACCTGCTACACTAAACACTTTACTTGAACTTATTTAATCCTTACAACCACACTTTGTGGTAGAAACTGTTTTCTTCCCCCATTTTCCAAATGAAGAAACAAAGATACTGAATGGTAAATAACAGCAAGTAAATGGTAGAGCATGTATTCAGGTTTGTCTTGCTTGAGACTTAACTTTAGTTGTGATGTAATGATGCCTTTACTTTAAAATTTCATTAAATGGAATGTGGCATTTAGTTTTACCAATCCAGTGTTTTTTGTTCCCAGAAGTTACTTTGAAATTTAATGAAAGATCATTAGTAGTATATTTTTTCCTTTAAAGTTAAAACCACCATGTTTAAATAGACTCCACGCACATATTTATCTGTTTGTCATTTCTCCATATATAGACACACATATTTGCATTTATACTTGAAAGTTTTCAGTTTTTCTTCTGCAGTTGATGTCTAGCTTCATTTCGTTATAGTCAAAGATATGTATGATTTCAGTCTTTTTATATATTGAGACTTGTTTTGTGACCTAACATATGGTCTGTTCTGGAGAATGTTCCATGGGTACTTGAGAAGATTGTGTATCCTGTTGTCGGGTACAGTGTTTTATATGTCTGTCAGGTCTAGTTGGTTTACATTCTTATTCAAGTTCTCTATTTCCGTATTGAGCTTCTGTCTAGATGTTCTGTCTATTACTGAGAATGGTAAATTGAAATTTTCAGCTATTTTTGTAGAACTGTGTATTTCTCTAATCAATTCTGTTAATGTTTGCTTCATATATTTTCATGTTTTATTGTTTGGTGCATATGTTAATAATAATTATATCTTCCTGGTTAATTGACCCTTTTATTAATATATAATGTCCTTTTTCATCTCTTGAAACAGCCTTTGACTAAAAGTCTATTTTGTCTGATATTAGTATAGCCACAGTATCTCTTTTTTTGGACTACTTTTTACATAGAATATCTTTTTCTACCCTTTCACTTTCAATCTATTGTGTCTTTGTGAATCTTAAGATTTGGACCTTGTGGACAATATAGAGTTGTGTAATTTTTTTAAATCCATTCTGTGAATCTCTGTGTTTGACTGGAAACTTTAATACAGTTAACATTTAAAGTAACTGCTGATAAAACAGTACTTAATTCTGCTATTTTGCTATTGTGTTCTCTGTGTTTTGTAACCTTCTTACCCTTCCTTCCCTTCATTACTGCTTTTTCCTTGTGTTTAGTTGATTTTTTTGTGGTGACCATTTTGAATGCCTTCTCATTCCTTTTGTGTAATTTTTTTAGATATGGCCTCTGTGGTTATTACAGATATTACATTTAACATCCTAAACTTATAACAGTTTACTTCAGGTTGATACCAAAACTTCATAGCATACAAAATATCTGGTCCCGTTCAGCTCTGTCCTTCTTCCCTTTTTTATTTTTGTTTTCTTTTAAATGTTTATTTATTTATTTATTTTGAGAGAGAGAGAGAGAGAGAGAGAGAGAGAGAGAGCACAAGCAGGGAAGGGGCAGAAAGAGGGGAGAGAGAGAATCCCAAGGAGGCTCCACCCTGTGAGTGCAGAGAACCTGATGTGGGTGGGGCTTGATCTCCCGAACCACAAGAGAATGACGTGAGCCAAAATCAAGAGTTGGACGCTTAACTGACTGAGCTACCCAGGTGCCCATATTTTATGTTTTTTAAAAATGTTAATTCCAGGGTAGTTAACAGTGTTATATTCATTTCAGGTGTACAATATAGTGATTCAGCAATTCCACATATTACTCACTGCTCATCAATATAAGTGTATTCCTTAATCCCTTTTACCTATGCCCCCCACCTCTCCTTTTCTAAGCATCAGTTTCTTCTCTATACTTAAGAGTCTGTTTCATGGGTTCCCTCTCTTCCCCTACCCCAAGTTCGTTTACTTTGTTTTTTAAATTACACATATGAGGGACACCTGGGTGGCTCAGTGGGTTGAGCATCCGACTTCGGCTCAGGTCATGATCTCGAGGTCTGTGAGTTCGAGCCCCGCGTCAGGCTCTGTGCTGACAGCTCAGGGCCTGGAGCCTGCTTGGGATTCTGTGTCTCCCTCTCTTTCTGCCCCTCCCCCGCTCATGCTCTGTCTCTTTCTCTCTTTGTCAAAAATAAACATTCAAAAAAAAATTAAGAAAAAATAAATTACACATAAGAGTGAAATCATGTGATATTTGTCTTTCTCTGGCTTATTTCACTTATTCAGCATTATACTTAATAGCTCCATCCATGTTGTTGCAAATGGCAAGATTTCATTCCTTTTTATGGCTGAATAGTATCCTATTGTGTGTATGTGTGTACACACACATGCACGCACACACACACACTGACACATACCACATCTTTATCCATTTATCTGTTGATGGACAGACATTTAGGTTGCTTCCATAAGTTGGCTATTGTAAATAATGCTGCAATAAACATAGGGGTCCATGTATCCCTTCAAATTAGTGTCTTTGTATTCTTTGGGTAAATGCCCAGTAGTGGAATTACTAGATCATCTGGTAGTTAGTTCTATTTTTAATTTTTTGAGTAACTTCCACAGTGCCTATACCAGTTTACATCCCCACCAACAGTGCGCAAGCGTTCCTTTTCCTCCATATCTTTGCAAAGACTTGTTGTTTTCTGTGTTTTTGATTTTCGTTCTGACAAGTATGTGATCATATCTCACTGTGATTTTGATTTCCTTTTCTCTGATGATGGATGATATTGAGCATCTTTTCATGTGTCTGTTGGCCGTCTCTATCTCTTCTTTGGAGGAGTGTGTCTGTTCATATCTTCTGCCCATTTTTAAATTGGATTACCTGGTTTTTTGGGCATTGAATTTTAGAAGTTATTTATAACTTCTATTTTGGATACTAACCCTTTCTCAGATATGTCATTTATACATATCTTCTCTTATTTAGTAGGTTGCCTTTTAGTTTTGTTGGTTGTTTCATTTGACTTGCAAAAGCTTTTTATTTTGATGTAGTCCCAATAGTTTCTTTGTGCATTTGTTTTTCTTGGCTTAGGAAACATCTAAAAGGATGTGTTGTAGCCAGTGTCACAGAACTTACTGCCTGTGTTCTCTTCTAGGATTTTAGTGGTTTTCTGCCTCACATTAAATCTTTAATCCATTTTGAATTTATTTTTGTATGTGGTATAAGAAAGGGGTCCAGTTTCATTGTTTGCATGCTCCTGTCCAGTTTTTCCAGCACCATTAGTTGAAGAGACTGTCTTTTTCCCATTAGATATTCTTTTCTCCATGGTTGAGATTAATTGACTGTATAATTGTGGATTTATTTCTGGGCTCTCTTTCTGTTCCATTGATCTATGCGGTATATGTAGTCACTGAAATCTTTATTTCTTAGGTTGTGTTCAGCTAGGGTTTTGACAGATAACTTCTTTGGATGCCAGGAGCTAAACAAAACAGAACAAAACAAAACACGCACACACACACACACACACTCACACACACACACACACACTCACACACAAACAAAACCCACAAGAAACAAACAAAAAACCCAAATCTCTGCTTGTCTTTGCAGGTTGGTTCTGTGCCACATCAGTCTTTCATCACTTAGCCAGGCTTGCACTCTCTGAGTGATCAGCTTAGGGTGGAAGGTTGTGGTCCTCTTATTTCCTATAAGATCATACTTCTTGTTCTGGACATGCCCATGGACTTCTACATTTTCCTAAATACATGGATGCTTTTAAATGTCCTAATTTCCCGAGGAAACTCTCACCAGCTCTTGCTCCAAACCTTAGGTGGTCTTTTTAATGTTTTCACTTATAATCTTTTGTGCCAGGCATCTGCTTGTTCTTAATTCAGTTTGCAGTATATTCAAGAGCAATGCCCACCACTTTTTTTTGAGTTAGACAAAAAAGAGATATTTTGTGTCAGACCTTCAGGTAGCTCCTAAACAAGTTAGAAGAGAATTACACAATATTTTGCAATTATGGCCTGCGTTGCTCCCTCCAGAACCAAATACCAGTTTCCCACACTGGAAACTGCATTCCTCTTCAAGATTGCTATGGTACCAAGAAGGGGCTAGGGTAAGGGCAAGTAAAAATGCCACAAAGCTATCAAGATGTCTCTTTTGTGGCATTGTTCATTTGGTTTTCATAAATCTTTGGCTGTTTTCTAGGATTATTGCAAAGTTGGTGTGCTTATTTTTGATGTTTCTGTGGGATGATGAGAATTTGGAGCTGTATATTCTGCCACTTCACTGATGTCACACTGCTTTCTTTTTGAAAATTATTCTCTTGATGGTTTAATAGGAATAACAAATATTATTAAAAATTAAATTATCTTAAAATTATCCATTTGAAATATTATTTATTGAAAATTTTCTGTATATTTGCTTTTTACATCTGATTTTATGTTATCTAAATAATTTTGACCCCCTGCCTCAGCGCTGAGGAGGCTGGATGGGCGGGTTGGGTGCAATGGCTCTAGTCTGGGCAAAGGCATCTTCATGTTCTCGCCCTGACACCGGTGTTTGATCCAAACTAGTGGCCATGGCCCTTGATGAGAATGTTTGTGGGCTGGTTGTGCCCAAGCCTGGTGTCCGTGTGGCTGGTATGGAGCCCACTCATCCACTCCCCTACACGTAAATGATGAGCAGACTCGACAGGGCCACAGTGGCCTAGGCCAGCAGGAGGGAGAACCACTACTGGTAGGTGTGCAACAGAGAGAAATTATGTGAATCATTCCAAGCTTTGTTAAGAGTTATCTTGATCAATGAAACACAGATCTTCTTAACAGAGTTGAGAAATTGGGCTGGCCCTTTGTCCAGTTATATCACTCTTCTGTGTCATCTGTGTTTAACCTGTTTATTTCTCCAATGTCTATCAGTCGGTTGCTAGGAAGAGGCCCAATGTTTGTGTTTTCACTAGATCAGTTTCAGAGACTGCTAAAAATTAATCCAGACTGGAAAACCCGTAGATTTAGGTGCTGGTGACAGGTCACAAAAATCATGAGCCCTCATTTTGAAGAAATTTATGCCATCAAGCTGTATGAAACTATGGTATGGCAGCTTCAGAAGAAGAAATACAAAGTGCTTGGTATAAATGAATGACAGAATACAGGGTTCCAGTATGATGTCAGCTGCTTGAATTTGCTGGACCACTGTGATCAACTCCTCACTTTGTTAAAAGATATCAGAAGTATCTTGGAGCCAACTAGAGGCAGGGTCACCCTTCCCTGGCTTTACCCTTTCATCCCTGTGCAGAAAACGTAGGTGGTAAGTGGGAGAAACAATGAGAAATCAAGGGACAGAAATGGGAAGAACAAGTGAATAGTCTGCCTGAAGTTTTCAGAAAAACTGGTTTTGTTACCAAAGCTTTCACCAGACTACCGTACCTGTGTGAAGGGGACATGTATGATGGCTATTATGTTCTGGATGATGCTGCCTCTGTTCTCAAACTTGAATAAACACGTGGAGGCCCAAGTCTTCAGAGCCCACACCAAGAATATGCACTCCAGAAGAGGGTATGCGTTTGTGGTTATGTGAAGGGGAGGACCTTTGGGGATTGCCATTGTAAATATCATGTAGGGACTTAAGAAGCCCAAATACTAATTATTTCTTTGTAGTGTGTAAAAGGAATTTTTTTTTAAAAAACAAAACCCCAACTCTTTGAGGATTTTTCTCAGCTCTTAGTAATACAGGTCACATTCCAATTTTGGAGATATTTTTTATACTTAATTGTAGTAGGGACTCATTCCCAGTCAAAGCAATAGCCACAACCTCACATGGAACCAATATATGTGGATCGTTTTTAATAAAATGAAGACTGGTGATAAAGCTGTCCATTCACTTGCAAATATTTGGTTATAAGTTATAGCACTGATACTCTTTCATGTTTAGAAATCCTTTCTATCATTCGAAAAATGTTTTGAATCTTGACAGTAAACATTTTTTGGAGATGAAAAAATAATTTTTAAACATATATATTTATTTAAATATATATATTTGTTTAAATATTAAATATATTAAATATATTAAATATTAAATAAAATTTATTTAAATATATATTTATATAAATATATATTTATTTATATTTAAAGATATATTTATATAAATATATATTTAAATACATAAATATATTTATTATATTATATTTATTATATATTATATTATATTTATATTATATTTATATAAATATATATATTTATTTAAATATGTGTTTATTTAAATGTGTATATTTATATATAGATATTTATTTAAATATACATATATATATAACTTAATATGGCCATTAAATTATTAGAATGTAGATAATAATGATAGAGAAGATGGAAAATTATTGAATAAGGATTGTTTTGTATTTACTTCAGCACTGGGTCTTAGACCTGATGGTAGTCCTTTGATTTTTAGCACAAATAAATTAGCCTAGAGAGACTGTTCTTTACATGATTCCTGAAATGAGGTAATGTCCTTAGTGGCTACTGTCTTCATAGATGCTGAGTCCTTATACTTTGATTTACTATATATCCACACATGAATATACCTAATTCATGGATTTTTGAAGGATTTACTTTGAATGGGATTTTAAATTTAATAAAAAAGCATTTCGGGAGTAATATTCATTTAAAAAAAACAAAAGGTTTCAGGTCTTTACACTATTTATGTCATATTATCCTGTCACAACTAAATGTGGCTATCCATAGCTTTGGTTTTTAACTTAGTTTAAAGCAAATCTTTTTTTGTTTCTTACTATTAAATATTCATCACACACACGTGGTGACATTTCTCTAACAATTTTGAGATAAACTTTATTTTTTAACTTATGTAATAGTTTTTGGAATCCATACCTAGTATGATGTGATCTTCTAAAAACTCGATGATATTTGGATGTAAACTGAGGGCCCAGTTGAGTAAGTATGTTTATTTATAGCATTATTCTGGTTGTTTTTAACCTAACCTAGTTTAAAATCTCTGGTTCTACCTTCATGAAGCAGATGTTTGTGCATAAAAAGCACTATAGAAATCTATTGTAAACCTTCGTTTAGCGTGATTTCAACGGTGCACAGATAGATGCTATAAATGCCCTTAGCTAAACATGACTGCAGTAAAAGTTAAAAAGGAGTCTGGAATTTGATTTATCTTGTTTTGAGATTTAAGTCACCATTATATGTATTATTTGCTAAATAAGTTAGACACATGTATGTTAGAAATTACTAATGGAAAATACATGTTCTTTGTATCTTCATTTAAAATAACATAACTACAAACATTTTTTTCAAATCAGTCAATTTATTTTAATTTTGATTGCTAGGAATTCATTTTACAAAGTACTTACCAATGAGAAGTTGATGTGTTATGTAAATTTAAAATTGTAATGGTCACAAATAATTGTTGGACTATTCCTGTAAATATATGTTGCACAACATACATATACATAGCAACACATATAATATGTATGTTACATGTTGCATATAATTTATGTATTTATTTAAATTTCCTCTCTCTCTCTATATATATATAGATTATTTTATTGGTTAACTTACATAAATATGAAATACTTTGAAAATCATAATTGTATTTTAAAAATTTACTCTTTTGTTAAGTTACTTTTCAAGCAAGTGAAAGGTAGTCCGTTATCTTAAAACACATTTAAGTATTTGTGCTGTCTGATCATTTAAAGGTCTTTGTGTAAGATTACTGTAACAATGCACTTATGTGTGTGTATATGTGTGTGTGAGAGAGAGAGAGGGAGAGAGAAGAAAGTGAAGAGGAAGAGAGAGATCTGAAACCAACCTACACATCCTTGTTACAGTTATGGCTACCTGATAACTTAGAACAAGAATCAGAGCAGCAATTTAAAACATCATATTAAACTCTCTTGCACCCTCTGTTGTTTTTTTGGGGGAACACTGCACATACCTTCCCATGATTGTATTGGCATTAGTCTTACTAAATCCCTGTTAAAATTAGTACTTAGTTTATTGTATTTACTCCAAATTAGATTAATAGTAAGGTAACATTTATCTGTAATTCTTAGTTGATGTTTCCTTGTATTACAGATATGTTTTTATTGTATAACACCTTAAATCAAAGAGGAGCCTCTCTGTCTTTGAATTCTCCTAGTTACCAACCAGTTCAAGCCCCATCAAATGTTTCACGCAAATGAAAATCTCCGCAGGGTATACAGTACACTGTATATACAGTTTTCCAGAATTACAAATTCTGCCTGTTCTTTTGTAAATCTTTCAATTGTCAGACAGTTTCCTTCCAAAATAAGAATCTGGAATCGTCCATACTAAAATTCAGAATTTATAACTGTAAGGAACAGATGTTTTCATAAACATTTGCTATAATTAATTTCAACTAGAGGATTGAAGGAACAAAGCAGTTTTTCCTGCTTCAAAACTTCATTGCCTTTTCCCCATATAGCAAACTCTGAAATCTTTTCTCTAATACTGTTTGGAAAAACAGTTGTACTCCTTATTTGGTATGTTTTCGAGAAAGAAAAACTGCTTCTTTTCCTTATTCCCATCCTTTGAAGGTCACATCTAATGTGATATACTCATTTTGAAACAAGTATAAAATGGAGAAACCTTTGTAATATATTATGATGGCAAAACCTAGTTTAAAAACTGAACGTCTCTTAATTGTTTGAAGGATTTTATATTTGATCTGGTAAATATCAGCAGAAAGGGAAAAAAATTCTGTTCGTGAGATCTTATGTGTTTAATCATAATCTTTAGTTTTAAAGAAAAAGAAGGCTTATATTTTAAATGTATGATATAGCACTTATTTTATACTGATTATAGAATGTTTCACAGGAAATGTCTGCAAGCTGTTAAATAACATGTGTTGTAGGAAATTTTCATTTAGCAAGAAACAGACTAATTTTCTTTCAATCTTTTTAGTTTACTTATTATAATACCATTAATTTTTTTAAGAAAATGAAGTATGTTGTGTGAGTAATCCTACAGTGTCTGTGTTTTCAAAGAATTAACAAAATATACCCAGCTAAATTGATCTTAAACATTTAAGTGTTTGGGGGTAATTTTCTCCTATACAATTTGGCAATAGTTTTGAATGCTGTAATCCATTTTAGGATTTTTGTTAACGAAAAAAAGAAAAGAAAGAAAAGAAACCTGAAAGTGCATTTTGAAAAAAGAATAGAGTTAAAAGTTAGTAAGTGGACTCAGTCCAGTTCTTGTCCTGCTAAACACTTTGGCACAGCTGTAAAGATTTTGAAAAGAACCAACATTCTTGACTAATCTGTCAACTATAAAATGTGCAAAGAAAAATAGGTAGCTGTCATTAAAATTACATTTCAGCTTTCAATAACCATTTAATGAGTGGCATAATTATATAAGTATGGTGCCTTAAGTACTGTACTCAATAATTAAAAATAATCTCATCTTTAAAGTGAAAGCTCTGTAATTACTATTTGACTTAACCAGGACCACTATGATGATCTCCAGTGGCACCTTAGATTGTTCAAAGTGGATTAAAAGTATAAATTAAAATAGATAAATCATTGAATTATTAAGCTTTAAAAAGCATAAAAATGAATATAACCTGATGCTTGAAAGTTACATTACAAGAATTAGGAGTATAAAATGTAATCACAATCTAGTCTTTTTAATGTGTTTCTAAGAATAAATGGTCTATTTATTAGTAGCATACTATGGTTTCCTGAAGACTATACTTTGAAGTATGTATTTTAAAATGTAAACTACTAAAATTAAATTAAATTTCTTTTAATAAGCATATATATTTTATATTGTGGCATTGGTAAACATTTTTTAAACTTCTTTAGCACATTTATTTTTATTCTGTAATCTCTAAACTGGCAGGTATGAATTTGTTCTGCGTCTGATACAATGAATATAACTGTTTCTTAAGTGGAAATTTTTTTTCTAAATGTTTGGCATTACTACATGATGCAGAAATATCTTTCAGTGTTGTTTTTTCGTTTTTAAAACTGCTGAACTTTTGCCCATGGTTAAAATAGAAAGTTTCAGGAAGAATATTAAGGTGTATTAAAAGCTCCTTAGAATGCATTCACCACCTCCCCAGCCTGCTTTCTGTTTAACTTCTTTGCTTACCAAATTCCTGGAGCATGGAGAACTGGGAACTGAAAACATTCCAGGTCCTCTCTCTGTTGCTCTCTTTTGACTGTGTGGCCAGGACAGGTGATTTGGTCACGAACAAAGAATTTCCCTTTATTTATAATCATTAGTGTATTATTAAATAGTTTATAAATTTCAGTTTTGTTTGTGATTCATAAAAGGAAAATGTCTCTGTACTGTACTTCATTTGTTCCTGTTAATAATTACTTTGATAGTATTCTTATTCCAACTTAGGAGTTGGTGGTATTAGTTCATATTATAGCATCAAAATGAATTTTTTGACTAGAGAGCTCTGATTACAAAAGCTATTTGGGGGGTAGGGATAAAGGGTTATATGTTTTTGGACCCAATATACTGCATAGAGCTGTCACACAGCAGCTTTTCAACTAAAATACTCAGTTTCACAATCTTCATTATTTCGTATTTTTAAAATTTTTTTTTCCAGGAGATTCAAATAAAAATGGAAGAAGAAGTTCTACTTTAGATTCTGATGGGACTTTTAATTCTTATAGGTAGGTGACAAATTATTACAAGATACTATACAAGCTACCTAATGTTACAGGATTCTAAGAGTAGTAAGGAATTGTTACCTGTGTTTTAAAAATACGTCAAATGTAAAGGATATTGTGATATGTGATTGTTCTGCAGACTTATTGAGTAATGAAAAATGTAACCTTTTAAATTCTTGAGTAAATGGCCTTATTGTAGATACCAGTTGTTAGTGTATACAGGATAATTGGTATGAATGCATATGTAGTGTTAAACTCCGTTATAATCAATTTTTGTTTTTGTTTTTCCAGTATATCTGTTACAGTACTAAAGGCTTCCTTTTGTTTAAGTTTCCTTTTAAAACAGGATATATTCCTTATGAGCGTCTAAGAGTATGAAATGTACTCCCTGGTTACATTAAGCACTGTTTGTTAATATCCCCTTTGACTCTTCAGCAAACAGGACAGTTACATCTCAATTAGTGATTTTTTAAAAAGGATACACGAGTTAAGAAAACCTGGATCTTATCTAGTATTTTGGTAATGTTCTCCTTATAACTTGATATGCTTGAGTAAATGTTTATGGATTTTGTACCTTCATAACAGGGAAGCCTAGGAAGAAGAAAAATTATATTATTTCCAGTAGTATTTGAAACTTCCTATACTGAACCAACGTGATATAAGAACTAGGTTGTTTTGTTTTAAGAAAAAAAGGTACATATTCAGTAATAATACATTTTGGCATTGTAGATAGCAATGCAGATTCTTGAGGAAATACTTTGAGTCCATTGTCCTTATGATTAACTAGTTGTGACACTTTGCAGTGACCCCATAAAATACACACGAGAACCACTACACACCTGGAAACTCATTTAAACATTAAGCTGTAACTCCGTTTATGTAATAGATACGGGGGTTTACGATTGAAATCTTCATATTTTTACTTGAATACATATTGGATATCCCTAAGTGGAACTGTGTCATTTGTTTTTTTCAAGTCCCAGACACGCTTTTAATATCTAGAATAGAACCTTGTATACAGGAAGCACTTAATAGGAATGTGGTCAATGGGAAAGTTTTCTACAGTTTGTTTCTGAATTCCAGAAATGAGATGGTAATTGAAACACTTGACATCTTTATTTTATATCAGTTGGGGTATGTATAAATAATCAGTCGTTCAAGTGTCACAGATACTACAAAAGGCTTATGTTCCCATGGTGTTCTAGAAGGGTATTATCACAGCAGTAAAGCTCATATGTTGTCATTATATTTTCACTGTACTCATCCTACCTTATAAATGTTGGGATTCTTCAAATCCTTCTTTTAGTGCTGAAGTAAATATAAAAGATAGTTAAACATTCATGCTTTGATATGTAAGTGAGGAATGTTAATATGGTAATACATGTGAAGTCTATATTAGTATCATTATTAGATATAAATACGGTAAAAAAACTAAGACAAAAGAAAAATAGAGATGTATTTCAAAAGAAGGAAAATCCGTATGTGTATAAATTTTGTTGGTGAATTCAATTTTATAATTACATTTGTCGTTTAGCTAATTATAGTAAATAATGGACATAATATAAAGTTAAGAGAAATGTGTTAATGTGAAGGCTCGGCATTATCTTGTAGCTTATTTTATTCTTGAATAGTTTGAAGATTAAAGTATTTTAGTATTGAATGATAATTGTACTTTGAAAATGAACTCCTAATGCAACTTTGCACAATAAATACTAATGTTGTTAACTAATATAATTTTAATCAATGCCTGTCAGTGTTGTAATGTTAGGATATTAATTTATTGTTGTAATTAAAAAGGCAAGATAAAAAGCTCAGGTAGTACAATATATAAAAACGAGCTTTTAATAGTTGGCAGGCCAGTGCTGTTATTAAATAGTATTATAGTATTTAAGGTGTGAAATGAATATTTTTCTACTCAGCAGGCAATAGCTCTTACAATGTAATGAGCTTACTTGTGAATTTGACACTTGGGTTAAATGCAGAATTCATAGAAGCAGAGCTCTGGGGTGTATTTCCATATTAAGGTTAACTGATAAAACCTGGGAATTTTCGTACAATCATACTAAAATGGCAACAGAATTGTCAGTAAAATTCACTTTTGAAAACGAAAATTATTTTTCTGTTGCTATCATTGCTGTTTTAAACTTAATAAATAAGTTATTAGAACAATGTGAATATTTCAACCCTCAAAGATCCTTTAACCTTAACAATTCTACCTTTGTATTATTTAAACTGTCTCAGAAATCCTGACCTTTCTTCACAGTCAGACAATTCTGGCTGTCAGCCTAGTACCATCATATTCAAGCTATATATACTTGTGTCCAGGATAATGATTAGCCTTAGTTTATTATCTCATAAGACAGACTTACAGTGTCTAACCTGCTCCCTCCTCACATGTGTTTTAAAGACTGAGATAAAATGTGTATGGTAAAGCCTTTTGAAAATCCAAATGCAAAACTATGGCATTATTAGTTCTTTGGATATTATTCTTTCCTATAAATTGGCAACTTTGTTGCCTTAGTCTTCACTTAACCCTCCAACACGTGTACCTTTTGTAGCATATGCCAAGGTTTTATTGACTTTTGAATTCAGTCTTAAATTCGTCACCTAAGTCTGTAGTCTTTCCATTATTTATCTTATCATGGTTTTAGATTGTCACTTTCAAGAGAGTGTAGTCACTGATTTTTGTTGTTTTGTTTTTCATTTGTTAATATTTAAATGTAGTGAGGTGGTTCAAATCCTGACTCCAAGTACTTTGGAAACGTGGGACAAGTCTTAGCCTCAGTTTCCTCATCATTAAAGTGGGGGTAATAAGACACTTGTTATAAGGAGTTAATGGGATGGTGTCACATGGTAAGTGCTGCATAAATATTAGCTGCTTTTATCTTCCAGTCAATGTCATTATCATCATTGTCATCATCGTTAACCTTCTGGTATTTAGAATTGTTTACAGTGCTCTGATACGGAGACACTAAAAGGAAGGTAAAAAAAAAATGTGTCTTACAAGAAAATAACTTTTGTCTGTTAGCTGAAAGGGAGCTAAGAACAAGCTTAACCTGAGGCTTGAAACTCTCAATCTCTGGTACAATATTCTGGGTTGCCTTTGTACAGCCATTTTGTGCACAGAGTAGTGATAAAAGGCAGATGTTTTACTATTTGTATAAGTTCAGAGGTGGATTTTTGGAATTTTGACAACTTTCGAAATCTATAATCAATCAGATCGTAACATGATAGTTTCATATGCCTAACGTTCATAGATTTGTTGTTCTTAGGCCAGGAGGTTTTACTTGGATTTGTGTCTTTTGTGGTTTTACTTCATTGATTCCAGTGGAGTACAGCTGAATTTAACTCCTAAGGCACCAGTATGATTATTATATGGTGCCTAGGTAATAGAGTAGATTTTTAGAAGTTTTTGTTAAAATTCAGTTACATGTCCCCCAACCATTTTGCAGATGATGTGTTAAAATGGAAATTTTATAAGAATTGAGAAGATATTATTGGTTTATGCAGTAGATCATATGCTTTTTAAAGACCAGCGTTTTCTGTCAGATTTGTATGAGCGCTCTGTATGTCTTATTTAACTATTAAACCTGAGAGACCCTTGCTGGGTATGAAAGAAGAGTAGTCGTTTGCCAATTAGCAGTCTGCAGTAGATGATTAACTTAGTGACTGTAACGCAGGGCCACATGGTAGAAGGAATATTCTCTCCGCACCACCCTCCTCCTCTTCCCAAGGGCAGCTGACCTTCTCCTCTCCAAAGAGGCGAGCCCCTTGCCAGCACATATGACTACAGACTATTACATTAATCTGTTTAGCTGTAGTACCAGCTGCTTGCATGTTTTTAATTATCTTATTAGATGGTATAACAGTGACCTATGAAATAAATTGAAGGTGAGCATTTTTAAACTTTCCTTTTTTTACCCTAGGTTTCTAAATATCTTTATTGATCAAATTATAACTTTCCACAAAAGTTCAGAGAAGTCTATATGGTTTTTGAGTCAGTGTAATGCTTTTTTCACATGTAATGTTATAATTCCCCAAATAGAAAACAACTTCATTTTTGCCTCATTTTTTATCTAGGATTTAAAGATTGAGGATTGCCTCATTTAAGATTTAGGTTGTATTTCTGTAGTGACAAATCCATGTGAAGATACATTGGTTAAATAGTCAATTTAGTTAGAGAAGACTCAAGACCAGTTATTGGCATTCTCTGGGAAACTCAGAATATTGCTTCATTTTCAGACATCATCTTGGCATTGTATAAATGTCATAGGATAGAATATAAGTCATTGTAGATTATTTTTAAATACACTTGTATATGTAACTGTGATTTTCTAGATTCTGATATGTGGTAGTAAATCATGTAGTCTATCCTAATTATTTTTACAATTTAATTTCACATGGTACCATTTCTGGGTGTATTTTCCCAAGCTGTGTCATTAAGAAAAATGTATTGTCTTGTGAATTTTGACAATTGGATGATTTTCAAATAATACTTTGTAACTGAAGTGTTGACTACTGAAGATACAGTTGGAGATAGTAATAACCAGTGATTGTTCTAACTCATAGCCAATAAACAAAGAGTGTAATAGTTAGAAACCCTGGTGTTGAATGAAAAAAAAAAAAAACACAGATAGTGGGATGCAGAAAGGATTGCAAAATACTTGAGCATGTCTTTTGAATTAATAAATCCTACAACGGGGATAGTGGGATGCTTGAGACTTGAAAATTTATAAAGACCTTAAATATTTGTAAAGTACACGCAATGTTTTTGTAAATCAAGAAATACCCATTCTTTTTGGCTTCCTATTTTTTTTTCCTGTAAAGAATTGCTATATTTCATATTTCAAAAGAAAAAGGTAACTTTTTTCCTTCATATATTTTATTTTCTTGCCTTAAAAAGGAAAGAAGATAAAAAGCCATTTGGCTCTAAATTGGTGGTATTTAAAATTTCTTAATATTGAAGTTGCCTCGCTTCAATGTGGGAGTATTCTATACTCTATACAATGTGGTGTATTCTTTTTTTTTTTTTTAATTTTTTTTTCCAACGTTTTTTATTTATTTTTGGGACAGAGAGAGACAGAGCATGAACGGGGGAGGGGCAGAGAGAGAGGGAGACACAGAATCGGAAACAGCCTCCAGGCTCTGAGCCATCAGCCCAGAGCCTGACGCGGGGCTCGAACTCACGGACCGCGAGATCGTGACCTGGCTGAAGTCAGCCGCTTAACCGACTGCGCCACCCAGGCGCCCCTACAATGTGGTGTATTCTGTAGCCCACAGAGTTAAAGGCTGTTGAAGTTGATAAAATGTTTTGAAAATATTATAGTTGGTTTGGCTTCTTGAATCTAAAGTTAATTATTTTCCAGAATAATAAAAATACCTTAATTTGAACATTGTTTAGTCATTGAGTAAACTTTAAAAATTTAGGCTTACAGTTTTATCACAAAAATATTTATCCTATGTACATGTAATCAGTAATTTGAGAGAATGTGGAAAATATTTACACATTCTATCATTTACATTTATTTTTAGCATAATACCTTTTTTCCCCATTTGTGTGTGTTAAGTGTGCATGTCTTAAATCAACCATGAAGTAGTGATTCAAAATATTAGTAGAGGTAATAGAACAAAAGCATACTTTGGATTTAAAATTTAGAAATATGGGTTCTGGTTATACTCTTAGAGTGATAGAAGTTTGTTAATCTGTTATATTTAAGAATATGGAGTCCGAGAATTAATTTAATTGCTGAATGTTACGCTGTTAGTCTGTTCAGGCTGCTAGGTGGCTTATAAGCAACAGAAATTTATTTCTTACAGTTTTGGAGGCTAGGAAGACCATGATTAAAGTGCTGGTAGATTGGGTGTCCAGTAGGAGCCCACTCCTGGTTCTCTTTCTTTTCACAGTGTTCTTATATAGCAGAGGGGCCAGAGAGCTCTCTGATCCACAAGTTCTATTCATGGGCCCACCTCCAAACATCCATCCCACTGGGTGTTGAGGTTCAACAAGGGGAAGCAGGGGGGAGACATCCAGAGCACAGCATATACTAAAGATAATAGAGACTAACTTGAATTTCCATCCACTCTTCCACCACCCGGTCATTTTAAGCAGTTTCTAGCCTTTGCCATTTTATTTTTCCAGGGTATCATAGCTTAGTGTGCAGATGAGAGAGGTTTTTCCTGATTCTTAGAGCATCGCTTTTCTCACTTTGTGTTGTCTACATTTTGTTGAGAATTCACATACCTATATGATACAAACTCTACACATTTTTAAGAATAAATACATGATTTAGGGAAACAATTTGGAAAAAGGCACACAGGTAGAAATAAGACTCTCGGTTACTGACCTTAGGCAAGATAATTAGCCTCTCTGATTCCTGGTTACTTCATTTGTAAACTGGGAATGTTAGCAGCTCCCATATCGTAGAGTGGAGGGAGCATACCTACATATGTGGAGAACAGCTGGCCCAGTCAGCTATAGCACACAGTAAACAATAAATACCGCATTTTGCACCTTTCCTTTCTCTCTTTTCTAAAACCTTCTGCAATTTTTTTTCAAGTTCATTTATTTATCTTGAGAGAGATAGAGTGGGGGAAAGACAGAGAAAGAAAGAGAGAGAATCCCACGCAGACTTCGGCACTGCCAGCACAGAGCCTGATGCGGGGCTTGAACCCACCGACTGTGAGTTCATGACCTGCGCCAAATCCAAAAGCTGGACACTTACCGACTGAGCCACCCAGCCACCCCTAAAATTTCCTGTAAATTTTAATACACTTTTTCACCTATTATAGTTGTCATTTGTCTCAGAAAAGTATTTTTAGAAATTCTGTGCAGTTCTAAAGGGATGATAAATGAGTGTTTAAGGATTAGATCTATAGTTATCTGTAAAAGATCAAATCTATAAATATCTACAGTTATCTATAGATTACATAGGAAGAATATTTATAAAATCCACACTCATTTAACCTCATAATCTCAATATCACATTTTCTGAGTTCTCATTTTCATATTTGTTGAAATAGCACCACAGCCTTTATAGTTAAATGATAGTTTCAGAGAGCACAAAATGTAACCTTCGCATTTTCCAGAAACCAAAATCAAAATGATACCTTTTATTATATCTCCATAATGGAGCCATTTTTGAGAGAAGGAGAAAAATCATACTTGAATGATGAAAATATCATCTTGAAGTAACTTATTTTTTATGATAGTGGAACTGGTCAGTATCTATGCTTTTCTGTAACATACAACCGTTTGAACTAATTATTTGATCACTTAAGGCTCTGAAAATGTTACCTTCCACTTAAGTAATCAACTGGTTCCTTTGCATTTATAGTCTTAAATTAACATAACCCAAACTGACTTGAGTGTACATGTTAGTTTGAGTTCCTTTGCTTCATAAGTCCCTTCAAGCCCTTTTTATTATCTGTAGCCAGGCTCTAGAGGAAAAATTTTTTTCATATTTGTTTATTTACATAGTCAGCTGCAAGCTCCAATCATCCAAGGCTGTGTAAATGTTTATCTTTGAAAAGACAGGCATACATTTCAAATATAAGGATAAGCTGCTCTCAGTCGGTCAGCACCGAGAGTCCCTTCCCCAGGACACATTTCTGTTTTCCTCTGGGGTTCCCAGTTGAAATGCACTCCTGGCAGCTCATGGGTCACTATTTGTAATATATATTAGCATGCTTCACTTTTTCTTTTACTTTTTTTTTTTTTTTTTTTTTTTTTTTGTCATTTTAGAGACAGCATGAGTGGGGGGAGAAGAGCAGAGGGAGAGAGAGAGAATCCCAAGTAGGTTCCACACTTAGCCCAGCTCAGGGCTGGGTCCCCCAACCCTGGGATCACAACCTGAGCGGAAATCAAGAGTTGGACACGCAACCAACTCTTGAGACACCCAGGCGCCCCTAGCATGCTTCGTTTTTTAAGTGTGGTAGCGAAATAGGTAAAGTCAATTAAATATTTGGTCAGTAATGTTGAAGTGTGTTACTGGATCTATAATTTGAGAAAATAATACAAAGAAGTATTGTTTAAAAATGAAAAGTTATAAATCTTTTTAAACATTTTACAAATAGCTTGCTTGTTTATTTACTTATGGGTCGGCTTTATAGTTATATAGTTAGCTCTATATAAGACTTAATTACTGATTTTTGATTTGATGAAGTTTGTAAGTCTCAAAGATACAGTTTAAAGGTGGAATTTTCACAGAATATTTTAGTAAAGATTGATATGCAGCGTTTGTGTATTTTCTGTATCAAATTACCTTGCCTTCTGGGGAAAAGTGGCAGGGGGGGAGTAATCCTTTTTTTTTTTTTTTTTTTCATTTTTCCCCCCTAATCTAGAGCTTTCAGAAGTGTTTTTCTAACATTTCTTATATCTTTTTTGTTGTTGTTGTTCAAGAGACCTAACACATCTTCAGTCATTCTGAAGATCTTTATTGTATATCCATTATAGGCAAGCCAAGCGTGCTAAACCTCCAAGACTGAAAGAGAAGTAAATGCTGCCCGCTTGTCATGTAGGAGGGGAGACAGACATGGAAGCAACTAATGCAGATTATGGCCAGTGTTATAATGGGGGTGCATTTTCCTTAGATGGAGTAGTTAAAATTAAGGGGTTGGGGAAGTCATGGTTAAGGGGAAGGTAATAACTTGCTAGACATTCTAGAGGGACAGGAATTTTTTGTGAGGTGAATATGAAAAAAGACAGTCTTCATTTTCTACTCTCTAAGCAATTCATTCTTTGTTTTTTGTTTTTTTGTTTTGTTTTGTTTTTTGGCACTATTAGAATGGTTAGATCAATTGGCCTTATATTTGTTAGTGGTAAAATTATGCCTTAGTTATAAAAGACAGTTACAGTGGTCCTTACAATATGAGTATTTACATGTATCTGTTTCATTGTGTTGATATTGTTACTTTGCATGAACTACTGTTTTGATAGTATTAAAGTTTTAGATTTTATTATATCATAGGTGTTTGATATATTTAAATCCATGATCAAAAATTTTAACTGGGAGGTGAAACTGTGAATCTTTAAATCACAAAACATATTATATGAAATAGTTGGTAATGATACAATTGAGAATGAATATTATGTGCTTAGAAATATGGGAAAAATCAATAAAGCAGCTATGGAATAAAAAATAGCCTCTAATGAGAGAATATTTGAAATTTAAAAGAAGTCCTAGTATCATCTGAACATATGGACATAGTTTTCATTTCATGATTAGAGATGCAGTGTTCTGAGATAGATACAGTAGTTTAGCTGGTTGACATATTATTTCAAGGATTTTCAAAGATTGCATTTCAAGCTATTTGTTCAGATTGGTAGAGTAATTCAGATGATAGGCCCAAGTCTTTGAACCCATTTGAAGCCAAACAGGATAGTTGAACACTATCTTTGGACTCTCATTCCAATTTTTTAATGTGCTTCTAGATCTTAAAGTTGTTTTGAGCAACAGAGCTCTACTGTCATTGAACCAAGCACAGACCTGGTGTTGTGTGGATTTTGTTCAGTACTCAGTAATGAGTTTATAATCTCTTAAGTAACTGCTGTTGTTTGCTTGCCCCTCCCCACCTGACCCCTGGGTCAAACCCAGACCCCATTTCTCTCTTTTATATTGTGATTATGTAGGCTGAACGGGGACTACTTTGTTTCTATTTAAGAGATCCAGAAGAAGATGCAGGGAGTGGGATAAATAAATAAAGCCCGGGTAGTCTGATTGACATTTTTAACACTGTTCCCATCCCTGTTTCCTCCCCCTGTACCTGGACAGTTGGTGGAACCTAGAGAAGGAATGCCCTTTCCTGCCTCTATATGTCTAGGCGCCATTCCTAATCATAATATTTTAAACAGCTCTATAGAAAATGAGCATTTTTTGTGCTTATTTTTGTTGTATATTAGCATTCCATGTGACAGCTTTATGGAAACATCTCTGGTTCATGTAAAGATATCTGTGGTCATATAATTGAAACTTTTGTGGCATTCATTTGGGAATATCTGAATTATTGAGCATATGGATAACAGAATAAAAAAAATAACAAAAGGCCTCATAAAGTCAGGAGGAGATTTGAGTTCTCTTGAAGTAGGTGAGCTTTCAGATAACATAAAATTTCATCAGTGCAGAATACTTCTGCCTAAGACAGGACTTTTATGAAACATATTTTAATTTGGACAAGGAGGTCATGAGAAAATGGTTCATCTTCCACTGTGATGCAGAACAACTGTTTTTAAAAAAATCAGTAATAAAAATACTACTCCCACTGGTGTTCTAGCCTACATAGGAAACACAGTGCAGACTCAAATTAGGTCTCCACACCCTGATTCCTTTATTTTAATGTCTTCTCCCAACCCTTTCTCCCTTACCCCCTATACACGGTATTCAGAATAGGGATTTTTCCTTCTTTTTTTTTGAGATAGAGTAGGCAGTTAAGGAAAGGGGTGAGGTGGGGGGTGGAGGGGGGGAGATACCTGCAGTCTCCCCTAAGACCCTCAGGAGTCTAAGCCAGGAGTATAGCTTCATTATAATACATTTACATTGTGATTTTGACCCCCTTCCTGCATGTGGGGATGGCTGTCCTAACCATTCCAACAAGGACCATAGAGGGCCAACCCCTCCCCCCTCCCCATAGAGGAGTCCCTTAGATGATTGCCAGCAGCCTCAGTCAGACCCCTTAGCTGGGACCCTTAACCTAGCAAACATTAAAAAAAAAAAAAAAAAAAGAGAGAGGAAAGACAAGCTGACTCCTGTTGACGTTGCCTTCTGGGCTTGCCTCCTCTCCTACTTGGAGAGGGTACTTTGATCTCAACTGCAACTAATGGTTTGCTCACTTAAGAATTTGACTGTGGATGGAGCACCTGGATGGCGTAGTCAGTTAAGCTTCAGACTTCAGTTCTGGTCAGGATCTCATACTCCCTAGTTCCAGACTCTGCACTGATAGTCCTGAGCCTGCATGGGATTTTCTCTCTCCCTCTCTCTTTGCCCCTCCCTACTCCCTCTCCCCCCTCAAAATAAATAAATAAAACTTAAAAAAAAAAAAAAAGAATTCGTGAATTCTTTCTTGACCAAACTCAAGGACTGAGGCTGGGAATGGGATTGGCTGCTGATATTTGGATGTACAGTGACATATCAGTTATTTACAGGTCAAATTTCTAATAGCTTCAACCAGCTAGAATATAACCAGAAACTTAGAAATAAGGGGAAACTATTAGAATACCAAAACGTTTGTTTATTAAATGTGTTTAGGCGCAAAAGAGCCCTTTCAGTCCTTATTCTACTTTCACAGTCTTATTTGACATTTTTGTTAAATTAGAAAAGATTATGATAGTTTATGATGTTGAAATAGGCTGGAATGTATGAAGCTTAGAGTATCGTTTGTCTTTATTTCAAAAACGGCAAACTGAGCAAGTGACAGAGGGATGTAGATTTAGGATTTCTAAAAGCTAATGTACAATCATTACACAAATTAGTAGCCAATAGTCATGAAAAAAATGCCACTAACACAGAATGGAAAACTCCAAAAGCAAAGCAGCGTGGAGTTATTTAATGTGGGGCAAATGGCCATACATTCTCCAAATGTATAGCACATTTATACAAAAATTTCTGCAAGATTTAGGGGCGCCTGGGTGGCGCAGTCGGTTAAGCGTCCGACTTCAGCCAGGTCACGATCTCGCGGTCCGTGAGTTCGAGCCCCGCGTCAGGCTCTGGGCTGATGGCTCAGAGCCTGGAGCTTGTTTCCGATTCTGTGTCTCCCTCCCTCTCTCTCTGCCCCTCCCCCGTTCATGCTCTGTCTCTCTCTGTCCCAAAAATAAATAAACGTTGAAAAAAAAATGTCTGCAAGATTTAGAAATATTCTGATACTCTCAAAATTTTTATGTTGCCCCCCCCCCCAAAAAAAATCACATACGCGGCATATATTGGTCTTTGTTTATGCTGGGTAAATGAGGTATTCGAGTATAGGATTTTTTATAGTGGTGAGTTTTTTTCTTTTAAATTATAAATTGTGAGATTTTCTAGTGGCCCTTGGATAGAGATATTTCCTTACCTTTTCAGAGGCCCATGTGAAATTACTTTCCTAGGCACATTAATCCAAAGAAATTATACAGTCCATAAAGTCCATATTGACTTAAACTAAAGTTTACTTTATCACATGACCCATTTATCTCCCATTTAAAATTTTCATTTCCTGGATCTTTGAGGCAGTCTACTATGATCATATTAGGCTAATGATTCAAATCTTGGGTCTGATTCTTTGCAGCATTGATCGTTTTTGTTACCTGTCATCACTAAAGATTTGCTTCCCTAACTTGTATGTGTGTGTATGAGAAGAAGGAGGTGGGAGGAAGCAAGAGGCAGTGGGGTGGTGGTAGAGACAGAGTCATAGACAGGGAAAGGCAATCAGAGACAAAAAAGAAAAAAAAATATTACATCTATATCTGACCTTATTAGTAGCACCCCATTCATTTAGAATTAATTCTATACTGTGTTACATCTCTTATGGAATTATCTTGACTTCATAACTACTTGTACTGTTGAACTTTAAAAAAAATTTTTTTAACATTTTTATTTATTTTTGAGAGACAGAGACAGAACATGAGCATGGGCAGGACAGAGAGAGGAAAATCTGAAGCAGGCTCCAGGCTCTAAGCTGTCAGCACAGAGCTTGACCCGGGGTTCAAACCCACAAACCGCGAGTTAATGACCTGAGCCGAAGTCTGACGCTTAACCTAGACTGAGTCCCCCAGGTTCCCTGTACTATTTAACTTTTAACGTGTATCTGTCTTCTTTCCCCCGTAACACTATAGGTGATATGTATCACGTGTATACTTATGTTACAGGTTTTACTTTCAAAGTTAAATGTATACATGAATGGTTTATTCTTAAAACACTTTGAATTTTGATGTTCACTATAGGAACAACCTGGTGACATGAAGCTATTTAAATTTAGGTTTAAATTAATTAAGATAAAATATGTAGTTCTTGAATTGCAGTAGCCTTATTTCATCCGGTTAGTAGCTACATGTGATTAATGATTACCCTATTGGACAGTCAGATATAGAACACTTCTGTTACTTCAGAAAATTCTGTTGGATGGTGCTGATCTACAGATTATCAAATGAATGATGGATTCAGTTTTAATCCATTTAAATCTCTTTAAGAGAAAGTATTTATCTGAAGCATACATGTATTTCTATATGTGTAATATCCTATAAGTCAACCCAGTCTTGAAAACATGGTTTATGAAATAAGATGGGCTTTTAATTAGGATATCAGATTTTGCTAAATAAATGCCTGTTTCTGAGTTACTGCAAAATAATTTGTTCTCAGTTCTATAAGCATTTCTTTCATAGTATTGTTTACATTATAGACTGTGTGGCAAATTCTTCATCATGCGGAGAGTTAGGTATCAAGTCCCTGCTCGTATCCAAATAGCAAGGTAAATGTGGTGCAGTGGGGATGGAACGCAGGTGGGAGAAGTCTGCAGGAAGGTGTCTCCAGGAGTTCCTTATACAAGAAACATCAGTGAACTATGGAATATAAACTATATTCGTTCCAGACAACTTAATAGAGATGGTTTGGTACAGGATCCATTTCTCACCTCGTTTCTAAATGCCATTCCTTTGATAGTCTAATGACCTTTATTATATACTTAATTTTTTGTGACCTTGTGATACAGCTTTTCTTGATTCCTTTTCTAAAGGCATGTTTGTTGACTTTCCCTACATAATATGATCTTGAATTTAGAAGCTCTTAAACATTATATTTTAAAGAAAATGATCCATGTTTTTTAGAAAAAGAATTTTCTATCTGACTGTCCAAAACTAGCTCAGTTCTTTGTGTCCTTGTGGATATTGAGGTGGCAGTTCAAGATTTTTCAATTCAGAGTTAATTCCAAACCCAAATCAGAGCATCATCATAAATTAATTTTAACAAACCTCCACTAAGTGAACTATTTATTGCCTTTGTTTCAATGGAGCCTCACCATATGAGAACATATTTCACCTAGACATAGAAAGAAATCCATTTTAAGCTTGTGAGTAATTGTGCATTCTGTTTTTATATTTATTTATATATGTATAAGTGATATGCCCTGATGGTTCATTATGGAGGAAAAAAAAAGCTTTAAATAAAAGTAAGTTTTTAAAAATTCCTGATACAGGAAGCAAAAAAGCCAGTACAGTTTCTAATTGCCTTTTAGAGTCTCTGAGTTCCCTCATTACCTGTGATTTAAGCTAAAAATGAGGTAATTATAGATAACATCAGTGTTTATCTGGTTGATCTTGGCACCTGCAGTCCTAATGTTGTAGCTTACCCATATCTGGTGCCACACTTTACAGTCTGATGCTGACATACCTAATTTACACTTCTCATATTTCCATTGATTTTTTTTTTTAGTTAGATGTTCCTTGTTCTATTTGAATAGTATTTTTAAAATCATACTTAAGATGGCATAAAATTACATACTCTTTTACTTGGAATATTGGATTTATGTGCAGTCCTTTCATTAGTAAAAATAACTAATATATTTCCATACAGATTTAAAAGTTTATTGTGTCCTTTTACTTACATATCTGATAAAGCAGTTATGGGAATTCATTGGCAGTTGTTTCAAATTTGCCATGCGCTTTAGGATCATAAAACTGTTTTCTTACCTTGTGCTTTCACACCGTCAAATATTCTACGCATCTAACTCTGGTCTCATTCTGCTTAAAGATCACCTTTATTTTAGCCTGGCCTTTAGTGCTGCTATTAGTCTAGTCAGGTCTCCAAAAATGAAATGATCGAGGACTAGCTGACCTTGTAAAGGATGGGATCATCTCTGCGGAGCTGCTTCACCATACCACCTCCTTACCATTCCTCCCTCTTAGGTGTCCCTTCTCTGTGACCTGTTGCAGTTCCCCCGTGGTGATAGTCCCTTATACCTTCCCCTCAGCAGTTTCTTTATCAGTGAAAACCAGAGTGTCTCCTCTTTACCAAGTATCGGCGATCCTCAGTACTCGACGGGATGTAGTCTCTGAATTGTTTTCAGTCGTCTTAGTTGTTTGAGTTTCTTTAGTTAGCCCCATAGAGACATTGCTCCCTGCCCAAGTAATGCATGAAAATGGGTTAGAAATCATCATATAAAATGGACATTATAAAATTGTTTGTCTAGTATGTCATCATGTGGAACAATTCAGAAATTTTCTAGTCCAGAATTGCCACATAATCAAGGGATTTATGCATTATTTAGGTTACCAAAGTACTTAATTAAATTTAGAAAGTACTAACTAGTTTTATACCAATTTTATGTGCATATCTTGGGAAAATACTACATAAATATATATAATTAGAAATAGAGATCTCTTTATGATCATGCAGCTTATCACTGCATATTCTAGTTGATTTCCATATCAACAAACAAAAACAAAAACACATTGCCAAGAGTCTTAGCTACCTAAATAGGTATTCTTGGAGGAGAGACCTCCTTCAGTTGCTGCTGCAAAAGTTGATTTCATTTACTTAGAAATGACTTCAACACTCAAGGCCAGCATTTTTGAACAGTCACAGTGTTCTTCTCTGAGGAGCACCTGGTATCCTCAGAATCCTTCTTGACACAGTGCTTCCATGGTAGTCACTACCAATCCATTACCATTGGCTGCAGAAAGGAAACCACTATTTGCCTTTCCCTCCTTAGATGCTGGTTGTTTTTAGGGACCCAGTGCCTGCAAGGCTTAGTGGTTGCCACTAGATGGCACAAGTGCTTTGTCAAGGGAGTCCTTAAGGCCCAGGTGTCTCTCTAGAATCTGTTCCCTTGCAGTGAGTGGTTCCACACCTAAATACCCCAGGTTGTTTTTAACCACTCACAGGAGCTATTGACTTATTTTCTCAGTCCAACTGGTGAAAACTTATCTCTGTACCCTTGGACTCTGTACCCTTCTCAAAAACTAGAACTCTAAGGAAGAAAATCTGAGGTCATATTCTTGTCTTGCCTTCTTGTGAGAGGCCATTTTTATACTTTGATGTCTGCAGTATGTTTCCCTTTTAGTGTTGTTTCCATGTTATTCCAGGAAGATGCTTTTACTAATTCTTTTTTTTCCTTCGTATTCAATTTTTCTGAGCCTTAGTTTCCTCACTGATAAAGAGGGGTTAAAAATATACACTGCAGGAGAGTTGTTGTAAAGGTTGAAAGTGATTTACTTAAAATATTATATATTTTAACATATCAGGATTTTTTTTTAGCATTTTAATAGCATCATTGTCAGATTTTGGCTGTTACAGGCACACTGTATACTTTTTTTTTTTTTTTTTTTTGATATGAGAGTTTAGGAACTACCTCTCTTTTGTTTTTGTTAATTAATCTGAAAAATTCCTTCACTGACTCCTAAATAACTTATTCTTCCATGTCTTGTTCTGAGTTCAGGAGTAGTTCGCCATTTGTATTTGTGATTGTAAAAAACTTGTATTTTGGTTCAGCTTGGACTGTTCAAGCTCTAACAGCCCAGCTCTTGGGGTAGCATTTGAGTACCTCTAGTGCTACTATTGTTTTCTACACGAAGTTTTAATTTTTAGGTGTAAAACTATTTCTTTAAAAAATTTTTTTAAATGTTTATTTATTTTTGAGAGAGAGAGAGAAACAGAGTGTGAGTGGGAGAGAGGGAGATACAGAGTCCGAAGCAGGCTTCAGGCTCCTAGCTGTCAGCACTGAGCCCGACGCAGGGCTCAAACCCAGGAACCGTGAGGTCATGACCTGAGCCGAAACCGGACACTTAACCGACTGAGCCACCCGGGCACCCCTGTAAAACTATTTCTGCCCTCTCTGTACTACCAGAGTGCTTCGCCTTAACCATATTATTACTGGTTTACATAACTTAATGCTTTTTCTGATGTCTGTGAGTGCTAAGCACATAGTAGGCACTAAATGTTTATTGTGTTTATTGTTACTCTGTATCACTGTTTATTAATAAAACACTATTCCATAGAGGAGAAAGACAATAAGTTATCTTGTGGCCTCTATAAGTTCCTCTGTTGTTAGGGCTAGTCATCAGTTTGAGGTGTTAAGCCTTAATTGGAACTATAAGTACCATGAATAAATTTAAATGATTGTGAATTCCAAAGATAATGTTTCCATTTCACATGCCTCAGTCTCCTTTTCTCTTTACCAACACTGTAATCAAGGCCTAGGGTCTTATTTAAGCTAACAAATAATTATCCTTCATTACATAAGTAGTATGTAACTTGACCTTAAAAGGCTGCTTAACTTGACAAGATGGCAATGAATCTAGCCCCCAGCTGTGTCTACTTTCGCACTGTCTTGGTACCTGTGAATAGGAGCTGATTTGGGGAGAGGCTGGGGAAGTTGCCTCACACTTCCCTCTCATCTGGAACGTATTGGTGATTTCAGGCCATGGAAATGCATGGTCTTGCACGTATTTTGATTCCTCTTGGGTTCAGAATGCATTTAAAATCTGGGCTTTTTGCTTGCAGACCGCAAGCTATTTAGACATACATTTTCTGAGAAGTACTCATTGCTTATCTCATCTTTGAGTATTACTAAAACTGGATAAAAACTTGAATATGAGATGTGGATAATATATGATGACATTGTTGGGAAATGGACAATATATTTTAAAAAATTATAGGTATTACAAATGGACTAGTGTGATAAAAATAAAGATTTCAGTAAACATTTCTTTGAACTTGGAGTGGCTAAGAATTAAGCATGAAAACAGTAGAAAGAGCATCAAGAGAAAAAAATGTTAGGTTTAAATTAGTACACAAATTGAAAGTTTCACTGTGTTGAAAATCAAGAAATTGGGTTAAAAATATGTGTGGCAGACAAAGCTGTGGTATTTTTAACATGAATAACTCCTCCCTTGGACCTATAATGAGGCACACTAAAATAAAAACAATGTTACAATTATTATGAACACTAATATTTATTTTAAAAAATGTGATATGCTGGACATGCTTCTGAGGGCTTGCCATGCATTTTAGTCCTCATAATAATTCTTTGAGGTAGGCTATTATTTCATTTTACAGATGAGGAAACAGAGGCACAGGGAGGTTAAGTAACTTGGCCATGCTTGCATAGCTAGTGAGTCGCTAGTAAATTGTGTACTGTTTCTGTGAATGCATGGCTTTCTTTTTATCCCCTGAGTGTGGTTCTGCAATCCATTCTCTTTTTTTTTAATTTATTTATTTTTGAGAGAGAGAGAGTGTGAGCCAGGGAGGGGCGGAGAGAGAGAGGGAGATACAGAATCCAAAGCAGGTCCCAGGCTCTGAGCTGTCAGCTCAGGGCCCCATGCGGGGCTTGAACCCACAAACTGTGAGATCGTAACCTGAGCCGAAGTCACTGAGCTACCCAGATGCCCCTGCAATCCATTCTCTTAACCACTCTCCTATGGTGCTTAAAATAGGCAAAGGACAAGAAAGGAAGTTTTTAAAAAGAAATAAAGTGACTCAAAAGCATGACAGATTTTCACTTTCACTAATGATACAAATGCACATTAAAATAAAAATGAAACATGACTTTCTCTTATGAATGGAGTGTTGAGAGTAAGACATTTTCACGGAATGGTGGTAGGAATGCTTTTCTTCCAGTATGGGGTTGGAGTGCTTATCTCATCTGGTGTCCTTAGCCACTAGCCCTTCCTGGCAGAAGGCGGGTGGGGGCGGGGGGCGGGAAGCAATGCTGCAGGGCTGAACTGGAAAGTCTCCTGTTTGAGGCAGTTAGGAGGGTGTCATTGCCTTGGTCACTCTTCTGGAAAACTCTGCAGAAGATACTTCACAGTCAGGTTTGTTTTTTTTAACTGTAGGTGTGCAGTAGGTTGCATTACTGGCCCAAAGAGCATGGTGTCAAGGCTGTCCTTTTCTCAAAACGAGTAGGGTCTGGCCAGTGACAGTTGCACGTATAGGAGGCTGATGGAGGCTTGTAAAGGCTTTCTTTTGAGGAAGTCGCACTGAAGAGCTTGCCAGGGTTTCAGCTTTGATAATAAAATTTAAATTGTAAGTATGTTGTGGCATTATGAACTCAGAAATTTCATAAATCTGTGCTCAGTAGCCTCAACTGTTGACGAATGGTTCTTGATGTTTAGCTTGGTACAAGATGCAAGGAATTTAGGTCTACTTTCTTTATTCAAATTCAGTAAATGGTTTGGGACAATTAATTTCCAATTGTTTCCCAGTAGAGCAGATTTACTTGTATATTAATGAGGCACAGGTGTTAGGCCCCTGGTGTCTGCGTGCCTGGGAGGCATATTTCAGTTGTTTATCTACTCAGCCATAGGTACTGCAAGGTACTCAAGCTTGCCTTTAACAGTTTTTACAGTGAGGCTTTTTAATTTTTTGATGTTTTTTTTCAAATTTGCCTGCACCTGTTAAAATTTTAAAACTGATCATGTAGAAAGAAGTTGCCGAGATTTCAATAGTAAATAGCACTAAAAGTTAAAGAAAGTAGTCTTCTATTATATTTAACTCCCCAGCCTGACACTAAAGAGAAATGGGTTCATTTAAACAGATATTTCATGTGAGAAGCCAATATAATCAACACTACCCTTTGTGTTGTGTATTTTTGGAGCAGGTATATCTTTGTCAGTGGCTAAAGCCGTCATATATTTATATTAATATTCATTTTTTTCTTGTTTCACTGAACTGCACTACCAACATTTTAGACGAAATGGAATAGCCTCCATAGACATTATGAATTTCAGTATCTGGCATAATTATAGCGATCTACATATTCATTAAATCTACAGAAGAACTGTGTCCAAAAAGACAGCCATGCATTCAGAAACAGTACACAACTAAATATATACGTTTTAAAAGTTGCATTTCTTAGACTTACTTAAAATTAATTTCCTGTAGCACTCCTCTCCAAGCAGAGAATTTTAACAAAGGGATCCCCATGCTTTTGGTTTCTTGCATATAGGAAAGAATGGGAAGAACTATTTGTAAACAACAATTACTTGGCAACAATAAGGCAGAAGGGGATTAATGGGCAGCTGAGAAGCAGCAGGTTCCGCAGCATTTGCTGGAAGGTAAGAAGAAAATATTTATTTACAGTTTGTGGTTGCAGTATATCAACACATTACCTGATGCCCTGGGAGATTACCCATGCAGGGGATCACTGAATTTTCCAGGAGACTTCACTCTCGATTTTTTGGCCATCCATATTTATCTTTCATAGAACATTTACTAATAAGGTTGAACCACCTTAGTCTCGAATAACTGGTACGGTAAAGGAGTCATTTGAAATAACTATTCTTTCATCTCATTTGATGGTGTGGAATTCAAAGCAACACCTTTGCATTCCCCAGAGGTTTTGGCAGACGTCCTTGAAGGTGGGCAGTAGAGGCGGTTTTACTTTCAGGTTCCTGTTGTATCCAGTGCCTGCCTTCATTGAGGCACCTTCCCTTTTCACTTCAGAAGCAGCAGATGGAAAAGATTTTTCCTCTTTCTCTCTTTCTTTCTTTCCTTTCGTTTCTTTCCTAGAAACACAAAGCAAAGGGCAGCAAGAAAGAGAAGTAAAAGAAAATTAGGTCAGTCTTTTAAGAGAAAGGGCCACTGATTACCAAAACTAGTAATAATCTGTACTTCTCTTTTTAATTACTTGGAAATATTGTCCCTTTTTGTCCTCTCAAAATGAATTAATGCAGGTTTAGACTTATTTCTGAAATGACTTCTACTGAAAGTTTTTTAGGTCTTATCTGCATAAATTAAGCATACAGAGTCTGTGCAAGTAAAGACAGTAGGAAACACATGATGTATTAGACAGTTTTAGATTTAATAATTTAGATTTAATAATTAAAATACATTTTTCTTCTGTTAGATGCAGGCAGTAAAGGCAGGAGACCTGCTGCTAGACTATTTGTATACACACATTTGTGCCCCGCCCCCCATTCCTTGTTGTTTAACTTTCAGTATCATTCGCTTGCTAAAAATAAACTCAAATCTAGATTTATTTTAATGTTGTATTTAAATTAAATCAAATTTGTCTTTTTAAGAATGCTTGTTATTTTCATATGCTGATTGCCAGTTGCAGATTCCATTTCTGCTGTAAAAGGAATCACTTCGTTTCTCAAGCTGTGCCCTCAGGTGTTTCTTCTCTGTCCTTTACCTGCCTGTTTTAAGACAAATCTTAAGCCTTGAGATTAATGATGGGACTCTGTGTCTGTCAATAGCCCATTAACATAAGAATTTAAAATGGGAATCATACTTGAACCTCAATGAATTCTTCTTGTTCATTTTTAATATAAATTTGGAGGGGAGGTTGATTGAATTTTGTGGTGTAGCTTTTGTGATCTTGTTTTTTTGGCCTTTGTTCACTTTTTAAATTATCCAAATATGTATATTTCTTAAACATTCCCAAATATACTTTATTGGGAATTGGAATGATATGAATATGAAATACAATGAATATGAATATCTCTTTCAGTTTTCAGGTGACTCTGTTTGGCATAGTTTTACCTGTTACTTGTTATGATTTTTACAAAAGTTTCCTTTTTTTTTTTTTCTCGACAGCTATTTCTTTGTGTTCTTCCTCAAGATAAAAGTCAGTGGATAAGTAGAATTAAAGAATTAAGAGCATGGTATAGCAACGTTAAAGAAATAGTAAGTTGTACTTTAATTAATATAATTGTTTTCTTAATGTATGCTTTCAAGTCCAGATCAGTCCAACTCTGATCTTTGTGTTTTCTTTTTTTCTTTGCCAGCACATCACAAACCCGAGAAAGGTTGTTGGCCAGCAAGATTTGATGATCAATAATCCTCTTTCACAGGACGAAGGGGTAAAGTTCATCTTTATTCATATCTCAACTTCTTTTGCCCATAAGAATATGCTTATGAAACTGGTTATCAATCACCATGAAAGCAATATTATTTTGTGCCAACTAATTTTTTGTTTTTTTACTCTGTATACTATATGACCTAAACCCTGATGGAAATTATTCCATACTGTATTCATCCTCTGTTATAGGAAGTTTATGATGTATTACTGTGGAATGGCACTATGGAGGAGAAGTCTCAGGGGACCATAAGAACTCAGAGTAAAACCAAAGAGCATAAAGAGGGGGATAGAACTGTTTTATCAAGCTTGTAGTGGGCAGTGGGGAGGCTAGGAAAGCCTCTCTTTATGATAACTTGGTGGACTCACTTGGTGATAGATAGGGCTCACTTGGTGGACTAATCCAAGAAGAAAAGTAACTATTCAGAAGTTTTTAAAGAGGGGTGCCTGGGTGGCTTAGTCAGCTAAGTATCCGACTTCGGCTCGGATTACGATCTCGCTGCCCGTGAGTTTGAGCCCCACGTTGGGCTGTGTGCTGACAGCTCAGAGCCTGGAGCCTGCTTCGGATTCTGTGTCTCTTTCTCTCTCTGCCCCTCCCCGGCTCATGCTCTGTCTCTCTCAAAAATAAATAAACATTAAAAATTAAAAAAAAAAAAAAGAAGTTTTTAAAGATAATGAAAAAGATCAGCCTGTCTCCACTCATATTCCAGTGAAGACTAAGAATAATTACTGCCTTAGAGGTATTGTGTATCTTCTTCGGTCACTGCTCTTAATTCCTGTTTCCCTGCTAACAGAAAATATTTTCCAGCTAATATCCTAATATTAGTGTTTCTTTTTTTTCCTGATACATATAGTTGTTACAACATAGTCTATAGGAGAGCTACATAAAATATTAAGTAAGTTTTAAAACTTTACTTAAATTCACATTTTAGTAGATGTTTAGGTAGATCTAAACATCTATCTGGTCATGAAACCAAGCTTTGTAGAAAAACTCCTGTGTCTTTCTTAGTGCATTGGGAGTTCAGGTGAGGTTCAAGTTGAGACCAGTTGGTCCATGGCCCTGCTGTAACCCAAGCAGACCTCTTTGTTTTTGTAAGGGAAGTAGTGGATGTATGGCAGTAAAGCTATCATTCATTTTATATAGATGATACAAAAATTTTAAATATACATACATACTATATATATGTCTCACTGGAAAAATTGATGTTAGTATAAGAATGTGCTTCTGAGATTAGTTTTTAATATTTTTATTCCAATTTCAGGTTTCCTTTGCAATGTGAAATGATAACTCAGAGAAGGATAAATTTGATCATTTAAATTATTAAATGATATCATAAAAGTCAAGCAAAGGTGTGGGATTATTTTAAATAGGTTGTTTTCCTTATTTCAGAGTCTTTGGAACAAATTCTTTCAAGATAAAGAACTTCGATCGATGATTGAACAAGATGTCAAAAGAACGTATGTAGAACTTCCAGTGATACAAATTGATGTTATCTCTTTGTAACTTGGGCAAAATACAAAATCCATAGAGAAGCTCTAAATAAATGCAGTATTTTCCTTGTGTTCAAAACAAAGTTTTTTTGGCCATTTTTGGTAGTAACGATTATTTTCTATTCTTAAAATACAGTTTCCTCTTTTTAAAAATAAATTAAAATATTGATAATCTTAAAATAATATTTAATCCACTTTTCAATTTTCAACAATTTTGAAGTCATGTGCTCTGATTAAGGTTATATTATGTTGTCATAGTACTAGTATTCTTAGACAAATTTGTCTCTTGCTTTACACCTTTGAATCCCTTTCTAACCAAATTACTTTTTAAATGACAACTATTATTTTTACCCTCCTTATTTCTCTCTCAAAATCATTCAGGTTTGCAAACAAACTCTTCTCCCAGTCTACTTAGTATTTCCCGCGTGCAAGAGTTGTTTACTTAGCACATAGTTAATATCTGTAACTTTTATATATTAGGCTTCATTTTGCTGGATCATGTAGTGGGAAGTACATGGAATTTGTGTAGAAAGGTCCTAAGATAAGTTCTAGCAACACACGGTATAATCTTAGGCAGATTACTTTCAACTAATGTCTTTCCTCCTCAGTGTCCTTTTCTGTAAAATGGGAATAATAGTTAACCGCCTCAAAGGACTGTTGTAGATTAATAAACGTAGTATTTTGATACGTTTACACTTTAAACTGTAAACAATTACATAAATGTTAGTAAATTTGATCTAACCAGCGGGATCTAGGACACGCCACGTATTTGCAGAGTCATGGATATCCCTAGTGCCTTCTTCCCGCTCGTTCTGCAGCTTTGCACATCTACCCCACTGCTAGTTCAGTTCCTGCTAGACCTATTACACAACAAGGTCAAGGCCTCTGGTTCTCTGACATTCATCTCTTTCTAGGTCCCAAACACAGAATAATCAGATGACATAGACTGCTATTAAGATTATACTACATATTGGACAAATCAAATTTTCTATTTTAAAATGAAAATCAGGGGCGCCTGGGTGGCTCAGTCGGTTAAGCGGCCAACTTCGGCTCAGGTCACAATCTCACGGTCCGTGGGTTCGAGCCCCGCGTCGGGCTCTGTGCTGACAGCTCAGAGCCTGGAGCCTGTTTCAGATTCTGTGTCCCCCTCTCTCTGACCCTCCCCCGTTCATGCTCTGTCTCTCTCTGTCTCAAAAATAAATAAACGTTAAAAAAATTAAAAAAATAAAATAAAATAAAATGAAAATCAGTGGAGGGGTGCCTGGCTGGCTCAGTCAGTAGAGCATGCAACTCTTGATCTTAGGGTTGTGGGTTCAAGCCCCACGTTGGGCCTAGAGCTTACTTGAAAGAAAGAAAGGAAGTTAGGAAGGAAGGAAAGAAGAAAGGAAGAAAGGAAAGAAGAAAGGAAGGAAGCAAGAAAGGAAGGAAGAAAGAATGAATGAACAAACGTTCAGAGTATGATGGAACTGTATGTAACTGGCAATGGTGGCAGGTTGGGGAGTGAGAGGTATGGGATCATTTTGATGAGCTGAGTTATCTGGTTAACCAAGGAGTAACCGATAATAGGGAAACTACTCTCAGAGGAGCTGGGTGGCAATGCTTGACCTCTAGTATGTAGTTTCAGAAAGTAGAAAGCCATTATACTGGTGCTCAGAAGACACTCAAATATTTGTTAGAAAAAACAAAAAAATGAATTTCCTCACCAATAGTTTAAGTAACTGTATAATCAGTGGCAATAAAGCAGACCTCTTAAAAACAAAATGCATGGTATATATTGCTGACCAAACAGTAAAGGTATCCCTTTTTTAAAACATTGGTAGGCAGTTATCTTAGAAACTTTGACATCTTCAGCTTAAAGTGGCTAATAAGAAGGATTATGACCAATCTTTCTACTGTTACCAAATGAAAAGAGGCACCATGGCACTGAGCAGAAGCACACACTCAGAGGCCCTGTTGGCCACATTGGCTAAAAGACAAAACAAACAAAGAGAAGGGGAAAATAAAGCTCAGACAGCCAAACCACATAGGAAGTGGCACTGAGAGCCTGTTGATCATTTTGGTTACTTAGCGCAAACATTTCTGCTTTGCTGTGTGAGAAAGTGTTACTTCTTGAAAACTGTGTTCTTGGAACTATTTTTTTTTTAATTAATGTTTTTTTTATTTATTTTTGAGAGAGAGAGAGAGAGAGAGAGAGAGAGGGTGTGTGAGCGGGTAAAGGGCAGAGAGAGAGGGAGACACAGAATCTGAAGCAGGCTCCAGGCTTCAAGCTGACAGCACAGGGCCCGACGCGGGGCTCGAACTCATGAACCGTGAGATCATGACCTCAGCCGAAGTCGATGCTTAACCGACTGAGCTACCCAGGCGCCCCAAGAACTATTTGGTTTTATATCTTCTGTGTATTTTTCATATAAAACTGGGCATGTGTGTGTGTATAACACATATATGGCTGACTTTTTTTCTTATAATTGGTCTCCACTGGTACATTTTAATTCAGTTTGCAATCCTGAGATTCAGGGACGGCAGTCAGGAGACCTTATAGTTCACAGCATAGAATGGAGGGGGTTGCACATCTTCTTCCCCAGAAGCCTCTCCCATGGTTCTCCTCCACATTTAGAGTAAGTAAGTCTCCTTGCCATCTCTGTATAAATTCTATGGCAAATGACTTAGCTTGTATGGTAAGACTGTCAATCTCACTTTAAGCCACCAAATTGCCTAATGATAAAAGCCAAATAGCTTGAATAATTATACTACTTTAGGTAATACACTCTTTTTATAAGGCACCACATGATCTAAAATCCAAGGTTTTCAATCCAGTCTGTAAAGCACCTCATTATGCCATAGGGGAAGAAAGGAAGAAATACAGCTCAGTGAATGTTATGTAGTGTTACTCATTCACTAGCATCTGTGATAAGAATTCTGTTTCTTGGAATGTATGTTTACTGAATGTCTGCTATGTTCCAGGCTTATCCTTTGCATTGTGGGAACAGAGTGGCGGATAAGACAGACAAGGTCCTGCTTTCATGGGATATACATTTTAGTGTTGGAGGGATGGGGGTGGGGTGAGACAATCAGCATGTATAGATAAAGAAGATGATTGTGGAGGGTGGTAATTGCTGTGAAGAAATAAAGCAGGGTGATAGGATAGTTAGAGGGATGGCTGTTTTAGGAACAGTGATTAGAAAAGACATCTCTGAGAAGATGACATTTGAGCTGAGATATGAAAAATTTTTAAAAGCCAGCCCTGTGAAGATCTAGGGAAAGAATATTCCAGGCAGAGGGAACAGTTAGTGCAAAGTCCCTTCGTGAAAATATTTTGAGAAACTGAAGGGGGGCAGGTACGGCTGGAAGCAAGCGATGTAAGAGGGGAAATCTGCGAGAAAGCAGATGCCGGTCAAGCAGTCCTGCAGGCCACAGTAAGGAGTTTGGATTTTATTGCAGTTGCAATGAGAAGCCATTGGAGAATATTGAGCAGAGGTGTGATATCTAAAAAGATCATTGTGGCTGCTGTGCAGTGGGGTGAATAGAGAGCCACAAGGAAGCTGGGAAAATAGCGAGGAGTCTTGTGGTATCCCAAGTTAAGTAGTGTTAGTGACTTAGACTAAAGGTGTAATAATAAAGATGGTTAGGAGTAGATAGATTGAGGATATGCAGTTTATATTTGTAAATATGGGTTAGAATGTCATTATATGTAGATTTCTCATGTTCAATCAATTCCTTTCCATTTTTACTGCCCTGTGTTAAGTCCTTTTTTACCTCTTTCCTAGAGTCTCTCACTTGTTTAGTTTTCTCTTCAGATTCATTCTCTTTCTCCTCTAGTCGAATCCATGTGTTCCAGCCTTATTTTCTCAAAGCACACTTTGAGTCATGCTACTTGCCTAATCTAAAGCCTTCTATGACTCTTTGTGATCTGCGCAAGAACGGACTTACCCAGACCCCCTAACACACAGATGGTTCTCTTTTAGAGTTTTCCAGCTCTCTCTCTGTTACTGATGTCTAGTTTATCTCTATTGTGGTTTGAGAGCAGACTTTGCATGATTTTCTCTCTGCCAAATTGCTTAAGGTGTGTTTTGTGGTCCAGAATGTGGTCTCTCTTGGTGAATGTTCCCTGTGAGTTTGAGAAGATTGTGTATTCTGCTGTTGGTGGTGGAAGAAGTACATAGATATTAGTATATTCAGTAGACTTATGATGTTGAGCTCACCTATATCCTTCTGACTTTCTGCCTGCCAGATCTGTCCATTTCTGACGGAGGGTGTTGAACTTGCTAACCATGATAGTGGATTTTTAAATTTCTCATTGCAGTTTTATTAGTTTTTGCTTCACACAGTTTGATGCTCTCTTGTTTAGTGCATACATGTTAAGGATTGATATGTCTTCTTGGAGAACTGACCCCTTTATTGTTAGCTAATGCCCCTTTAAAAAAAATCTTCTAATTAGTGTTGGCATGATATATTTTTCTTCATTTATTTACTTTCAATCTAAATGTGTCTTTATATTTAAAGTTTATTTTGAGAGAGAGCAAGAGCGTGCATGTGCACACATAGGGGAGGGGCAGAGAGAGAGAGAGAGAGAGAGAGAGAGAATCCCAAGCAGGCTGTGCACTGTCAGCCCAGGGCCCTGATGTGGGGCTCTATTCCATGAACCGTGAGATCATGACTTGAGCCGAATTCAAGAGTTGCTTCACCGACTGAGCCACCTAGGCACCCCTGAATGTGTGTTTATACTTAAAAGTGGGTTCCGTCTGGGCAGCATATATAGTTGGGTCCTGTTTTTGATCAACTCTGATGATCTCTTTTAGTTGGCGCATTTAGACCATTGACCTCTAAAGTGATTATTGATACACTTGGATTATTATCTATCATATTTGTTATTCTTTTCTATTGGTTACCTTGTTCTTTGTCTTTGCTCTTTGTTCTTTGTACCTTGTTCTTTGTTACTTTGTTCTTGTCCTGTTACTGTCTTCCACCCTTTTTCTACCTTTCGAAGTTTTAATTGAGCATTTTATATTATTTCATTTTCTCTCCTTTCTTAGCATACCAGTTGTACTTCTTTTACTTTTTTTAGTGGTTGCCTTAAAGTTTGCAATTTGCATTTGAGGTAATCCAAATCCACTTTCAAATAACACTATACCACTTCACCAACAGTGTGAGTACTTTATAATAACAGAGTAATCTTAATTCCTTCCTCCTATCCTTTGTAACACTGCTATTATTCATTTCATTTATATATAAGCATATTCATACCAATGTTTGTATATATACACACATATAAGCGTACATGGTTGAATACATTGTTGGTATTATTATGTTAAACAACTGGTATCTGTTATATCAATTGAGAATAAGAAAACTAAAAGTTTTTTTACTTATTCCTTCTTATGTTCTTCCTTTATATTTTTTGATTTTCTGTAGTTGGAAGATGATATGCCTAGGCACAGCTCTTTGGCATTTACCCTGCCTAGTGTCCTCTGACCTTCCTGGATCTGTGGTTTTGTGTCTGACATTCATTTGGGGAATTCCTCTGTCATTATTGCTTCAAATATTTCTTCTTTTGTTGTTCTGCATCTGTTTCTAATTCTCTCCACCTCCTTAGATGAGACAGGATAGTTAAAGTGGACTGGAGTTGGGTATTTCCCTTCCCCTAGGTCAGTTAGGGTCTAATAATACCCCAGCAGATTAGGCTCTGGGTAACTGGTTTTCCCTGAAGGCAGATTTTGTTTAGAACAGAGTGCTATGTTCAGAATGGCTCCTTCTCCCTATCCCCCTCTTCCTGTGGGAAGCCGAGGGGATCTTTTTGTTTACTGTGGAAGCCTGGTCAAGCTCTTGGAGGTGTTTGGGCGGGTGGGGGGCTTCCTATTGTCAGGTCCCTTGGCGTATTTAACTCAGAGTTGTCCACCCCAGCAGTTGGTTAAGTATAGTTCAGGTTTTCCTATCCTGCACTGGTTCCTGCCAAGGGTTTTGCTTAGGAGTTGTGCTCTGATTAACGTGTGACTGCCCATGTTTGCCTGTCTGTTTGCCCTGTGTCCTCCCCTCTCTTACAGATCCAAGAAGAGTTGTTGGTTTTTCAGTCTGCTCGGCTTTTTACTTGTTCTTAGGATGGAGTAGTGATGTTCAGGTTCCTTAGATGCAGAACCAGAAACCTGAAGTCCTTCTACAGTTCTGTTTTAGACCAGTGCTCTAGCATTATTGCATTATTTCCTGAATGGGTTTTGTGCTTTCCTTTTTCCATGCTTTGCATTGCTTGGTTCTCCTCTGCTGGAATGCCGCTCCTTCTCATTGCTCCCTTTTGGATTCCTGAAACTTCATTTTTAAAGGCCTGGGTTCATCATCACCCTGTTCATGAAGTATTTTCCAGTCTTTACAATTGGAAATAATTTGTGTCTATTCTGTGTTGTAGTAGAACTTCTTAATAACATTTTGATGACATTACTTAATTTTGTTGAGTCCTGTATTTACTTAGACCTGCACTGGAGATGCCAAGATAAATATGGCATGGACCCTTAAGAATCTCAAAGTCTAATAGAGAAAGCAGCCACACAAAAGTTACAGTGCAATATAACTGGTGCTGTAATCGAAACAGTATGTATGAGAGCTCTGGGGTTAGCCCAGGTCTCCTCTTTCAAACCTACTGATAGCCCCTTAGAGGGCATGGACCTAATCTTGTTTTTGTGCCACCTGCAGAGTCAAGTCGATGCTTACTAAAGGCTCATTGATTGTGAATCTTATCACTGATGATCAGTATTGCTCAATTTTAGTAGTAACAATCTTTAACATTCTTAGTCTTCAGAGACATAAGTATGCTTTAAAAAAAATATTGTTATTAGCCTTCTAGTCCAAGTTTAAACAAGATAATTTCATCTCGTAAGCTGTGTTGTTGCCATCATTATTGAATTTGTTTGATCTGAATATGTCACTGTATTAAAATATTATCTCCTCTTCAACTAGTTTTAATATTCGTTTATTCTACTAACCCTTTTTTGCCTCAAAGCGTTTTGTATTCATTTCAATTAATTGTTCCTTATCTCAACCTAATGAGGTTGTTACTGTTCTCATTTTTATTACTGAAAAAACTGATAATCAAAAGGTAAATCAAGAAGCTTCCAATTTACAGTGTTTCTAATTCAGAGCTTGAATCGTCCATTCTGAACCAATTTTGCCATGCTTCAAAGGCTGTAACATTGAATGAAATACAGTATTATTTAAAATGATGGAAAATATTGAATTCAGAATAAAATATCCCTTCTGCATTAGATGCCAAAGAAGTCTGTTATTTGGTCTATCAAGGTCTATTCTGAAAGTGTATTTGTAGTGTATATAATATCATTTGCAAATTAACATATTTATAAGCTATTGCCAAATAGTATCATTTCTTCTTCGGCTGCTTTCTTCCTGTCTCTTGAATTAAAAGATTAAAATTCTGTAACTATCACCGCTGTAATTTTGAGTGTATTTAAAGTTCATCTGATTGCCTGTTGGATATAGTAGTGAGCATCTTCAAGTTTTGGTCTTTTATGTTTCCGGTTACTGTAGGGTTACTGCAATAGCACCTCAGGCAGTTAGACTCAGCACTTCATTACATTCTCCACGATATGGTTAGATCTTCAAGAATTCAACTTTCTTGGGACGCCTGGGTGGCTCAGTCAGTTAAGCATCTAACTTTGGCTCAGGTCAGGATCTCTCCATTCCTGAGTTTGAGCCCTGCATTGGGCTCTGTGCTGACAGCTCCTAGCCTGGAGCCTGTTTCAGATTCTGTATCTCCCTCTCTCTCTCTTCCCCTCCCCGACTTGTGTCTGTCTCTCACTCTCAAAAATAAACATTAAAGAAAAATTTAGAAAAAAAATTTTTTCTAATTTAAAAAAGAATTCGACTTTCACATTTTAGTGCTTCCTTTTGGTTATAGTTTATGTATGGATCAAGCTTTAGACACAAATGTATATAAGTAGACTTTATCCTCTCGGTATTTTTTATGTTGTAATTTAATATTTTGCGGATTCATCCATAATTGCTAAAATTCCCTTTTTAAAACTGTAGACATGTGGTGTCCACTTTGGTAGCCACCAGGCACATGCAGCTATATAAATTTAAATTAAGTGAAATTAAAACTTAAATCTTCATACACAATAGTCATATTTCAAGTACTGATGGCTGTTGGATGTGACAACACAGATGTAGAACATTTCTGTCATAAAAAGTTTTACTGGACAGTGTTGCATAGCTAATTCATTGTTACATATTTGTGTATGATAGGAATGTCTGCATTTTATTTTTTATTCATGGTGAATTTTTAGACATGGTCTATGTTAAATACTTTTATTTCCTTCCTCTGCCGTTAGGAGTACCTCCGTGAATTTTTACCATACACAAGTCTCATCTGAATTTTTGGTTGAATTTACTTATCACCTTACATTGTAGTGGGCAGCTTGAAATTAGACTACTTGAAAATTGTTCCTATATTAACGACACACAGAAGTGATTTTACAAAGTGAATTTGTTGGTTTTTAAATTTTTTCTTAAAGACCATCTTCTCCAAAGTTCCCATTTTGAGAAAAATAACTGCCAGTCCTCAGGTCTGACATTGATCACTGCACGTTACAAAGTTAAGATTCCTAAATGCTGGTCTCTTTTATACAGTTTCCTCTAAGCCCATTTTTTACTTAAATAAAAAAAAAATTCCTTAGGGGAATGAAGATCTTACAAGCAGTTTCAGAGCAGAATTGATTTTGGTTTGTGTTAATGCAGACAATCTGCCCAGTGTTAAAATGTTAAAGAGAAAAAAAAAAAAACACACAAGCTGCCATATTCGTGTGATCACACCAAAATAGCAGCTTGTATTTATATTTTCAGTCTCCTCGAGGTGGACTGCAGGCACACATGAATGAGTGGATGTAGTTGGTGTTGTGTTGTGATTTTATTTAATGCAGGCAAAGTACATGCTTGTGCATGCACGACCAGCCCTCACATATGCACTTGTTCACAGCCGGGGAAGTGGAAACTACAACACAAGCCGCTCTCTAAGAGTTGTCGGCAACCTGTGTGTGTGTTTCTTAAATATTAAAGAGGGGAAAAACAGATTTTCAGGAATACGAGAAACCATTCTCCTTGTCAAATGGCCTGTAGTCCTGCCTCATTTGACAACATTTAAGGTAAAAACAAAATATTTTATTGTTATTATAGTTGCATATACATATTTAGAAGTCTGTGTTTTCCTTTACCGCTCCTGTTTTTAACATGTATCTTTCCCATTTCTGTTTCATTTAGGCGTGCAGATTCTTACCACACATTTATTCTAATTTATGGGATTTTTTTTTTAATTTGAAAACAATTCTTTAGTACTTGAGTGAAAACGTTAGATGTATTTGCTGCAGGTCGCACCATCATCGTGCTTTGGTCAGCTTCCTGATGCCCCTAACCTTTGGACTTTGGGAGCAGTGCTACATGCAGCAGCAGTTACAGATCTAGCACCACGGGCTCTTGACCGCAAGCGGTTTTGCTTTTGAGATCCTCCTTGTTTTACATTGAGCCAGTTTTTTCAGCACTGTCTGTGGTTGTGGATTCACATACTAATCGTCAGAGGGTTCAGAAGTCAAGTCTGGTGGGTGGTCAAGAAATAGTTCATCCTAAAATATTCCTACTAGGCACAACCTGTTTAGTAGTGTAACGTAATCTTTTCAGAACTTAAATGCAGGTTCAGAATTGAAGCTCCACTGGTACTTTAGGGGTAGATGCTTTGAATTGCTTTAAAATGTTTTAATTATTGAAAAGCTGCAAAATCAAGTCTGTATTTTCAGTTGTGACAGACTCTTACATGTAAAGTGCACACATCTATCCACCTGTATATTTTTTTCCTAATTTTTCACCTTTATGGTATAAGTAGAAAGTTCTTTATTTTTGTTTTTTTTGAGGCAGGGAGGCAGTGAGGTAGAGGGCTTGCTATGTAACTCAGAGCACTGGAGAACTAGACAGAAACTGTGATGAAAATGTCTAATTAGATGGTGACACCTACCATCTCCTGAAACTCCAGCCCTACCCGCCTTTTCCCCACTATGCGTTCTTTCATATTTCCTGTCCTCTAACCCTTCTGCTTCATCATCTCACTTGTGTGGTGATTTCAAATCCCTACCTTCCATCTAAGACTCTCAGAGATTTTCTGCTATCCTCTTGGGCTGGATTCTGCCTGTTGTCATCACAACAGATTTCTACCTCCCGCCCCCCCCTTTCCTTTTTAAAATCAGTGTTCACCTTCAGTTTATGGCCTGTGGAAACTGTACGTTGCTCTTGTCTTTATTAATTGCAGAAACAATGACACAACTCTGGCCCGGCCTTTCTTAGGCTTCACCTTCCCACCTCTAGTCCCTGAGTCCATAGATTTCATTTTTTATCTTTCATTGGCTTGTTTATAGGTTTGTGGGTTCAGTAACTCATTCAACAAATACTACTTGGGAAATTACTGTGTCCTAGCTGCTGTCCTAGAAGTTGAAGGCCCTGATAAAGAAAATAATGCCTGTTTTGTTCTTTTACCGGTCATGTACATTTCATTGTAATTATCTTTCTTTAAAAATATCTGTCAGATGTCTATTATCTGTACTAGATTTTCTTGAGTGCTTAGTTCTTATGCTTTGTATCTTATATTTTGTATGTTTCTTGAGTGCTTCATTCTTATGCTTTGTATCTGGCTCTCATAATAGGCATTTGTGTTATCGGTAGTCCCCTAATTAAATCTTTTTATTTTTCAAATCTGGAAAGTTGAAACTAAGAAAAAATAGGACTTAGGAAAGTATAATTTGTTAATGGCCAAAATGGAAATAATACCTAGGACTCCTAGTCTTTCCATACCTCTGTAATATTTTATGTTAATGTTGTTTGCCTAGACTTAACACTTTCTCAATTCAAGAAACATTAAGTGAATACCTTTTATATGCAGAGCACTCTGTGGAGCGAACAGGAGATGGAAACATAGGTGAGTTATATAAATCTTCCTCAGAAAGAGGTGGAGATTAAATCAATGCAGTTTGTACCTCTGGGTGTATATACTCTAATGCAGAGTTCCTCAAGGCTGGGAGCACTGACCTTCTGGGCCAATTCTTTGTTGTGAGAGGCACTCATGCATGGTGTGGGACGTGCAGCACCATCCCTGACCTCTCACTGCTGAAGGCTCTGTAAGGCCTGGTGTTAAATCTTTATAGGGCCTCTATAGGGCCTTTATAGGGCCTCAGGGTGTCCTGTCTCACAGAAGGGTTCTCTGAGGCACCACTTTAGAGCTTTCTGAGTTCTTAACAAAAGATTTTACACTGACTCCCTCGGTTTCATCTTTAGACCTTTTTTTTTTTTTTTTTTTTTTTTTTTTTTTTTTTTTTTCCAAACTGTGTTTTAGATTTGATCTTTGCCCAGAAGCACTTTCTTAATGTTAGCATTATTTGCTGGATAAAGAGGCTGAGAATGAGAAGTTTTATTTTCAAACCCAGCAAGTCCTAGAACCTTTATGTTTAGCAATTCTCTCTTTTGCTTCTCTCCTCTTTCATTCTACCACAAGCAACAAATATAAATCAAGCAGCACCTTCAACACTCTGCCTGGATAGCTCCTTAGCTAGGTTACCCAGTTTATGTGGTACATTTTCAATTTTCCATATAACTAGAGGCTGCCATGTTGCTGCTACACAATAAGGAACCTTCTTCCTCCATTTTTCCTATAATTTTTTCCTTACTTTCATTTAAGCTTCACTGGAAGCCTCCTCATGGGCTCTCTTTTGCTAGCAGCCTTTTTCACAACCTTTAATCTTTCACTGGTGCTATATCCAAAGTCCTTCCAGCTTCTGTCCAATCCCATAGACACTCCTACCGTGTATTTTATAGTTTTTTAATAACATCCCAGAATCAGGTATCAAAACCTATATTAGTTATCAATTGCTGCATAATATGTCAACCAAAACCTAGTGACTTGAAACAATGATCATTTATTTCATAGTTGCTGCACATAAGCAATTTAGAACAGCTTAGCCAGAAGGTTCTGGGTTGGGAGTCTTATGAGTTTGCAGCCAGATATCAAGTGGAGCTGCAGTCATCTGAAGGCTTGACTAAGGCTGGGGGATCCATATTGGTTCCTCTCCATGTGGATCTTTCCATGAGACTGCTTAAGTGTCTTTCTCCAGAGAAGACTTCTCCCAGAGCAAGCAATCCATGAAGGAGGATGTTCTAAAGAATTTGCAAATGTCTTTTTAAAGCCATTGCACTCCACAGGTAGCTTCCCAGGCCTCCTGGATGGACTTTTTCCTCCTATCCACATGGAAGAGGAAATGTGCATGGGGCCTGACTGAAGTGGATGTGACGGTTGAATTTTGTGGTCAGTCGTACATCATTTCCACTCTCATTTCATTGGTTAGCACTCAGTCACATGTCTACAGCTAAACTGAGAAAGAAGCTGGGAAATTAAATCCAGCTGTGTTCCTGGAAAGACGAGAAAGCAGATTTGGTTGAGTAAGGAAAGTGGTGCAATCATCAACCAAAACACGGAGCACAGGAAGAAAAAGTATGCCTGCTTTCATTCTGTGTGAAATTGCTCTTCTTCATGGTTTTTGCCTGATTTTCCACTTTTTCTCTAATAAAACAATAAACCAGAAGAAGGTATTATCGTTATTTTGGTGTTTAATAGTATTCGAGGGAGTTTCCATCAGCTCATTTTAAATTTTGGATGAATGCTTGTTTTGAAATTCTGTTCTTGAAGTATGGGCATAACACCAGTTATTGTTCCTTCAAGTCCTTCTGTGCTTCTCTGTCCTACTGCATGATTATAAACCTTCACCAAGGGCTTTGTTTTTTCCCCTGGGGCATCTTATTGAATACTTGCATCTTCAGTAATTCATCTGGGCCCAATGCTTTGTCTGTTTTAATACTTCTAATTACCTAATTATGTACTATAATGCGGTGGCAAAGCCCTTTATCATTTCACTCTTTTCTTAACCCTTTTTTTGCTTAGAAAATACATATATTTTTTTGTCTTTTTGTTGTCTGAGGAACTCTTCATTATAGATTGCCCAGAAATTTGCCTGGCTTCTCTTTATTGTCTGTGTGTAATATGACAGACCATTGATTGCCCTGTTGAGTGTCTTTCTACTTATCTTACATCAGCCACCTGGGTTCCTGGTTATTGGGGCTCTAAAGCTGGTGTGTAGCTGTTCCTCCTCCCTCACTTGATTCCTTCCCATATACTGCAGTCACATGAGAAGATACCCAAAAGGCATGTAGAATAGTCCGGTTGTTGTAAGTTACTTTTGTGACAGAATTAGTGACTTTTCTATCATTCATGGATCTTAGATGTCCGCAACAAGTATCCACGAACTAATGTAATGGGAGTCAACAGGATTTTTCAAAATTTTGCTGACCTTACTTGATTGAGGATAAGTAAATATTGATGAAGGGAAATTTTTCATTATATATGGGTTTTACGCAATGAGGATAAAATGATAGAATTATAGTTTTACTATTTACAATCTCTAATGAATTAATAGGTCTAGGCAATGATCACCAATGGTTGCTAGCATCATAAAAAGAAATAAGCTGATATGTGCATCCTGATGGAGGTACGCAGTACAAGCCGTACGAGAGATCTATTGCTGCATCGTAAACCACCCCAAAGCTTAAAACAACAGCACTTACTTTGTTGATGAATCTAGTACGTGGGCAGGGCTGAGCCGGAGAGTTTGACTCTGTTCCACATGATGTTGGCCAGACCTGCTTAAAAGTTAGGGGCTGGAATCGTTCGAAGGCTTGTTCACTCCCCTGTTTGGCTATTGAAGTTGGCTCTCAGGGGAGGCCTTCTCTGCAGCTGTGATCAGAACACCTCCACAAGGCCCTCCCACGTAGCTACTTGACTTAGGAGCAGCATGGTGTCTCAGTTCCAAGGATGGGTCCAGATGGAGAGCCAGACAGAAGTTGTGTGACAGCATCACTTTGTGAGAAGCTAGTCACTAAGGTCAGTACATATTCAAATGGAGAAGAGTTCGATTCCTCCACCTTTTCATAAGAGAAGTGTCAAAAACTTTGTTAACATGTATGAAAACCATCAATACCACCCATGAAGAATTTTGTTGAAAATTGAACTTGAATTTGATGAAGTCTGTAGACCTAACTATCAGTTTATAAGATATATAGGAGGAGGAGGAGACGTGTTAAATAACAAGATAGAGGTACAATAAGTAAAATTCAGAATGTGGGAAGTTTCTACAGGATAAGTAACCTGGCTTCTTTAACAAATACATTGGAGAGAGAGAGACAGGCAGTGGGGGGTGGGGGGGGGAGGGGAATAAATCTATAAAGTAAAAAAAATCTAAAGAGATACATCAACAAATTGTAGTGTGTGGACATTTCTTGGATTGTGACTTTGAACAAACTGAAAAAATTAGGGAAATTTGCACATTGCCTGGATATTTGATTTAATTAATGGATTATTACTTTTATGAGTTGTGGTATCAGAATGGTACGTGGTTATGTGTTTAGAAAGCCCTTATCTTTTAGAGATACATACTGTGGTATTTATCAGATTTATTTCAAAATGCAGAATTGAAGGAGGAATATATATGAAACAAGAGTTGATTGGCAATGAAAGTGAGTGATGGATATATCGAGTCTACTATGGTCTGTTCTCTAGAAATGTTTGAGTTTTCTATAATAAAAGGTCTTTTAAGTCTTATAATGAAAACTAGAGTGCCTACGAATTTTGGGTTATTTCAAAATGCAGAACAAAACACACACACCAAAGTTTTATATCTCTTGGTATTAATTTTTAGTATGTAAAATTTGTCTGATTATAAGTTCCTTTACACATCTTGAGAGAGAAACTGCTTTATTTTAAATTTGATCACTTAAGTTAGAACTGAAATACTTTTTTTCATCAAGAAAACTCTTAGAGTCCCTTGGAGAGCCCTCATTTCTCCAGGCTCCCGGCTTGGGGTGTCCCCGTTCCCTTCGGTGGGACACCTGGCTCCCATCTTGGCCTTCCCTCCCTGGCTAGGGGATGGAGGCGATGGGCCTGGGACGGCCAAGCCTGGCCGGGTTGACCCTTGGACCTTGCAGAGCTTCCGAGGCCCTCCTGGTGATTCAGGAATCCTGGGTGTTGGTCCAGGCTCTGAGGTGTGAGGGATTCCTCCATGCCCCGCCCCACCATTTGAGTTCTGGGTAGGATGGCTACTATGGACATCAGGTTGGAGTGGGGCTTGTGCCCCCGTGCCTCAAGGTGGCCTAGAGACCTCCCAGGTGGAGGGCGAGTGGGGAGCTGGGGTGGAGAGAAACTCCAGTGGCAGGGGGCCTCCCCCAGCCCTGCGCTGCCCCACCTGGGGCTGTGAAGCCAGAAAAGGAGAAGCTGGAGTAAAATCCTGAAGAGTCCCAGGACATCAGAGCTCTGCAGAAAGACCTGTAATGTAATGACTCGCCAAGCTCCTGAAACAGAAGAGGATCGCTCTGGGATGTATTTAGGCCGATGTGGGGCTCACCCTGAGGGTTCTCTTTGGGAAGGTGTTTAGCCAAATGACCGTCTGTTGTTTTGAGGCTCTGCAGCTCAGTTTTAAGAACTTGTAATCCGTGTCCTGTGCTGCAGAAGTAGGAGGACGAAGCTGACAATCATGAAAATCTGCAGGAGATAGGCAGAGCAGAGGCCCTTGTGCAGACTCCAAAGAGTAAGTGAACAAGTATGAAGAACTGAGGGACAGTCAACCTGGAGGACGTGCTCCTGCAGTTCCCGAAACCCACCCTGCGGCAGATGAGCCACACAGCCCAGCAGCTTGGGCTGGAGAGGGATGTGCTCCGAGTGTGTTTCTGCAACCCTCACCGGAAGGGCAAACGACCAAGCAGTGACTGTTCGCTGGGAGAAGATCCTGGACTGCCGGGTCCCCTTTCTCAGGGGCACCGGCATGCTTTCTCCTGGCACCAGGGCTACATTTTGGTACCCCAGGCTACAGGGGCCCTCACTTCACTACCCTGTACTCCTCATTTCCTTTCCCTCTGTGTCTGTCACCACCCTGGGCTCTCGTATGCATTCAAACTGTGGTGCCTGCCCTTCCCAGAAATGGGGGTGGTGGGGGGACTAGGAAGATAACCCGGGGTTTGTACCAGGGCTTTGGGATTACATTCTACAATCACTGAGAATGGATTTGGGAACACAAGGGGTGTGTGGGTAGAGGGTTTGGGGGGGAACTGGTTGGAGGGAAGGTAAAGTTCAAGGATGCTCTTGTTTTTAATCCTCACATCACTCATCACTTTGTTCTTTTTTTTTTTTTTAACATTTATATATTTTTGAGACACAGAGTGAGACAAAGCACAGGAGGGGCAGGGGTGTGGGGTCAGTACACAGAACCCAAAGCAGGCTCCAGGCTCTGAACTGTCAGCACAGAGCCCGACGTGGGGCTCGAACTCACCGACCGTGAGATCATGACCTGAGCCGAAGTCAGATGCTTAAACTGACTGAACCACCCAGGCACCCCTCTCATCACTTTGTTTTTAAAGAAGTCTGGGATACAGTTTAAAAAAAAATTTTTTTTGGCAATATTGTCTAAATTTCATCATGGAATATGTTACTATGACTTTCTCTTTGGTTTTATCTATACCAGAGTTCCACTCTCACTTATTTCTATTTCCTTCCCATTTCCTGGCCAGATTTGGAAATTACTTCTCTTGGACTTCCATTTTCTGATAATAACATAAGTTATCCTCAGTCCCTATTTAGTGTGAATTTTTTTCCCTTTTATTTGCTTATCAGATATTTGGCTTGAACTAATCTATAAACTTCTACAGTTTTAATTCTTTTTTTTTTTAATTTTTATTTATTTTAGAGACAGAGACAGAGCACAAGCAGGGTCAGGGCAGAGCGAGAGGGAGACAGAATCTGAAACAGGCTCCAGGCTCTGAGCTGTCAGTGCAGAGCCCGATGCGGGACTTGAACTCACGAACCGCGAGATAATGACCTGAGCTGAAGCTGGATGCTCAGCCGACTGAGCCACCCAGGCGCCCCTACAGTTTTAATTCTTAAGTTGTTTTTTCTACCTCATCTTTACTGAAGTTACTACCATTTCCTTTTTTTTTCCATGATAAAAGGCCCACCTTGAGCCTGTATTCTATGATTTTTATTATTGTTTCAAAAGTAAATTTGCCTTTCCAATGATATTTGGGTTAGAATGGTATTCAAATTGCTTTCCTATCCTGATCAACACCAGGTGGCATGGGGTAAAAGAAAGCATAGAAGTGTAATGAATGGCAGGGAAGCTATTTTGGAACTTAAACCATATCATCAAAAACTGATTATTACTATTCCTAGAAAAGCTACTCACTGTACTTTTCTCCCTCTTATTTCTGATTCCTATAGATGGTATGTTATGTCTTCTGGTTTGAAGCCTGACAATAAAACAATCAAATATTTGTTGTGGGAAATATATTACCATTCAGGTGTATTCATCAGCCTTTTGAGCTAGGTTCTTCTTGGTAACTCTGAACTCATGGAATTTTACCTAAATGTGTTTATTTGGCCTATTTATAATTGATGAGTGAAGCGGATGGAAAGTACTGCTCCCCTAACTGCCCAGTAATGTGGGGGCAGGTATTAATCATGGTGTCTCAGAATCCTTACCTGTGACCTTCTGAGTTAGACTAGATAATCTCCAAAGACTTATTGAGCTTAAATCTTCTCTGAATAGAAGTTCTTTTTCAAACTTCTTAAATAGCGTAAACTTTTATATCTTTTAAAAAACTTTTCTGTATCTCTCTACGTTACTTATTTGGTGCTATGAAATCATCAGAATTTAGAGAACAAGTCACACTTTTCTGAAAAAGAGGGTATCGCGAAACTTCATAAATTGGCACTTTAGGATTGTAGATCGTGTGCTGTTGCGTAGATATGCTGTGTCTGCCTAATACGCATTTTTAGTTGATTGGGTATTTGCTAAAAGTGGGTAATTTAAATTATCTACCTGCAATTTAATTCTTGTAGCTCTCTTGTTTTTAATCTTGCAAGTGGTTAGTATGCATTTAAATGAAACTATGAATCGGTATGTAATATAATTTACATTTTTAGTAGTTAGGTATTAAACTCTTACTATATAGTTCATAGGTATTTGTTACAAAGTGAGTTTTTAGTACTTTCTTGCACAATCACTTCAGATTGCATCAGCTACACAGAATGTGGTTGTGCCATTGTGTATGGTAAATTTCCAAAGATGAGTTAAGGGAGGGGACATGCAAAATTGGGAAGCCATATGATCTAACTCATGGGGCAGGAAGCCTTCTTTGAAGACATGGCTAGGATGGTAACTAGGCTTACTGTGGTGATCATTTCACAATATATATAAATACTGTATCATTATGTTTTACACCTGAAACTAAGATAATGTTGTATGTCAATTATACCTGAAATTAAAAAACAAAGACAGGGCAGATTTAAGTCCTCTAATGAGGAAGAAGGGGAAATAATTTCACTTCTCAGAAGGATTAATCTGTTTTTACCTTAGTGACTAAGTTTTCCCAAGAAATTTCTCTTTAGCAATTTATTTTAACTACTTACATGTCTTTCATCCTGATTACTTTAATTGGGGATATTTGACTTCTGTCCCACAGAAGTCATTTAAAAAGTGCTTGTGTTTCTTTCCTACATCAGTGCATTTGACACCTTTCTGGAACCCCTGTGGCTTTTATGAAACAACATTCTTGCCCTGAATCTACTTTCAGGTTAAGTTTTCTCTTCTTTAGGAGCTAAGGTCACTTGCACCTAGTCACACTTCCTTGCCTGAATAGGCACTGTCCAGAGGGGTCATCAAATTCAGATTTAGGCAGGGATGTGAGGTAATCTTGCTCCCCCCCATGGGTTTGTTTTATTACCAGCCTCCAAAAAAGAGGCTTCCTTTCTGCAAGAAAGAAAACCACATATATGTGTCTGGGGACAATTGCACATCAAAGGGAATTTCAAGCAAAAGTCACACAAACGGATGAAGATAAGACAGGCTTTAATTTATTATAAAAACTAGGACCGGAAATGAGATGCTTCACAAACCACTAGTAGAGTTAACCCAGGAACCCAGCCTGGACTGGGGAGAAAGTTGTAACTCTCACAGGGAGGCAGAAAAGGATCAGGATGAAACATAAAACAGCTGAAGTCTCCTGGAAAAGGCAGTAAGCCATTATAATATGAAGTAAAACAACCAGTTCTGCTCTTTAGAGGAGGCATTAAGGAGTATTTTTCTGTCTTGATGATGCCCTGTGCCTCCATATCTTGGGTACTCTTCCTCTTCAGCCTCTTTCCTGTCCCTCTTCTGCCCTAGTTCCAAAGCCACCTAATTCACTTCTTTATCACCTGAAGTACCAGTACTCAGAGACTAATGATCACCTCTATTCCTGCACATTTACTGCTTGCCAGGCACTGTTCCTGGTGCTTTAATGTTATCTCATCGTGGTCACAAGATCAGCATTATTATCCCCACTTAATAGGTGAGGCAGTTAAGCAATCACTTACTCAAGATTATATACGTAGTAGTTATGCAACCTGAATTTGAACGCAGGCTTTTCTTCTCAGGTTTGTTATTTCTCCCCTTCACTTCATTATAATGCCCTCTTGTTCCTTCCTGTAATCTCTCCTCCTTCAAGGCTTATTCCCACTTAAAGTTACTCAGATACTGTTTTCTTTGTTACTTAAATATTCAGAAATGTAGAGTCACTCGGTTGTTTGTCTTCGTTTGTAAATTCAGCATTCAGAGCTCTTTCCGGACCTGCCCACCTCTTCTTCTGTCTTGTTGTCCTTCTCTCAGCTGGCAGTGCTTCATGGAAGTACTTTTCTTTCTCATTACTGATTACCATACTGTGCTGTACACGTGGAATACTCACTGCTTTGTGTGCCTTCATCTGTCCTTCTGATCTGCTTCTCTTTCCCACTGATAGTCCATCTCCTCCTCTCCTACAAATCTTTGTTCAAATCTTTTGTGCTTGAACCTATTTGACTGTTAACTCCTAGGTGATGTAATTTCTTCCCTTATATATTCATTGTGTATTATTGCTATGTATTTGTTCTTTGGAGTGTGCGGTTGTATATTCTTTCATTAAAAACAACAGCGTAAGCTCCTTTCAAGTGGATACTGTGCCCTTTTTCTGTTTGACATTACCTCAGAGCACCTGGCAGAGGTTTTGATCCAGAGAACATTTAAACAATCCTGACTGACTTGTTCCATTTGAAGTCTACATTTTAATCAGACAAAACTAACAGGGTGGTCATGTATAATAATTTAAATCCTGATATTTGCATTAAAAAAAAGATACTGATTTCTTCAAAAAGCTGATACATCCAAAATTACATTCTAGTCCTAAAAACCAAATGGGCCCAAAGGCTAGGATTCATTTTGCTTAAGAACTGTTGTATCCACTGTGTGAGGACTTGAAGCATATGGAGACATTTGAAATATTTAGGTGTTGAAAGGTATCGTTTCCCTCTGTATCATTTCTCATCCTTTGTTCCTTGACATTGTCAGTCTCACCAGTGGCGTGAGTTAGTTGCATGGCAAATACACGCTTGTACTAACACATAAAGTAACCCTTGATGCCTCTTAGAGATGAGAGTTTGAGGGTATTTCTTGGAATTGTGCTAGTCAGTTTTAATCCTGTGTTTTCTTTCTTCAGGTTTCCTGAAATGCAGTTTTTCCAACAAGAAAATGTGAGAAAAATTCTTACAGATGTTCTTTTCTGTTATGCTAGAGAAAACGAGCAGTTGCTTTATAAACAGGTAATGAAAATATCCTACAGGTGGCATCCATTGACTCAAAATTTTCTATACAGCTTGACAAATGATAGAGCAATAATGTAGCCTTTATTGTATCCAAAGTTGTATCATAATAGTAAAGCAATCAGAGAGCTGCTTGTCAGCTGCATGGTGAGAAAAGTAAGCTCATTGAAGCACATATGCTTCTTCCTTATTATAAGACATTCCACCAAATTGTCTTCTGTAAGGCGTTCAATCTTTTCTTTCAACTTTTGGGAGTTTGTTTATAAACAGCACCTTTGAAGCCAATCTAGTAATAAAACTTTTCAGAATTGTATATATAAATAGTGTTTATAAATATGTGACCTGCTGTGTAAAAATAATCAAGTGTCCTTCCACTCTTTAAAAGTTACTGGTAATACGACTTCAGAAAGTTCCTGTAAATTTTTGGAAATTTATGATACTCTTTGTTATCCAGGTATCTGATTCATCCCCCATTACTAAAGGACAGAAGATTGTTGGGTTATGTTTTGCTCTCACTGAAATGTGAATTAGTTATTTAATATATAAAGAAGTATCTAGGTTTGTACTTAAGCTGATGGTGTTCCAATAAAAATACATGAAGTTGGATATTTTTATGTATTCTCAAAATGTATAGTAAGTGGGAAGTCAAACCAAATTAATAAATTCTCTAGCAGTCAGAAGTTATGATGTATGTTCAACTGATAATCACTTAACTTTAGTGTAATAAAACAGAAAACACTGTATGATTAGAGCAATGTATCTATTTAAATTTTTTTTTAATTTTTTTTTAATGTTTATTTTTAAGAGGGAGAGACAGGGCACAAACAGGGGAGAGGCAGAGACAGAGGGAGACACAGAATCCGAAACAGGCTCCAGGCTCTGAGCTGTCAACACAGAGCTCGATGAGGGGCTCGAACCCACAAACTATGATGAGATCATGACCTGAGCCAGCGTCGGATGCCTAACTGACTGAGCCGCCCAGGTGCCCCTAAATATTTTTTTAAATTTATTTATTTAAGTAGTCTCTACACCCAGTGTGGGGCTGGAATTCACAACAGCGAGATCAAGTGCTGCATGCTCTTCTGACTGAGCCTGTCAGGCTCCCCTAGAACAATGTATTTAATTTGAAATAAACTTGATCAGTTTAAAGATAATAAACTAAATCATATTACAATGGTCCTAAATAATGTATTTGTTGTTATATACATAGAAGACCCAAGGGAACTAATTCTATCTTGCTTTTAATGTTAGTAATATGCCTTTATATTAATTACATGGTGATAATCAGCTTTTAGAATGGGAAATGGAAAAAATATATCTCACTTATAATGGCAACCAAAACTTGAAAGTGTCTTGAAATAAATATAGCAATGTAGGTATAAAAGCTATATGAAGAAAATTATAATATTATTGCAGGATATAAAGCAGGGGTTGAATAAATAGAAAAGTGATAGCATGTTTGTGGATGAGAACACATCAAATAAAATGAATATTACTTCTTCCCAAATTAATATATAAATATATTAGCATTCCAATTATAATCTAAGAGATGAACTTTTTAAAAACTGGACACAGTTATTTTAAATTTAGTGCACAAAAGCTTTATAGTAATTAATGGAAATAATATAGTTTAGTGGTTAAGAGCATTGGGTGTGGGCTTATATCTGTTATTTGAATCTCAGTTCAACCAACCATTTACTAGCTACATAATCATAGACATTTTACTTAAATTTTCTAAATCTTTGTTCTGTTAGCAGTAAGATGAGGGCAATGACAGTATTGACTTTGTAGAGTTAAAAACACATAGTGCTCACTAAGGGTTCTTGTTTGTAGTTGGGGTGGTTATTACTATACTGTCATTGTTAAATATGTTGGAGTTGCCACAGAATTTAGGGGAAGGGGAGAATGGTAAAGGCATTTGGCAAAGAATGGCAATTATTCTGTAAATATTCTGTGATCAAGCCAGTATAACAACAGTGTGGGAGTCAACAGAGATCAGTTGGAATAAACTAAGAACAGGTCCAGTTACATATGGATTCTTTTTTTTTTTTTTTTAGTGTGTTTATTTAGAGAGAGAGAAAGCGAGTGGGAGAGAGGGAAGGGGACAGAGAGAGAGAGAGAAAGAGAGAGAGAGAGAGAGAGAGAATCCCAAGTGACCTCCATGCTGTCAGCACAGAGCCTGATGTGGGATACAAAGTTCAAAGACCAAAAACCAATCAACCAACCAACCAACCAACCAACCAAAAAGGAGACTAGGAGAAAATAAATATCAATGTAGGATGTTTGGAAGCAAATAACTGAAAACCTCATTCAGAATAACTTCAAGTCTAAGGATGTTATTAACACACTTTGCAAGAAGTCTAGTGGCAAAATGGTTCTGTAGCATTAGTTCAGTAGTTCAGACTCCTCATCAATGATCCAGGTTTCTTTCTGTTTTTCTGTTCTCTCCTCATTGTGTTGGCTTTTGTCATCAAGTGTATCTCTTCATTGTGCCCTTTCTTCTTTCCAATATTTGAAAATACTGCACAGTAAAGGATTTGATGACAGTGAACCAAGTCATAATAAAATCATCCCAAGTTGTACATTTGTTTCTCATTTTTCTTTTCTTTAGTGGAAGAAAAAAGTCAACTAAGGAAGTGTTGTAATAATGAAAACAAGTTCCACAGACAAGGAACAAAACATAATAACTGCACTCAGGCATTTATGATGTATGTGGCCCACTGCATTTGTAAGGAAAACTAAACAAGAATATGGAAGATCAGATTCTGGATAATTTAGACAAAATCAATCAATTACTGAATAAGAAAGTATTATTAACCTACTCTTGGGAGTCACTTAGTAAGATTTAATTACTCCCTGTACATGTTTAAAGTCCTATAGATTCTTTACATAGAAATAATACTTTGCTAAAGAAGGACTGAATATTTAGCCAGATCAAATTTAAGAAAAAAACCTTGAGTTTCATCACAAGCTGTTAAAGCTATTATTTTGTACTAGGTGACACCCCGTTTAACATCGACCATATTGTTAATAGTTATGGGATTTTATTGAATTAATGAGACTGTTATCATGTAGTAGAATGTCTTGCTGAGTTAATTGAAACTGCAGAGATTATATAAATGGTATTAATGAACTTTGACTGCCTGATGCCTCAGCTTTAATAAAGACTGCTTGGTGGGCTAAATGAACACAGGCAGATAAAAGAACAGGTTCAATTTTGTGAGCCTACAGGCTGTTGATGAAGAAAACTTCGTTACCTTTATGTTCAACTGGCATGAGTTTGGAGTGCAGTGACTACTAACGATCCAGCAGGGATAAAGACTTTAAGCAAGCAGAAATGCTGATGGTATAGATGAAAGCAAAATACACATTTTGGGAACCAATAAGTATACTAGACAATACATTGTGTTTTATTATGCTTTGTCAAATTAGAGCATATTGAATTTATGATCATTCTTTCTAAATAGTTCTCTTTTCCTTTAAAGATGCCTATACACTTGCCAGTTGTAATTATTAATCAGGTTTTACTAGTCTAGAATTAAGAGTAAAACCAACAATCTCTTCAAGTCTATTTGAGAAAATACCCCCAGTTTAGTTAAAAGTCAACAATGAATTTGTAAACGGTTGTCCTAATGATATTCAGGGAACTCTTAATTTCCATTATACAAAGAGCACCCTTATTGATTTGATATATGGTTTAATGTTCTCCTTTTTTTCATTTCTAATATTGTAGTTCAACTTTTACCAGTACATTGCTATATGGAGAGGTAGATATTTAATCAGCCAGTCACCATCCAGTAAATACCTTCTATGTGGTGAGCCTGTAGCAGGAGCTAGATTTTTGTATCTACACATAGATATCATTTATCACAGTTTATATAGTCATTTCTGTGCTTATTTTATTATTGTGTGTCTTGCTGTCTGGACTGCAAGCTCCATAATGGTTAGGAACTTGCCCACTTCATTTACATTTGTGTTCTCATCATTATCATAGGTAGCTAATAATTAGTTAATTTTTAGAGAGAGGGAGAGAGAGAGAAAGCACGAGTGGGGGGCAGGCAGAGGAAGGGGAGAGAGAATCTTAAGCAGGCTCCACACCCAGCATGGAGCTGGACTCAGGGCTTGATCTCATGACTCTGAGACCATAACCTGAGCCAAAATCAAGAGCCCAGTGCTCAACCGACGGGGCCACCCAGGCACCCCTGTTTTTGAAATATGAATTTGGAAGATGAATGATGCATGGGCAAATGGAGACTCTGTATAGTGTCACAGAAACCAGAAGGAAGAGAAAAATTTAAAGAGGGTTGGAAGATGCATTTAGGCAAAAACTCATTCTTGTTAAACCAGCCATTAGTTAGAGAATACATTGAGAGGGAAAAGACCCAATCAGAAGATCACCACCACCATCAGCAACGACAAAAACCTAGTGAGAAACTAAGCAGTTTTCCCAACTTTTGGGCTAGAAAATGTGTTGTTCTTTAAAATACCTATTTTCTTCAAGTTAATGTTAATGCAATGCCAATAAAAATTGCAGTATTTTGTTTAGCATTTTATTTAAATGATACTTCAGCTTACCTTCTAATTAGAATAGACAAGATAATTTTGAGAAAAAGAATAGAAAATAGGGCAGACTAGAATATTTTGCAGCTCAAGTCATTAAAGTAGTAAAGTTCTTGTCAATAATGAACAAACCAATGGAATGCTAGTAAAAGCTGAGAAAAAACAAGCTCTAGCAATTCAGTGTATGGTAAAGATGACATTTCAAAACTCTTGGGAGAAGATGGGTTATTCAAGAATTAGTTGAACTCTTGCAGAGAAAAATACCGATTTATTCTTCAGGGCAAAAATAAATACCGGATGGGTAAAGAGTTAGCTGTGAAAAAGAACACTACATACTCACCTAACCTCTATATAAGGAAGGTCTTTTTAGGCATGGAAGCAAAACAAGAAGCCATGAAGGATGATGTCTTGATTTGACAGTTTTAAAGAATACAGCTTCACTGTGACATAAGATACCATCAAGATTAGAAGACAAATGATGAATGTGGACAAGCATATGTAACAAAAATGACTACAGGTTCCTATCCTGAGTTGGTGAAGAACTATAACAAATCATCAGGAAAAAGGAAACACTTCATTAGGAGAAAATGGGCAATTCATTAAATAAAAATGGTCAATAAAATTTTTTGTCAGTCTCACTAGCATTTAAATAAGGTAAACCATTTGACTATGAAGTTTTAAAGGATTAAAATAAAACAAAACACTACAAGTTAGGATGTATGAAGTGGCAACTTTTATGCCCTAAAGTGAGGGAGTTCTTTCTGAAGGGCAGCTTAATTGTGTGTATATCAGAGACTTGAACAAATGTCTTTACTCACTTACCCAGAAATTCTACTTCTAGGGACTTTATCCTAAGTTAATGATCAGAAATAGGCAAAAAGATTACCATAAGGATATCTAGCATAGTTTTTAATTTCTTTTTTTTGGTTCCTTCCTTCCTTCCTTCCTTCCTTCCTTCCTTCCTTCCTTCCTTCCTTCCTTCCTTCCTTCCTCCTTGTCTTTTTCTCTTTTTTTTTTTTTCCTTTTCTATAGGTACAGTAAATACAAGTACTATAGTAAGTAGCTTGTACTTTGATGATTAAATTATGGCACTTGGTGTTTGGAATACTTTGAGATTATTCCAGGAGAATAAACACCTCATGATGATTTTAAAGCATACTCAGCAGCACTTAATTCCATTTTTTTCTGGATCTCTACCATGCTCTTCTAAGGGATCATCAAATAGTCATTTAAAGTTTTGTTTATTAAGGACATGGTTAATTAAAAAGATTGAAGTGGTGTGTGGTAATTTGTCTTAATCACAAGTAACTATTCAATGTATCAGAGATTATTTTGCGCAAATGTCATAAAGTCCTAATTCAAGGCTAGTGATAACTTATGAATGAACTCTGATAGAGTTCACTTTCATCTTATTTTGTGCTGACCACTAGCTTTCTAAGAATAGCCTGGTGCTTCTAGGATGTACAGAGGGTTGTGCGACTGCCCTTCCATCATGGGAAGTCTCTGCTCCCGCCAGTGAAACTCTTCTCTTTGCTTCCATATTTTATTTTTATTTCCTATAAAGGTGGTATTTTGTCTTATTTTTTTAAATAAAAGATCATCCATAATTATTAAGCAATAGGAAAGTGATAATTTACTCACTTTAAGAGGCAGAAAAGAATATAGTCTACTTTTAACTTGTTAAATATGTTTTCTGATGCTTAAGGGGGGGGAAATATTTCATTTAAAAGGCAGATTATTTACCTTTTCCACAATAAAGGATAAATAATGAATTTTTAGAGATAGCTTAGTAACTAATATGCTTTTTTGTTTCTGTGCCTATTCGTGTAATTCATGGGTAACACCAATATAAGGAAAAAGAAAATACAATTGGTGAACTCACTAAATAAATTGAACAGTAACCTTATAGTTGATGTAGACAGGAAAGAAATTATGGTCGTTTTCAGATTAAACATGTTGAAAATCATACTTCGAAAACTTTGTTTGCTGTCATACCTGCTAGAGATTGTTTCTTTTATTATCCAGCATTTCCAGCTAGCTGACTTCAGCTTTTCCTAAATCTACAGACATCCTAATTTTGAGCCATTATGTAATGAAAACACTGGATATAATTTCTTTAGGTCTACAGTTCTCAGTTGCCCTTCTTACTGCAGATCTTTACACTGTAGCTCATGATTATAATTTGCATAAATGAAATTCATATTTATGAGTACAGATCCTGAAGCAACTGACAGGTGCAAGGTTGTCTGCCATGCCAATTTATTGTTTGTTGTGTCATTTAAACGAGAACTGTTCTCCATGTTTTAAAGAAGAAGAATTTGTGCTGTGGTTGAATTGGAATCAAATTCTAAAAGTAAATAAAATCTCATTTTGTAGCTTTTCATTTTATGCATTTCTCTAAAATATGGAAATGTTGGTAGTAAGGATCAGTTGAAGAAGCATTTCACTGAGCCTATTCTGTCCACTGGTGGACCCTCAGCATCTTCCCCTTCTCATTTGTCTTGCTCTTACGTTTCAGGGCATGCACGAGCTCTTAGCACCTATAGTCTTTATCCTCCACTGTGACCACCAAGCTTTTCTTCATGCCAGTGAGTCTGCCCAACCAAGGCAAGTTTTTATATGAGCTCCATCTGTTTTTTAAGCCTTGCGGTAATCATCTTAACCTCAGAATCTTTTACGTTGAAGGTACTTTTATAAATTGTAAACATTTGGTTGTGTTTCATGTGGCTGATTATTAATTCCACTTAGTAGTTGTAGTCCTATGGGCTATGGGCAAATTTGTAATTGTAATAGTATTTGCAAGTCACAGATCTGTGCCACAGGAAGACATTTAAGTAGCGGATCGAGAAGAAGAAATTTTGGTGTAATGGCAAAGTGCTATTGACTAACAGTATTCATATGTACCATCCTCTAATGAACCATTCTTTCACTACAAGCTTCACAAGCTTTAACTTGATCTGAGATCCTTTCTCCTCACCAGATTTGACTGAGTTCAGGTCATAAATAGGAGACCAGTACTCCAAAGAACCCCAGTCTATAAATACACAAAAATGGTTTGTCATGTTTTTGAGATACATTAATGTATTCTTTCTAGCAAATAACTTTAGTCATTGTATTTAACCTGGGCTAATTGTTAGAATTTGTTTTCTAACTTTAAATGCCCTAACTGATGGCCCAGAGAAGTAGCCAGGAAGTATCTTGGGAATGGAAGCTGTGAGATTATAAACTTTTGTCAGAAGGATTCCATAGGCTGACCCATCCATATGCAGAACAGAAAAAATTAACACATAACATCTTATGTGTTTATCTGTATGATTTCTATTAATTAAATATAGCCATCCATTTTGCTCAGCATAAATTAGAGTCTTTGTTAAATTAACTTTTGTTTACTGTATTATAGATTAGTATTTTCTAGTTCATTTTGAGTTTCTCTAATTTTACTGAGTTTATTGGATCTGTCTAGAGCACTTGTATCTTAATTACCCTTTATTCAGTTATTCTAAAGTATGATATGGATGAAGTTAGTATTGTGATCCTGTTTTCATGCCAGTTTTTATCTTTTTCAAAATGTGTACATACATCATACTCCACAGGAAAGTATAGATGATTGAAAATTACTTTTAAATAATTTGGACATGCTGCTTTAGCAGTTTCAAGCCATTGAAAGGTAAAAGCAACACTAAAATTTGAAAGAGGTACTGTCACTGATTAATGGGTATTAAAATATAATTAAAATAGAAGCCGTTAAAAGAAAAAATGTTTTCATATGGTATATTTGACCAGTAAGTAAATATTTGTTTTGTTTTGTTTTAGAAAAACAAAATAGATTGTGAAGTAACCAATTTATTCTAGATCAGACACATTCAAGGAATATATTATCACATTTTGTATTTTTTATTTGTAGCAATTAGTTATTTCATTGTGGTACAGACAAGGTACCTAGTTTGTTTTTGATCTTTCTAGAAAGAGAAGATTTCATTTGTTAATGGAATTGATTTTTTTTATTTAGAAAGGATGATTTTTTTCATATACACATTATATGAAAGTTGGCTTATGAGTATAGAATAAGGTAACCTCTGCAGCATCCCCTTCTATTAAAAACATTATACATTTTGATTATTTGTATTGCTTTTTCAAGTGAGGAGATGAAAACTCTCTTGAACCCTGAGTATCTGGAACATGATGCCTAGTAAGTACAAAAGCTTTCTATTATGTTACTTTTTTACCCCATTTCTACTTTAATAAGGGTTTAACATTAACACTGTATTATTTTTCTAATTTTTAGTGCAATGTTCTCACAACTTATGGAAACTGCTGAACCTTGGTTTTCTACTTTTGAGCATGATGGTCAAAAGGTAAATATTATAGTACAGATATTTTCAATATATTTGGGGGGGAAACAAATGATTTCAGTAAGTAGCAGCATCTAATCAGAGAAGCAAAGCCATTATTACTACTATAAAAAACCAAAAATTTAAAAAGACTTACAGAATAAGATTGAATTGGGGATCTAAACCATGTTGCTAGTAATATTGGCAGATGTACAATGGTAGTATAAGAAATTGCATATAAATAGAAAATTTATTTTATATGTATATGTATTATCCATGCAATAGATCTTCTTTAAAAATTATTGTAAATTTTAAATGAAGTGCATTTATCTACTTTATCTGTTGTTGTCCTAGTGAGTTGATAGACAGACATGTTGTTACTGAAGTGCATAGATTAACTTTGTACCAGATAGGTTGTCTTATTTTTACTAATGCATCACTACTGAATTTATACATTTAGCATCCATACCATTTATCCTTACTCTCTCTTATTCTTTTTAACTATAAATTTTATTGTGTGATGTAACTGATATACCATAACATTCTCCTTTTTAAAGTGTACAATTTAGTAGTTTAGAATATTCACAGGATTGTGCAAATGCCCTTACTATCTAATTTGAAAATATTTTCATCACCATAGAAGGAAATCCCATACCCATTAGCATACTCTGCATTCTCCTACTCCCCAGGGTCTCTGGCATCACTGATGTACTTTCACTTTCTATGAACTTGCCTATTCTGGACATTTCATGTAAATGGAACCATATCATATGTGGCCTCTTGTGATTGATTCCTTTCACTAACGTAAAGTTTTCAGTGTTCGTTTATGTTGTAGCACGTATCAGTACTTCATTCCTTTTCATGGCTGAGTAATATTCCACTATGTGAATATACCACATTTTGTTTATCCATACATCAGTTGATGGACATTTGGGTTCTTTCCCTTTCTGGCTATTAGAATAATGTCACTATGAACATTTGTGTATAAACTTTGTGTCAACACATGTTTTCAGTGCTCTTGGCATTCTTCTGGGAGTAGAATTGCTGAGTTAACTGACATTTTAAGTAAACATATATGCTAACTTAGATCATTATGGTGTTTTCATGGTTATTACACGATATCAGAAAAATTGCCAATTATGCTGGCAAGGGATGTCATTAAGAGTTTTTGGTAAATTTTTTTCTATATGATTCATTTGCTTTATGTTGGCATGATTGTTTGCATTCTGGTCAGAAACCATATATTCTTCTGCCACTTTATTCCATCTTTTAAAAACTGAAATGGATAACTAATGCTTTTTATGCCTTTGGTCTAGATCAGGGCAGACTACTGCCTGTAGGCCAATTTGGTCTGCCATCTGTTTTTATACAGCTTGGGAGTTAAGCATGACTTTTACATTATTAAATGGTTGAAAACTATCAAAAGAAGAATAATATTTTGTGACATATGAAAATTATATGGAATTCAAATTTCCATGTCCATAAAAAAAGTTTTACTGGGATACATCCATGCCTGTTGGTTTCCATAGTGTCTATGGCCGCTTGCTCATTACAACTGCTCATTACAGAGTTAAGTAGTTGCAACACAGACTATAACCTCTAAAGCCTAAAATACTTGCTGTCTGGCCTGTACAGAGAAAATTTGCCAACCTTCAGCCTAGGTGATAAAGTCTTTCTTCAGCAATATGTCAACATTTTACATTCTGTCAGGATTATAAGAGGTGAAACTTGTAAGCATATTTGATAAACTACTGTGTTTTAGAACAGTGTATTTATTCTTGTCAGGTGATTTGATGAAGTCACAGACTTATGTGAAAAATCAAAATTTTGAACAGAAAGTATTTTAATACATTTAGATATAAGCATCCTGATCATGCAGGGGTCAATTGTATTTTATAACTGTTTCACAGTATCTGCGAAACTGAATGATAAAAATGTGAGCATTACCACTTTTCAGTTTCACCCATTCATGCTGATATCACTGAGTCAAGTTCATGAAATGGCTAAGACAACACAAAAAAGGATATCCATTTTATCAAGGAACATATAGATGTGACCTCTGAAGATTTATATTAATTACTTGCATATATCGATAATATATTCCTAGAAAGCACATCTAATAAATCCGTTCTTCGTCCTCCCCTTTTTATTCTATGTCTTGACCCTGTCACCTTTTTAAAAAGAAGTTTGAGCTTCATACACTTCTCTCTCTTTCAGTTCTTCTCTGCTCTGTATGCTGCCTAGGTTAGCAGACATACTTTCCTTAAGACTTTCTTGATGAAGAAAGCAGTGTGTTGGTTTATATAATGGTGTAAAATTATCTCGCTGAATCCCTGTAACTGGCACTGACCTGTAGACCGCATTTTGAGTACCACTTAATAAATGGTTAAAGATTGCTGGTTTTGTTGATACTTGTAGCTGACCCATTTGATTAGATCTGTGAAATGCAAATGGCATTTTTTATTCTAAATCCTGAAGGTAAGGGATATCTAATACTATTTTCTCTTTTGATTTCACTGTTACATAAACTGTTTATCATTTAAGTGATCATGAGCATTACTTGTGAGTTTCTTGAATTTAAGAAATGTTGTTGTAAGTATTAGCACAGGGGACATGTTTTCAAACTACAGTTTATATACACCTGTAGTTCTTAGGCTACTCATGAGTCTCTACTAAGCATTTGAAAAATGGACTGCATATACTATCGATTTAGTGACAACTCATTCTGTTCAACCTGGAAATTGATTACATGCTTTCATTAAGTTAAACATTTTTAACAGGTTAATTTAGGATCTGTTCTCTCCAAAGTCAGTGATTGTATCTCTACAGAAGTATGTTTATTTAAGACCCTTACAAAATGGCTAGACCTGGTGATCTGTTTCTCATGTGACTGACAGAAACCCTGCCTGAGCTCATTGCCTCCACCTGACACAGTATGGTATTCAGCCACACGAGGTTCTTCATTAAAGAAAAGCTACATGACTAAAATGAGTGAAATGTTATATTGTTCTTTTTTTTTTTTTTTTTTTTTTTTTGGTAGAAAGAGAAAGCGTGCATGTGTGTGCACACAAGCGAGTGGGGGAAGGGCAGAGGGACAGGCTCCATGCTGGGCATGATCTCCTTCTCCAAGGGCTCCACTCTGGGCTTGGTCTCATGACCGTAAGACCATGACCTGAGATGAAATCAAGAGTCGAAGGCTTAACCTACTGAGCCACCCACATGCCTGACTTCTTCATTTTTAAAGGAAAGTTGGCTTCAGGGAAACACTGTCTTTTGAATGTGAATGGTGTCTTACAATTAACATGAATTCCCCCCCCCCCAGATTATTTCAATTTAGTATCAGGAGAAATGCTAGCAAGAATTATAATTTTTTTGAGAATTATAGCACCCTATCATCTGAAGAGAATACTCAATAATATAAAATGAGACAAAGGTGTCTTGGTTGTGTTATTTTTATAATAAATGACCACAATATAGAGGTATCTTTTTCTCCTGTCTATACGAATTAACAGAAACTAATTGAGCCATAAAAATCGGTATGGTCTTATATCCCTAAATGCACTTTAGGAAGTACAAAGGACTACATTTCTTTTTAAGACTTGAAATGATCCTGGAAAGACAGATGGAACCTCTTCCAGGAAATTTTTCTTTCTGCTAACACATGCCCCTCCTCCTCTGTACTTTGTACCAGCCTGATTAGTGATTGCTCCTATGTGGAATTCTAAGTTTTTTTTGTTAGTCTTCCTCTTCCCTGCCCTTTCAAGGGCAAGAGCTTTACCTTCTTTATTTTTGTGCCACTGAATTTGGTCCAGTGATGAAAAGATGATGTTCCTTTTAGAGATCTCACAGTTTAGGAGGCAGAGAAGTAGAAATGGATACTGTATGTAGTAGTAAAGAAGATGATGAAATAGAACCTGACACTTGAGCCAAATCTTTAAATACACTGGGGAGCTTCTCTGTGGGAACACTGGGGAAGGGATATTTCAGGTAAAAGAATGGCATCCCCAGCATCTCTGGGAGCACAGTGAGAGTAGAGTTTGCCAGATAATGAAAGGCCTCATAGACCTGGCTCAAGAATATGTCTTTTGTTTTTTGCTTTTGTTTTCTTTTCCTGAAGAGCTATTTAAAAAATTTTCAGAAGGGGAATTTGGCGTACTCCAATATCTTTTTTAGATGGATTACCAGACATTTTGGAAGATAGATTTAAAAGCGGACCAGGGCACTTGGATGGCTCAGTTGGTTAAGCATCCGACTTTGGCTCAGATCATGAACTCATGGTTTGTGGGTTTGCGCCCCGCATCAGACTCTGCACTGACAACTTAGAGCCTAGAGCCTACTTTGGATTCTCTCTCTCTCTCTCTCTCTCTCTCTCTCTCTCTCTCTCTTTCTGCCCCTCCCCCACTTGCGCTCTTCTTTCTCAGAAATAAACAAACATTTAAAAAAATAAATAAATAAAAGCAGACCAAATTAGGGGCAGTGAGACCAGTTAGGAGGAAAGAAATGGTGAGGACCCCAAATCAGGTTATAATAGTCAAGCTGTAGGAGAGAAGACATAGTAAAAGTGTCTTAAGTTGTTGTGAGGAGATAAAATTGGCAAAGCAGGTGTTCTTATTGGAGGATGGTTTGAGGTAGGTACGGCGAAAGGATGAACATATTTTTGAGCAGAAGATGATAAACTCGGTTGTGGGCCTCCTGAATTAGAGACCCTTTTGCAACGTAAGATTCCTTGCCAACATGCGAATGTATGGGAGAGAACCCAAGAGGCTTCTAAGTTATGAATACAGATTTAGAAGTCTTTGGAAAAATGGGTATTGGTTGAAACACTGTGTATGAGTGAGATCAGTCAGGAATCACATGCAAGTAGAGAGTTAAACTAAGACCAGATCTGTATGAAAAAGCAGAGTTGCAAAGCAGAAACAAAAGTTTGAGCTAGAGAAATAGAATGAGGATGAGTGGTAAGCAGGTAGTCACAAAAGAATGATGCTGTAAATCCCAAGATTGGAGAGAGAGAGAAATTGAGGGCTCAGCATAAGAAAGGGTCACACATAATAGGGAAAATCATCAGACTCGGGATAGTTGAAGTTTCCATGAAAGAATTAGAAAGGGTATAGACTTATCTTTCTTAACTTGGGCTTTGGAATGGGAGGAAGGAAAGTTGTAGTCAGTTACGTAGTTGTTGTTTTTTTGTTTTGTTTTGTTTTTTTGTTTTTAGCTCAGCTACACTCTTGGTCTGGAGAGTTTAAAACTCTTCCTACTCAACTAGAATTAATCAAAGGGCAGTTAGAAAATATCTTCTTTTCTAATACTAGTTTCCTTTTTTTCCTGACTTTTTTATAGTTTTGAGAGCTCAAAGTAAAGCAGTTTTTATTTGCTGTTTTTCATGTTTAAATTTTATGCCACAAGAAATACCTTTTCATCAGAGTATTCCACTTAGGTATGATGGCTGATTAGACAGATGGGCTGTAGACACGTAGATTAGCAGCCACTGTGGCGAAAATTATCTTGAAAAATATTTAATTTAATAATTTAATATTTAATGTCACCAGAGAAACTGGTCAAGGGAAGACAGGTAGAAAATATTTTAGAAGGCATTTCCTGGCCTTTACATTATGTGCACAATTCATCTGTATGACGATCAGCATATGATTCCACAGTTTAAGCATTTGTCATGAGATGATTGTCATGAGTTTTTGGTTCTTATTTAAGCTTCCATAGGTGAGTACATTCAAGAATGATGTTTATACATTTGCTCATTTCATACTGAAATAACACATGCTCCATTTTTTTCTGTTTGTAGGGAAAAGAAACACTGATGACTCCCATCCCCTTTGCTAGACCACAGGATTTAGGGCCAACGATTGCTATTGTTACTAAAGTCAACCAGATCCAGGATCATCTACTGAAGAAGCATGATATTGAGCTTTATATGCACTTGAACAGACTAGAAATCGCACCACAGATATATGGGTTGTAAGTACTAAAGTTTACGTTTCAGCTGTATCTAACTATGACTTAGGGTGGTTTCTGTATGTCTCAGATTCATAGAGGTAAGAGCTGGAATTATTCCAGCTCCGCTTCATTTCCTATGTCTATTGGGTCCTATGTGCCAGACCCTGTGCTCATTACTTTCACAGATGATATTTCATCAAATATTCCCATTAACCTTGTCAATTTAGTGTCATATGAGGTAAGAAACTTAAGGCTTATACTGTGTTTTGCATATTAAATAGTGAGGTCATAATTCAGATCCAGGAAGGATTGGCTCCATAATCTGCAGAGCCCAGTGTAAAATAAAAATGAATATCCCCCTTAAAAAAAATTAGTAAGAATTTCAGGATTGCAACAACAGATCATTCAACCAAGCATTCTAAGAAGGGCAGAGCCACACAGGTCATACACACATGAAGCCAGCCCCAAACCCAGCCAGTCCTGCAGTCTATCCATGTGTTTTCCATTTTATTGGGAATTGCATTTGTAGAAGTGAGCTCAATGTTCCTCAGGGTGAACACAATATGGTAATCATCTTCAGCCATGAAACTTTTGTAACATGCTATCGCAGAAGAATAGGGAGCCAAGTGCACCTCAGAGACGTGTGTTATGTTTGTATGTGTGTTTATTCAGTGGCTTAATAAGATGAGTAGGAAAATTAGAAAGATTGCAGTTCTAATAAATATAAATTTGTGTAGTGCTGCAACATTGAAACAATAAAACATTCATATCTAGTGCTGGACAGTTCCTTGGTAGATATTTTCTGCAATTCCCATCTCTCAATTAGGTAGAACTTGGAAAATAGAGACAATATTATTAAGATGTACATAGTAGATGCTCAGTAAATATGAATTTGTTATTTGAATTACAAAGAATTTAAAAAAGTCGAAGGTTTAAGACCAGAGCAGAGTCTGTTTATTTAGCCCAAAGAAATATCAGTGAATGTTTTCTTTATGTTCTCATGTTACATACAGTCTTTCACTGATAATAACTCTGCTATCTATCATCTCTGGAAACCCTGAACTGTGATTAAAGATGTCTGCTTTTCTGTTTAAATAATGCTTATTTTCATTTCTGTGACTTAAACTTAAACTTGTGACTCAAGTTTAAGTCTCAGCATTGAGAGCAGCTCCATCATTCCCATGAGAAATGAGAAAGTTGAGGGTAACATGCATATTGGGCAGTACTGTAAGTTATTAGTGAATCATCATTTACACTTAAAAGTCTGGCTAATGTGTTTGTGATTGTAGACATAAAAATGTATTTTAAAATAGCTGGTGGTAAGGTCAGGAGTTAAATTCTATATTCCTCTCCACTGTGCACTCAAGTGGTTTATTCAGATCCCAAAGCCTATTTTACACCCTCAAAAATTGTTTACTAAAGTCTAGATATTGGTCTTAAATATTGGGGAAAGAATTTAATGTTGGACATACTTATCATTTCTTTGAAATGCTTTATTGTTTATTAACTTTTCGAGATGGTGCTTTATATTGCAGTGGTGGGTGGCATGGGCTTGGGTAAGATGATTTATAAACCATTATGTTCCAGTTTCCTTTTCAGACATTAGTTTCCATCAGCTTTCTCGTCATCATAATGATTCCTAGAGCTTCTTTGACACCTGACCAGCACCCTCCCAATAAAATTCCATGATCCATGACATAATCATTCTTAGTCCTGTCAACTTTAGTTTTCAGCAGTAACCATAGCTGACTCATTTATCCCATTATTTTAGTCATAGAATCTCATCTGCATTAACTGAAAATGTACATATTTTTTTTAAACTTCGATGAAGTCACTTGTTCTCTTAATTGGTCTCTACTGCATTTTATAGTGCAAGGAGTTTATCTATTCACTTCATTTATTAAATTTGATTGTATTATTTCTATTTGTGGGACACATGTAGTTCAGTTTTCCTTTGTCTTTATGCTAGTTTCAGTTGTACTACTCATGTGTATATTTCCTGTTGATTACTGTTAGAATCTTTGGGGCCAAGGAAAAATATGAGTATAGTATGCAATAGCATTTAGAAGCACAGACTTTGAAATGAAACAGATCTGTTAGCCGTTTTGATCCTTGGTTTCTTCGTTTGTGAAATGGATATTGAAAATAATGGTACTTACTTCATCGGGTGTCTATGAGAATTAAATTATAATATACAGAAATCATAGTGCTGAATGTGTAGTAAGCATTCAATATCATTCAATATATGTTGGCAGTCCTTCTATTACCATTATCTGTCATTACCATTCCCCAGTTAGGATGTCATGGCTCTGTGAGTATGATGTTCTGCGTGTTTCATGAACCTTTCCACCTCTGGCTTTCTATGTTTTCTTCACCAAAGCATATGAATAGCTTCTACTTAGGTGGAAACTTAACAGCTATCCTTCAGACCAGTGCTTCTAAAGAGCCAGTATAGAGCTGAGGAGTAAACTTCTAGAAACAGATTATAGCAATTTAGCAAAATAATTTTGTGTCCCTAAGGCTAAAAGAATATTGTAGGTTTGTACTTCAAGGAAATGAATTGACATAGTTTGTTTTGTTTTATGTCATAAAAGTAATATTAATCTAAGTAATTGCTGATGCTAGTGTCCATTCCTGTTGAAATCAAGCTGGTAATTTAGGCTGACATTCAGTATTCATGCTTAAAAACAATTAGTTGACACTTTGAGTACATTATCCTCAAGTTACAAACACAAAATAATCAATTTTCAGTTAATAAAAACTGTTCTTCTTTAAGATATCAGAATTCATAATAGGCATCATCTAAAATGTGCTTTTGCTTGCCATTTTTTTTACAAAATTTTTATTTTTATTTTTTTAATGTTTATTTATTTATTGAGAGAAAGAGAGAAAGAGAGAGAGAGAAAGAGAGTGTGTACGCATGCATGCATAAGGGAGGGTCAGAGAGAGAGAATTTAAAGCTCAATCCGAATCTGCCAGCACAGAGCAGGATGTAGGGCTCAGTCCCAGGAAACATGAGATCATGACCTGATCCAAAATCAAGAGTCTGATGTTCAACCGACTGAGCCACCCAGGTGCCCCAGAATTTTGATTTTCAAACAAGTATTTTCTTTTATACCGAAATGTTTTAACAAAATTAGAAAATGATATGATAAAAATGCCAATAACGAATGTATCAATGGGAAATGTTATCAGTATTAACAATTTGCATAGAATGGGGAATAAATCATATATATGTGAGAATTTAAGTCTGCTTTATAATATGGGTTATAATTATCATTAAGAGATGTTGCAGTTACTCCATTTTTAGAAATAGTTTAGTTCTGTTTTTTGTAAGAGAATATATGTGGAAGTCTCCCGATGTGGCAGATGAGCCATATACAAACATACTTATTCTATTTTGCTAATAAATTTATTTAACAAAATTAGAATTAATAATTAGTATAAAAATATTAATTGTACTAACATTGGCTAAAGTCATTCCAAATTAGCTTATCTAAATTTTAAGTAAATTGATGATACTTATCTTGAAATGTGGGAATTAAATACCCATGAGATCTTGAATATTATTATATAATAATTTGCTTACTAGTGCTATTATTTTATGTACTTAAGTACATTATCCCCTGGATAATTGTAGCTGGTTTTTGTGTTACAAAATGTTAAATCAATCAACTTACTGTTTAGTTAAACAAAGCTAATTTTAAGTTAAATGTGATATTATAAAATGATATTTCCTAGAAGTAATTTACACTGTTTTTCATTAACTTTATGAATTATTACTCCTGTTGCACTTTGATCAAAGTTTCTCTTGCTTTAATGCAAATCATTAACATTTTGAATTGTCTTTTGTTTGCCAGTTATTGATGGGTATTAGACTTTTAAAATTTTAGTTCTGTAGGGGCCTGTCAGTGCATGCTGATTAACATCCAAAGCAAATATTGACTACATTATTTCCAGCTTTCCAAGGTAGTTTCTAAGGGTTGCTTTTTTTGGCATCTTCATTTTTAGTATGACAATAGGAATGTGCTGTGATTTCATCACATAGGGGTTATTTTTGTGCAAAAGCCTCTAAAGTACCAGTGTTAAGGTTCCATTCCCAAGTATGTGCTTGTTTGAGTCCAAAAGACTCTTAATCACAGATTCAAGTATAAAGACTGAATACCATTTTCACTTAATACCATAATACTATTTTATAGAGAGACCAAAAATTGAAGCTTAAAAATAACAATTTTTGCTAGGCCAGAGTAACTGTGTTTTATTATCACCCTTTAATATATTGAATCTGTATATTTTCAACTACATTTTATACTCTGATATAAATAGAATACATAATAAGCATCTGTGGGATATGCAATTAATGTCACTTTTGAGGAAAGACCCTCATAACACACTTGGGCTTTGGCATTCTTAAATTATGAGCTCTTTACAACACTCATGGGATAAATTTCATATCTCCCAAATGTTTAGTATACATCTTCCATTTCCCTTACTTCCTGTTTTCTGGATTAGCAGTTGTTTTGCTATGGTGGTTTATAGTGATTTAATTGGGGAGGTTCTTGGTTACTGATTAATAATTTGCTAAATTTTGTGATATAATTTTTAAATATTTATATCAGTATATTCTAACACATATCACAGTGTAATTATGTATGACTACTAAGTTTTTTAAATCTATATTTGAAGTGTAAACATATAGTAAAAAATACAATTCTTAGTCATCAAAGTCAGTATAATTACCTTAAAAATTCTGTCTCTCAACAATTTAAACAAATAGCTTTCTATTCTAAACACAGCTAATGACTGAAATATTCTTTCTTTTCAGTGAGTGTTGTGTTATGTTATACATTAAATGTAAAAAACATAATGACGGACTAAAAGGTGAAGATCCAGTGATACCTTATCTCATACCACTGAATATTCCCCCAGAATTACCTCTTTGGGAAAAAAAAAATGGTTTTTTCTTCTTCTATATGAAGAATTATCATGCTTAAAAATTGTAGAGGAGAATAATACATTATTTGAAATAATGATTAATAATTGTTAACATTTATTGTTTTCTGTGGGCTAGGCATTGTACTAGAGACTTTACATAATTATTTTACTTATTTTCACAACACCTTGGAATGGGTACTATTATCCCCATTTTGTAGATGAGGAGATCACAGCTTATAAAGGCTTATTTAGATCAGATGGCTACCAAGAATCTTTGAAGTCTTTGAGGCTTTGAACTCTTGAGCCTACATTCACACTCTAATTTGAGTAGGACTAGCAGTGTGGTAGAAAATCAAGGCACTCAAAAGTCCTTTGTGTGAGCTTGGACCATGAGCCAAACTCAGGGTGATCAGATAACAACAAAGACCAGGCAGATGGTACAAGGCCTGGAATCAGAGGAGTTTTATTGGTAGTGATCAGAAACAAGCCCGCTATGGAGGAAATGGAAAAATCAAGGGCACTGGAGAGTCTGAGGCCCACAATAGTGTAGCTAATTGATGACGTAGAAGAAATAGAATCTGCACTGACAAAGTAATCATGCCTTTTAAGTAGACAGAGGCCAAAAGGGAAAGGATGTGCCCAGTCATACATGCACAGATTTAGGAAAGGTACCATCCACATGCCTTTTTAGGTAAATGTATGTTCCTCACACTGAAAAGTAAGTAAACATTAATAATTCAAGTAAGAGGAAAGCAGATCTTCAAGGACTTCTAGAAAGCAATGTAACCAGTAAGATAAGTTTAGGCGTATACAGCTGAATGCCTCTCCTCTGTCTCTTTTTTTCCCCTTCCTATACATTCCACCCCTAAATTCCACATATGAGGGAAATCATATGATATTTGTCTTTCTCTGACTGACTTATTTTGTTTAGCATTATACTCTCTAGCTCCATCCGTGTTCTGCAAATGGTAAAATTTCATTCTTTTTGATGACTAATATTACACATACATACAGTGGACACTTGGGCTCTTTCCTTCAAATCTGTATTTTTCTATGCTTTGGGTAAATACCTAGTAGTGTAATTGCTGGATCGTAGGGTAGTTCTATTTTTAACTTTTTGAGGAACCTCCATACTGTTCTTCAAAGTGACTACACAGTTTGCATTCCCGCCAACAGTGTAAGAGTGTTCCCCTTTCTCTGCATCCTTGCCAAGACTTGTTGTTTCCTGTGCTGTTAATTTTACCCATTCTGACAGATGTGAGGTAATATCTTATCATGGTTTTGATTTGTATTTCCCTAATGATGAGTGATGTTGAGCATGTTTTCATACGTCTGTTGACCATCTGGATGTCTTCTTTGGAAAAATGTCTATTCATGTCTTTTGCCCATTTCTTAACTGGATTGTTTGTTTTTTGGGTATTGAGTTTGATAAATTCTTTATAGATTTTGGATACTGATCTTTTATCAAATATGTTATTTGCAAATAAATAAATGTGTGTGTGTGTGTGTGTATTTCCCATTCCGTAGGCTGCCTTTTAGTTTTGTTGAACTAAGAACAATTGTAAGAACAATTCAATCAAAACAGTTGTAAGGACCTCATGCAGGGAAAACAGTATGAGCAAAGGTGTCTGTGTTTGAATACCATCATAGATACAAGACGAACTAACCAGTTTACTAAAACTACAGTAAATTTTGTGTGAGAGGAAAATGCAGTGCCAGGACATGGGAACTCTTATATGCCATGATAAGAACAATCTAGACCTGTACTGACCAAAAGGTAACTAACCACACACATGTAGCTATAAAATTTAAATTAATTAAGGTGGCTCAGTTGGTTGAGTGTCTGACTTTGGCTCAGGTCATCATCTCATGGCTTGTGAATTCGAGCCCTGCATTGGGCTCTGTGCTGATAGCTCAGAGCCCAGAGCCTGCTTCAAATTCTGTGTCTCCCTCTCTCTGTGCCTCTCCTCTGCTCAGGCTCTATCTCTTTCTCTCTGTAAAAAATAAATAAACATTAAAAAATTTAATTTAAATTATAAATTTACTTCTTTAGTCACACTATACCTATTTCACGGGCTCAGTAGCCAGTCATATATGACTAGCAATTATTCTGTTGGACAACACAGATATACAACAATCCAGTCATTATAGTAAGTTCTGTTGGACAGCATTGGTCTGTATCTTTACTCTAAAGTAGGGGAGGTAGCATTGAAACATTATGGTTTTCTGATCATATTTGTGATTTAGAAGGATTACTCTGGTTGCACAGTAGTAAGAGATTGGACAAGTAAGAATCGGGTAGCAGTGATTAGCTACAAAAGTAGTAACTTGTGTTTTCTCAAAGAGATGATATGATGGCAGCCTGAAACAAGATAAACGCAGTAAGAATAGAGGTAAGTGGAAAAATTTGGGAAATACCAAGTTGCTAGAATTGTCAGGACTTGTAACTAATTGAATGTGGGAGTGAGGGAGAAGGAAAAATCCAAGATAATTTGGACAGCAAGGTCAATGGTGGTAAAAATCACAGAAATAGTGAATAGTAGAGAAAGAAATTTCAGAGAAAGGAAGAATTTTATTGAGTTTGGAGTTTCTGTGGAACCATGGATACTTAGTAGAAAATTGAACGATATGGTTCTGGTGCTTGGGTGAGAGATTGGAAAGTACCTGTTAGATAGCCTACATGCTATATGTTGTTGCTAATTGAAGTGGCTAGTAAAGTGAGACAAGAAGGAGAGAGATAATTTTCTAAAGAATATCCACTGTGTGTAACTAACTTTTGAGAATATAAAGCAGGAAGTGATTTGGTATAACTGGCATTTAAAATAAATTATCACAGTTTGTGTGTTTGAGAGAGAGAGGTAAGACTGGGAACAAGGATACCATTTAGGAGGGCTTTGCACATGTCTGAGTAGATAATAGCCGTGGGGAAGAGTCAGTTTAAAGAAATCTTACAGATAGAATCTATGATTTGGTAATAACTCAAAATGTTGCATAGTACTTGGGAGAGCGGAAACGTTGTGGATTAGAGCCACTACAATTTTAAAGCATCCAACTGCCCTGTTGGGCCATCCTTTTATTCATGTGCTCAAGTGACTATTTCAACTTCGTTTTCCCTTTCCGCTAGCCTGAATCTCCCCTTGTTTTCTGTTCTCTGGTTGATACTTCTGTTCAGTCTTTCTTAGTATACTTTGGAATTGACTGTTTACCTCTCCTGCATGACCATGAGTCAGGTATTGTATCTACAACATTTTTATTCTTTTCCTTTTTGCTGGTTTCTTTTTTAAGAAAAAAAGTAGCCAACAAAAATGCTGCTTTGACCTTTCTCCTCTAGCAGCCCTACTCATCTCCTCTTTCCTTCTAAACTTCCACAAACTTCTTCTCCAGTTTCCATTTTCTGTTGATTCACTGTCACTGTGGAGATACTGTAAGTGGTCTAAATACACCAATTGAAAGGTTGAGAGTAGCAGATTTTAAAAACACAACCCAGCTATATAATGTCTTCAAGAAATACACTTTAAATATAATGATATGGGCAGATTAAAAGGTTGGGAGAAGACATATCCTGAAAACATTAATGAAAAGAAAGCAGAGTGGCTATGTTAATATCAAATAAAGTAGACTTCAGAGTACAGAGAATTATCAGATACAAAAATGGACAGTGTTTACATAATGATAAAATGGCCAGTCCCCCAAAAAAGACTTAGCAATCCTAACTGGGCATGCACTAAACAACAGAGCTGCAAAATATATAAACCCAAAACTCATAGAACTGAAAGGAGACATAGACAAATCCACATTTACAATTACAGACTGTCAATAATTGATAGAAAATAGCCAAGTATATAGAAGAACTCAATAATAGTATCATCCAACAAAATCTAAGTGACAGTTATAAAACATTTCATCTATCAATAGTACAAACATTCTTTTCAAGTGTTCACAGAGCATGTACCAAGAAAGATTGTATCCTAGGTCATGAAATAAACCTCAACAAATTTGAAAGAATTGAAATCATACAGGGTGCATTCTTTGATCACAATCAAATCAAATTAGAAATAACAGAAAGGTAACAGGAATTTTGCAAATGCTTAGAAACTAAATAACACCCTTCTAATAATCTCTCGATCAAAAAGGGAGTCTCAAGATAAATAAAAATTACATTGACGTGAATGAAATGAAAAAACATTATGTCAGAATTTGTGGAACACAGCTAAAGCAGAGCTAAGTGGGAAATTTACTTCACTATCTGGTTACATTAGAAAAGAAGAAAAGTCAGGGGTGTCTGGGTGGCTCAGTCAGTTAAGTGCCCAACTTCGGCTCAGGGCATGATTTTGTGGTTCATGAGTTCCAGCCCCGCATTGGGCTCTGTGCTGAAAGCTCGGAGCCTGGAACCTGCTTCAGATTCTGTCTCCCTCTCTCTCTGCCCCTACCCCGCTTGTACTTTGTCTCTATCTCTCTCTCAAATTGAATGAACATTAAAAAAAATTTTAAAAAGGAAAAGGAAAAGTCAAATTGTAATCTAAGCTTCTACCCTATGAACCTAGAAAAAGAAGAACAAAATAAAGCAAGCAGAAGGAAATAATAACGGTAAAAATTAAAACCAACATAATTAAAAGCAGAACAACAATAAAAAAAAGAAAAATCTATTTCTTTGAAAAGATCAGTAAAATTAACAGTCTATCAAGAAAAAAAGACCAGAAGAGAGTGGGTGTGGCTATAAAAGAACATAGGTAAGATCCATATGTTAATAGAACTTTTTTTTTTTTAGTTTATTTACTTGAGAGAAACAGAGATAGTGTGAGCTGGGGAGGGGAAGAGAGAGAGGGAGAGAGAACAATCCCATGAAGGTTCTGCTCTGCCACCACAGAGCCTCACACAGGGCTCAAACTTAAGAAACTGTGAGATCATGACCTCAGCTGAAACCCAAGAGTCAGATGCTAACTGCCACCCAGTCACCCCAAAGGAATATTTCAGTATTATGACTGTATCAGTGGTTATATATCCTGGTTGAGTTATTGTACTATAGTTTTGTAGGATATTAACTTTAGGGAAGTAAGGGTCACAGAATCTCTACTATTTCTTACAACTGTGTATGAATATATAACTATCTCAAAACAAAAAGTATAAAATAATGTCAGTTCACATGGCTCACATCTTTTGCCATTTTTATAAATTGGGTTATTATTCTTAGTACTTACTGTGTTTTGAGAGTTCTTTATATACTCTAGGTACATCTCCATTGTCATTTTTGTGATTCACAATATTATTTCCCAATCTGTGTCTTGTCCTTTCTTTTAAGTATCTTTGATAGAGTAAACATTTTTAATTCTGGTGAAATCAACTTTATTAAATTTTTTATCAAATTTGTTTGATTCGTATCTAAGGACTCTGTGCTTAACCGAAGTCAAAAACATTATATTTTCTTCTAATTGTTTTATAGCTTTATGTATAATTCATCTTGAGCAATTTTTTGTATAATGTGAAGGGTATAGGTCAAGGCTGTTGGTTGATTTTTGTCATAAGAATGTTCACTTATTTTAGTACTATTGTTGAAAGATTATCCTTTCTTCATTGGATTTCCTTTGTCTTTTGTCAAAAATTAGTTAATTTTATTTGTGTGGGTTTATTTCTGAACTTTCTATTATGTTTTATGGATCGATCCCTGTACTTAATAGAATTTGTCAGTTAAACCATCTAGCTTGGAATGTTCTTTCTGGAAAATTTTTAACTATAAATTTGTTATTTAAGTACATATATGACTACTCACATCATTTCTTTTTTGTTTGTTTGTTTATTTTTATTTATTTTGAGAAAGCAAATGGGGGAGGGGCATACAGAGTGCGAGAGGCAGAATCCCAAGCAGGCTTCATGTGGTCACGTGTGAATACAGCGCTCGAACTCACCAACTGTGAGATCATGACCTGAGCCAAAGTCAAGAGTTAGACACTTAACCGACTGAGCTACCCAGGCACCCCTCCTAACGTTTATTTCATGAGTGACTTACTTATGTTGTTCAAGAAATTGTATATTTCATCTAAGAAGTCAAATTTGTGAGAACAAAGTTTGTACTTCCTCATAATCCTGTTAATTTCTGTGGTTCCTATAGTTATTTACCTTTGTGTGTGGGAGCGTTCATGCTATGGGGTAATTTTGTGTTACCTCTTATCTGCCTAGAAGTTTATCAACCTTATTAATGTTTTCAAAGAACCAAATTGAGGTTTGATTGATTTCTCTCTCTGTTCTGTCTCTTTTCCCTCTACTTTCAAATTCATTGGTTTTAGCTCTTACCTTATAAGTTTTTTCCTCTTGACTTCTTTTGGTTTATTTTGCTCTCGAAATATTTAAAGTGGAATTCCAGGGGTGCCTGGGTGGCTCAGTAGGTTAATCGTCCAACTTTTGATTTTGGCTTAGGTGGCTCATGGGTTGGTGAGATTGAGCCCCGTGTTGGGCTCTGTGTATGGGATTCTCTCCCTCTCTCTCTCTCTCTCTCTCTCTCTTTCTCTCTCTCTCCCCCTCTCTCTCCCCCTCTCTCTCTGCCCTTCCCCTGTGCACTCTTGTGCGCGCTCTCTCTCTCTCTCTCTCTCTCTCTCTCTCTCTCAAAATAAATAAATAAATAAATGTTTAAAAAAAATAAAACGGAAGCCCAGATTAATGACTTCAGAATTAATTTTTATAATATAAGAATTTAAAACTGTAAGTTTTCTTCTAGGCACTGCTTTAGCTGTGTCCCTATATTCAGTATGGTATATTTCATTTTTCTTCAGCTGAGGATATTTTAAAAATCTTTTTAAAGACTTCTTTTTGGTACCATGTACTAACAGAAGTCTGTTGTTTATTTTCCAAATATTTGTGGGTTATCCTTTTTTTTTTTTGTTTGTTTTTGTAATTTATTGCCAATTCCATTCTGGTCCAGAAACTTAATTTGCATGATTTTTATTTATTTAATTTTGTTAAAGCGTATATTTTAGTACTAACATAATCTGTCTTGGTGAATATTCCATGTGCATATAAGAATATGTATTCTCCTGTTATTGAGTATAATGTTCTATAAATGTCTTGGATCAAGTTGGTATTGATAGTGTTGTTCAGATCTTCTGATTAATTACTGAGAGATAATTCTGTTAATTACTGAGAGGTAAGTGTTGATCCAGTTATTACATTGGTGAATTTCTCTGCGTTTGAATCCAGAACTACTTTAGAATGACCAGACACCTGAGACTGAGAATTCTTATTCTTAACTCAGTACGAATGGCCCAGTGTTTTTTTAAGTTATGGTATGTCACTCAGTTTTGTTTATTTCCTGGCTCTTTTTGACATACAGGGAATATAATTTCAGTCATTTGTATAGTTATGTGGAAAATTTATTACAAAACTTTTAAATACAATAGGACTTATGAGCTTTAAGAAACCATGGCATGTTGTAGCTAAAAGGACTGTAACATATATTTGGAAACGTAGTTTTTAACGTAGACCAGGATTTTTTTTTCTTTCTTCTTGAAATTCTGCCCATAGTTTCTTCCAGTTAAATGGCTTCTTCCTCTAGTGGAAGAAGTCTACTGGACTACTGAGAACAACCAAAAAAATTATGGCATTTTCATTTAATATATTTGAATAGTTTTAAATGCTTCCAAAATACAGGCATACCTCATTTTATTGTGCTTCACTTTATTGCACTTTGCAAATATTGCATTAAATTGAAGGTTTAAAACTTCGATGGGGTATGTCAGCTGCAGATGCAGTAGAAACAGCAAGAGAACTAGGATTACAAGTGGAGCCTAAACATGTGACTGAATGGCTGCAATCTCATGATAAAACTAATGGATTAGAACTTGCTTCTTATGGATGAGCAAAGAGAGTGGTTTCTTGAGATGAATCTACTCCTGGGGCAGATGATGTGAAGACTGTTGAAATGACCACAAAGGATTTGGAGTATCTCATAAACTTAGCTGATAAAGTAGCAACAGGGTTTGAGAGGATTGACTCTAGTTTTGAAAGGAGTTCTTCTATGGATAAAATGCTATCAAGCATATCACGTGCTTCAGAGAAATCATTTGTGAAAGGACATCAATCAATGTGGCAGACTTCATTGTTGTCTTATTTTAAGAAATTGCCCCCAGGCACCCCAGCCTTCAGCAACCACCACTCTGATCTGTCAAGCAGCCATCAACACTGAGACAAGACCCTTCAGCAGCAAAAAGATTGTGACTTGGCGAAAGCTCAGATGATGGTTAGCTTTTTTTTTCTTTAGCAATAAAGTATTTTTTACTTAAGGTATATACATTGTTTTTTTAGACATATTGCCATTGCACACTTCATAGACTACAGTGTAAACACAACTTTTATATGTACCACTGGGGAAACCAAAAAATTAATTTGACTTTCTTGCAGTGGTCTAGAACCGAACTCCTAATACCTCTGAGGTATGCCTGCATCTAGCTTCTAATAAGGAGTATTTACAGTTAATGTTAAAATGCTTCCAAAATATATGGCATATAGGAAGTTTTTAATCATAAACTTTTTAGCTCTGCAATTAAGGTCTCATCTATTAAGTTGTATTTATTAAAACAGGTCATTTATTCAAGATCAATGTGTAATGTATTTTCCAAAATTTTCTTCAAGGTTGTGGTTAAATTTACAGTTTTGAAATTGAGGTGATTGAAACACAAAACATACTAGACACTTGAGAAATACTGATGTGCTGAAGACTGCAAGGTCAGGATAGTTCGTAATAGAACATACCCCCCCCCCCACCCCCACCTCCAACACCATCCCAGGTACGAAAAGTCATCCTTGTCTTTCAGTCCTGTATCTTAAACAGAACAACACTTTGCCAACTCCAGGCTTAATAACCAGTCCTGGATCAACTTCAGGTTATATCAGCATTCTCTAAAGGAAGCCCGATAAAACTGTGACTTTACAACTGTTGTGATGTCTTTAACTGAATATAAGTGTATAGGGAAAAAAATATTACCCCCAAAACTTTACACACATAAAATGCCATCTAATGAGGGTCATAAAAAAAGAAAACTTCACCAGAAATATGTCGTCAGAGTTGTTTTTAAATCACTGTGGGACAATGGAATATTGTCTTTAAGCATTCTTGTTTAACAACAGAGTGATACAGCTGTAAATCCTGTATTGCTTCGAGTCTATTAGGCAGCCAGCAGAATACATTTAGATTAGAAGAGAAATAAGTTTTTTCCTCCAATCAAAACTGTGCATTCTAAAGCATGATGGAGAAATTTCCAGGACTTACCGGGAAATAATAGTTAAATATAGGTAAAAATCTTGGCATTAGTAATCAGTCTGTCATATTCTCTTTCTCTCCATCTTTTCTCATACTTGGCTTCTTTATTTCTGGGTCTCTGAATGTTTTTCTACTCTCCAGTTTTTCCATAACCACATAAGCCAGAGGCAAAGTGAGTATCTACAGCCAATTGCCCTAATAAGCTCTTTCCTATTGGAAAATACTATTGGAGTATGATATCATATTCCATTATGAAGTATACTTTGTATTTAACCTAACTTGTATCACTTCTATCAGTGACTACATTGTGTGTCTTTGATAGGTCTCTGACCAGACATAGACTTCTACCCTTATTTTTTGACCTCTAAAGACTCTGCCTGATATGTGTAAAAACCTTTTGTAGGAAGTATTAGTACTTAAAATAGATCTGTGTAAATGCCAACTTTTCTGAAGAAGTGTTTCTTGACTAGCTTTTAAGACATTTGAGATCACCAGTATGCATTTTATGCAAAAACTCTATTATTTTTCTGACTTTTGTGAAATTATTTTAAGGACAGTGTTTACCATTTAAGGACAGTTTACCATTGCATATTATAATTTTATATGATCCACAATACCAAGATAGAATGCTGCCTGCCCACCATTAATTCTTCCCTGACTGAAATGTTACAGAAATAATGAGCTTGCTTATTAATGAGAGGACCTCTTCCAAGCTCATCCTTTCATGAGATGCTATCTGACAAAGGCTGCCGAATCAATTAAGAAAATTCATCATTTATTACAGTCTGTTAAAGAGGATAAAAAAATAGAGCTTTTATACCACAAACTAAAGAAAACTTTTTCTTAACTACTTAGGGATACAGATGAAACCCTGGTAGAGCATATTGCCTTTTATTTCTTTCTTTTGGCTTTTTCTACTTTTGGTTCTTCGTCATGTGTTTCTTTATTCTTATGTTTGTATACTTAAATAGATTTATACCAGAATCTAAGTGCAGACAAAGATATGTGTAATTCAGTTTGCATATGTGTGTGTGTGTGTGTATCTGTGTGTGTGTGTGTGTATATATATATATATATTTTTTTAATTTTTTAGATGTTTTTATTTATTTTTGAAACAGAGAAAGACAGAACATGAGCAGGGGAGGGGCAGAGAGAGAGGGAGACACAGAATCCGAAGCAGGCTCCAGGCTCTGAGCTGTCAGCACAGAGCCTGATGTGGGGCTCGAACTCACAGACCATGAGATCATGACCTGAGCCGAAGTCGGACGCCCAACCGACTGAGCCACCTAGGTGCCTATATATATATATATATGTGTGTGTGTGTGTGTATATATATACGTATATATATACACACACGTATATATATACGTATACGTATATGTATACGTATATATATACGTATATGTGTATATATATATATATACATATATACATATATATATTTCTAAAAATGTCTTTCCTGAAAATTTGCTTTCTCTGTAAAAATAATGCTTTTGTTTTCATTTCACTTCAATTATTATTTGTTAGATATTTTTGCATGATTTCATAGATGACTTTTTTTAAACCAATGTACCACCTGCAAAAAGTTTTTATTAGGACTTGAACTGTAAATGTTGTGTAAAAAAAAAAGAAATCTCCAGACTTAAAAAAATTAGTCTTATTAAAATTAAAGGTTGTACTACATGGAATTTGTTGAAGAAAATATGTTGGTTCTGGGTTACAATGAATGCTTGCAGAAGTTGAGTTAAAGTCAAATTAAGAGTACTTCCTTTATAGGATTGCCACATGGAGTTTCTGTTTGCAGAGCACTTAAAACCGTGTCTGGCACATAGGAAACACTTTCTAAGTGTTCATTAAATTAAAAAATAATGATAAATCATAGCAAGGATCATAAAATTCTAGTTAAGACCTCATACCTCTAAATAATAATAAAAATGATGAATAATATTACTCCTTCAAATTGAAAATTAATGGGAAATGGTTCTTTCCAGAGTCGTGAGTTCCCATATACCAAATGCCTTTGCTCTGGTTTAGGCCATCAGTAATAGCTGTCTTTTGTGTAGCTTGATCAGCTCTCGGGAGGAGGAGTACCTCTGTCTCTTGGTATTTATGACAACAGTGCCAAATCGAGCTGGACTGGCCGGTTTTCCTCTTCATTTCCCTCCCACTCTTTTCTTTGGGGAAAATGCAATTTTAAAACAGTAGTAAAGTGGGGTGAGAGTGCTCACTTATCTAATTATCCTCTTCTGTAGGTTGCACTGCTGGTGGTGGAGACCAGGCGCCTCCTTTCTGTACAGCACTGCTCAGAGTGGGTCTGCTAGGCCTTCTCCTGCCTGGCTCTCCTCCACCGCCCTGCCTTTCTGCCTCTGCTGTCGTTCATTCTTTATCACCCTCCTTCCCACATCCTCTTCCTTGCCACTGCCTCCCATCACTACATTCCCATCTCCAACTAATGCATTCTGCTGGTGTTAGAACGTAAAGACAGGAGGAGAAAGAAAAGAAAGGAGGCCAGTGAAACCTGTAGAGTTTTTTAATGCTTGGTAGCCATGCTGCATTCAAACCACTTATTTAGAGTTTATATACTCTCACTATTCTTTTGTTTACCAGGCAATGTGGATCAGTCCCCCCCCCCGCCTCCAATTTTTTTTTAATGTCTTAAAGGATCTCTGAAAAAACAAGTTTTGACTATTAACCCTGTACCAATTTACAACTGTAGGTTTAACAGTTGCCTCCCAAGTCCTGCATTTTGGAATGAAGTCCCAAGACAGTGAAAGACTAGCCCACTAAATCCAGGGCCAGTAATTTCATAGCCTAAGTGTGGGTCCCCACAGCTACCTGACCCACATATGATTGGCCTCTGCTTCTGGTTGTTGCCAACTCTGTTCTAAGTGGTCAGAAGTTTGACTCTTTACCTGGCTGTTCTTAGATTTATAAGTTTTCATATTAAGGGAATTTGAGTAAGCTATATGTATATCCTTTTTTCTTTATTACTTTAATTCCTTTTACTTGATTTCATTAATTTTACGGTAATTGGGCTTTTTCAGTTTTGTGTTTTTTTTAAGTACTGTTTCAAGTCATCGAGCTTTCACTAATTATTACTTTTAATTTATTTATTTTCAGAGAGACCAAGCACACGGGAGGGGCAGAGACAGGGAGAGAGAGAGAGAATCCCACGCAGGCTCCGTGCTGTCATCACAGAACCTGATGTGGGGCTCAAGCTCACAAACTGTGAGATCATGACCTGAGCTGAGATCGAGTCAGACACTTAACCGCCTGAGCCACCCAGGTGCCCCCCCCATTCACTAATTATTAGTAAGCACCTATTGATATCAAGGTTTCTGCTTTACATTAGCATCATTTGGATACTTGGAGGATTATTAATTAGAATAGGGAAAAGCTTCTCTAGAAGGCTAAACTTCTGAGAAGGCTAAGAACCAGTAGAAAGAATTTGGGTGGTGGGGCATTGTTTGCATCAACAAGTGGAAAAATCCTCTATCAAAAAGTGTTTGCAAAATAGATGGTTTAGGATTGTTGGGTGCCTTCACCTGGTGTTTCAACAGAAGCTCCACCATCCTCAGCCAGCAGAGAGTTTATAGATGGGTTGCCTGTGAATGAGAGATTGGACGAAATGGCAAATAAAGTCCAATATTAAAGTTGCAAATCTTTGAAAATGACACAAATGGCTAGGTTCATTTCCATTAAAAAATAACCAAACCCAAGTTTTTAACCAGTAGTGATTAGTTTTTTGTTTTTTGTTTTTTTTTTAACTAGCATACTGGTATTTTTATATTGAAAATGACCATGCTCCTTCTAAAGCATCGTTGCTTTAACAAGTTACACACTTATGCTAATGAAACATTATTAGTCAAAATACTTGTGGAATTCCGTTTTTGGAATTATCTTCATCACTAGTGGAGGAGCCACATTAGAAACGTTTTTTATAACAGTGCAATCCAAATAATCAAAAAAGTTTTTGACCTGAAAGTATTGCCTATCTTCATTTCTCATGTTGTTCACTATATTTGTCTCTAGTTAGAAGTGTTAGTTACTTACAATGATAAAACTTAGCCTCAAAACACACTTCCCGGCCTCTATAGGCTATACAAAAAACCTACCATGGGCTCTGAATGAATCATTTTATATATAAATTCTGGTATTTCTGTTTAAAATATCAGTTTCATTACTTTCTAGTCACATGCTCTATGTATTTTTTTAAGGATGTTGAAAAATTGATGTCAAGTATCATGCAGTGAAATCAAACCAATACACTTGATACTCCTTTGTGATGAACACTATATTCTGAAATACTACGTTAAGGTGAAACTTGTGGATTGCCTAAAAAAGAGAATCCAGTCTGAGGTGCTGTCCTTTCCTACAAGATACTCATTCAGCCAGTGACATACTTGACTGAATTTTTTGAGTTTTGTTCTCTATGTGAGCCAGTTTAATTGGCCACAGCCTCCTGAGACTAAGTATTCATCCTTAAAAACAATTGGGAGCATACAGGAGCCTTGAGAGTGCCATAAATAGAACAGTGCATTTGAAGGACCATGGAAACTGGTAGAGTAGGGTCCTGGCTCCTGTAGCAGCCATAAAAATAGCTGAGCCAATAAACTGCCCTACCTTCTTTTGAACATAAGCTGGAAGTTAGTGAATCTGGAAGACAATTTGGTAGAGTTCTATAAAAACCTTGGCTTATAAGAAAACAACTAAAGGGAAATGGTAAAGGGAGTGAAATGATCCTGTCCCTTGGATTGCAAACCACAGTCCACTTGGCCAGATTTGGATTTTCAGCTATTGCCCAGCTGGTGAACAGTTCAAAACTATTTTAGGTCATGTGATCCCATGGCAGCCAATTGGGTGGTTTGGCAGAAAACAACATAGTAAATTTCTATTCACACAAATTGTACGCATACTGCATTTGTCCATGTGCATTGTCTGCTTGTCTATATTGATGATAACATATCCACATAGATGGATGGATAAATTGTGGGTATAGGTCCATACCTGGATATTTATACACAGCAATTATGTACTTTGATTCCTTCTAGGAAACAGAATGGTAGGAATAATCTAGTTAAATCAGTTTCTATGGGGATTTTTTTTACTCCTTTTTTCATATTTCCTCTAGTTGTAAAAATTACAGTGATTACACATCATAAAGCCTATCTGTAATAAAACGCATCAGCTGGCCAAGGTTTTCATCGCTCACTCAATAATCCATTAATACAGCAACGCTGCCCAGGCATCTTTATAATACCAACTCGGAGGTAATTTTAATCAGCTAGACCAGCTGGTATTTAACAGCAGCTGCTGGAGACGCCACAAATATACTCAATAGCTGACATCTTTATTTGCAGTTTTTCAAGGGGAGAAGAGATTCTCCTGTGGTTACTTGTATTAAGCATTTAAAAGAAGGTGTAAAGTATACAGGGGTTTATACCTAAATGAGAAGGGGAAGGGATTAATGGTAAAACAAAGGTGATAAATTCTGTCAGGAGGAGAGGTTTGTGAATGAAGAAGCTGCTTAGATGAATAAGAATACATTGGCTTTGGGTGGACTTCAGACCTTTTTCCCAGTTGTGTTTATACTGATCTTGGGTATTGATCCCAGCCATGGAAGTGCAGTCTGTAGTCGGCTGTACAGCATCCTTATATCCTTCTCTATACTCGATCTGTGGGATTCTTTCCTACACAAAGCTGTGAAAAATTCGATCCTGTGAAAGAGTGATCTGCTCACATGCAAGCGGTCTCAGCCGCAGCTTGCCGTGTCCTTTTCGTTGTTTTATGAGTTTATTTTTATTAATGTTCAGTTTTGATATTTTTAAATGAAAAGAATCAGCAGCAATATGTACTGTCTAGTAGTAAATGTAGAATGCCATTTCACACTGGCGTGTATGAGCATGTGTGGGGGAAGTAAGTGTCGGCAACATGAAGTTAACAGTCACAAACCCATTATAAATAAAAATTTAATTACACTTGGGGGAGCTTGGCTTACAAAGCTCAGAAATCCATAATGGAGCCTGCTGGTAATAAATGCCTGATCTGTTTGTTAAACTCCACTGTTCCCATCCCTTTTCTCGTCTTCTTTTATAAAATACCTTGACATCTCCACTGATTAGAAATTGGTAAACAGAGCTGGCTTTCTGATTTTTGAAATATGTTGTCCTTACCTCGTTGGATGAGAATCTTACCTTTTGGTTTGATGAGTAAAAAGGAAGAATTAGAGTAAAGTAGGAAAAGGAATAGCTCTGGTTAGAGAAATAAAAGTCTCACTTGGTCTACATTTACAGATGATGGCTGTGCACACAGATAGCTGTGTATTGCAATGTGTTGGTGATATAAATGTCTGATATTTATATGAACAGAAGTTAAGTGGTTTCCATTTTGTGGAAAATTTTTTCTGTCATTTTCTCTAAGACTGTTTTCAAAATTAAAATTTGTATAAAATTAAAAATTTTTACCCTGGTACTCTTGCTATAGAAATAATTTTGTTTCTGACTCTTGTAGAGCAATCAAACCTTCTTTTCTTATGCTAATAGTTCTTGCTGGGAGATATGAAGCATTACAAACCCCTAAAAAAGTAAAGTGTATTACAGGCAAAGTGTACTTCTGTACTAAATTAATCAGAGGTTAACAAAATTCATTGTAATACCGAGTCTTTTGCAGGTAGCTTCATTTATCAATGCCACTGATTCTTTTTCCAGAGCCAAAGAGTGATCTGTCTGTGTTGGACCATGATTGAATACTTAAAATTAAAATCCAGTGACAGAATGGATTACTAAGATAGCAATTTGAATTTTAAAATTACTTAGCAAGCATTTTTTTTCTGTTATTTGTAGTGAAAACAGTCTGTTTAAGTTTGTTTAGTGTGTTTGACAACAGACAGTTTGATATATTGCTGGGCACAGCGGTAGGTTGGACTTGAGTGGTATTAGCTCTCAGTGTTTTGATTAATGGTAATTGTTTCGATGAAAAGGCATGTTTTACGTACAACTCATAGTTCTGAAAAACAGAAGTCAACTTGCAAGATCCATAATTACTATTCTGAGTTAGCATATAAAAAGGGCCAGAAGAACCTGCTGGAGTAGCACAGTAGGATTTTTTTTCTCTTTGCTTTCTATTGTGGTTACAGACTGTTCTTTATGTCAGAATATAATTCTTCTATTATTTATCTTTTGTTCAATATTTGAAGTTGATTTATGACACATTTCTGTGTCCCATAATTGAGTTTGAATCTGTACCAGGGTGAAATTTCACCTGTCTCTACAGTTGACTGTAAAAGGAACCCAAATCAACCCAGTATGGTATAGATTTAAAAAGTTTTTAAAATTTTTTTTCTGGTCTTGCTCTCTTATTTTGAAAGAATGCAATTCAGCAAACAATTAGAAAGCTTATTTTAACACTTCCAACATTTGTATTGCCTTTATTTTAAATAAAACATTTCACATATCATTAGTGTACACAAACCCAGGAAAAAATAAAAGGTTATTTTTCACTTGGAGAAAATAAAACATGTGCTTAAGGACCAAGTTTTTGTCAGTTTGGAAGCTGTCAGAATAACCCCTTATAACATCTTTCATTCAGACACGTAGGTCTGTATACATGTGTGAAATAAATGTACATACACCTATCTGTCCACTGAATGCATAATGCTGTGCATTTAGGTTATCAGTATGCAGAAATTGATTTTAAGTGATTGCCCTTACTGTTAGCATAAACAAAGAAAAACCACCTTCACGTAAGGACTTGGGAAGGAAGTGGGAGAAAATGCCCTTAACCATATTTAACTACCCTTATTTTAAGATGGTGAGAAATTTTGTAGGTGGGAGGTAGTGCTAGGGGATTTTTTCCTTCTTCTTTTCCTTTCTTCCTACTAAAGAAAAGAACTAGGTAATACAGTAAATACAATCAGAATTTTTAAAAAGTGGTATGAATGGCCACTGTGTGTGTGAAGCCAAGGTTGAGAATTAATACTTGCACAACCTTTCCCTACTTATTTTTTTAAGAAGCATAGAAATTTTAAGTCTATTGGGTAATTTCCTAGATACTATCCAGGAAACTTAGTATGTTATTTAAAAAATAATAGCCCTCCCTGACAGGAGCAGGATTTTAGGTTTATATTAATATTAGAGCTTTGGCATACATATTAGCACATATCTCCTGTATAGCTTTTAGATAAGCCGTGTTCTTTAACATGTTTGGGGGAAAGGAAGAGGAAGTGAAATCTGCAGTGCAGAAACTTGTGCTGTTACTGACTGTTTATATCTAAAAGGGAATGATCCTGCTCTATAGTAGCCTGGATTGAAATGCTATTTGTCAGGTTGCTTATTCCCAGCAAAATTAAAATTAATAAAAGGTTGTCTAATGCATACCTAAGCCTTTGACACCAAAATAAATATAATTAAAAAAAATTATTTCCTCGTGGTTAACAACCATGTGTCATTGTGGCATCTTTTATTGAAAGGAACTTTATTTAAGTAGCATAAACTTGTTGGATGGGCTTCAATTAAATGATGATTTGTTAATGCAAATGTGTAGCGAATGACTGGTAGTACATCTGTCTCTTCATCCATAGGCCATTACTGTGCAGCGTTAGCACATGATTGTAAAAAACGAGAAATCATTATAGGCAGGTAGTACATATTCAATCAATTCTGACCTTATGTCTCTGGCGAAATAAAAAAAGTATATAATGTAAATGATATTTAACCTGAATAACAAAAAGTGGCTCTTCCACTCCGTGTGACTCAGACTGTTAGGTGATTTGAGGTGACTGCTGTTTGGGATTGATGATTATGGTGGCCCAGTGGGGAAGGGCCATCGCTTTAACCCTTTGTCATTCCTCCCATGCACTTTTCCAGCCCAAATTATATTTTAAGTTCTATTTTCCTTTTTTTTTCCCCTCTTCATTTTTGTTTCTTTTAGAAAGTGGTTTGTGGGATAGTGGTGAGAAATGGGCACTGATGACCACCAGCATGAGCATGTTAAGCAAGCAGTGACAATTAATACAACAAAAAATGGTACAATTAGCTTCAGCTCCATAAGTGTCTAATGAGCCATTTGTCAGTCTTTTGCTGAAATAAACTACTCTATCTTAATTCTCCACTCTTGCAGCAAATAAATAAAAGTTATGAAACACCCGGGCACCAATAAAATATAATTTATTTCACAGGGCATGACAGAACTCTTTACATGTCTAAAATGAACGTGTTATTTACAAATGACTTGTGATACTCATATAAACCACGGATGTGTGTGCTAACTGCTTTCATTATAGAGATCTGCATTTTTTTTTCTGATTGTTTAATCATTTAAACGTATCATTACTCCTAAAGGCATGTGAGTTAAAGTGACTCCTCCTGGTGTGATTAACTCATGAGGCCAAAAAGAACCTCAGAAATGAGCTACTCTGCAGCTGAAGACATTAAGAATTTACTGGAAAGGACAAAACAGTAATTTTCATTTGGGAACCTCTCAGCTCTCTGCTGATTATCTTCCTGCCCTCATTTATTTTTAGGAACCCCAATCTCTCGAAAGTTTTCATCATCACTATACATCAGTCAAACAAAACAACATTGTAAGCTTCTTTCACTTGTATTTTGTACTAAGTTAAAAGCTGTCATCTCATCACACTGTGAAAATGTGAATTGAAAATTCACATTGAAAATTTGAAGTATCACCCAAATGAAAGCCCAGATATTTTCTTTTTTTTTTCACAGTATAATCTTATTTTAAGCCCAGATATTTTCAAAATAATAATTAGTTGTTTTAATCAGAGGAAGAATACACAAACAGTTTTCCAGAATAGCATACGCTGTGGTTCTTCAGTCTAGTCCCTAACCCAGACAGCATCTAGCATCATCTCAAAGATTGTTATAAATGCAGATTCTGCAGTCCCTATTGAATCAAAAACTGTGACGGGGTCCAGGAATCTCTTTTAACAAGTTCAGCAAGTGATTCTGACATCTGCTAAAGTTTGTGAGCCACTGCTATGTAGTGATAGAGTAATTGAAGCAAAAATAAACATTGTAAGACATTTATGAATCCCTGATGTACACATAGAACCCAAAAGAAAGCAGACAACTTGCAGCTTCAAATAATTTCCATGAGATCCAATCCATCTCATTCCAACTCCTCTTGGTCACTTTACTGCTAGCTCCCCCTGCCCCCTTTCTTTTTCTCTTCTTTATATATATCCATTTTGCAAAATTATCTTAGTAGAGTTTTCAGGCAAATTCCAAGTTACTTTGCCTGTGAATTACTACTAACCAAATGTTTCTGTCTAGCAATTTAGGAATACTAGTATTTGATGGTTAGTATTTTGTTTCACCTTTTCCTTTTAAAATTGTTTCAAAGCTACTAATAGTCCTCTTAAAATAAAGAAAACAGGGTTCTGTCAGTGGCAGCCTGGGTGAATCCATGAAGGAGTAGGCAGGTATCCCTGGAAGGAATGGGTCACGTACCCCAAAATGGCTGATGGAGATCATTAGGACTTGATGCTTTACACCTGTAGCCTGAATAATGGGCTATTGTTGCCAGTAGCTGTAGATTGACCCCAAGAATGAAATTGAGTCTAAAGTAGAGAGTGGCAAGTGAAATCAGAAAAAAAGATGGCCAGGAAGGATTTTACTAAAAGTGAACTAGAACCAATGATAATTATAGGTGGTTCTGTTTCAAAGTCATTTGTATACCCCGTGGTACTCAAAGTGTGGTCCATCGGTCAGCAGCACTGCATCACCTGGAAGCTTGGTAGAAATGTGGAAGCTCAGGTCCTGTACCAAGCTAGCCTACTGACCAAGAATTCACATTTTAGAAAGATTCTCAGGATATTTGCCTGCACATTAAAAATAGAGAATCACCTGCTTAGTATGTTAGCAGGCAGGGGATTGGATCAAAGATTGATAGTGAAGGCAAACAGTTCAGTAATGTCACACTTTTATATGAAGACGAATTCTCTATGACTGCGGTTGTTCCGAGGGGATTTTCAACAAATACACAGAACTATTGCTGCTGTAGGAGGAATTATTTTATTGGCCTGACCACTTGATTTTGGAATAAATCCAATATGGAAATATGAAACTTGATTAATTATTTTTTAATTTAAATTTTAGTTGTCTCCTCTCCAGAGAAGTTAAGGTGATATAAATGTGAAAGGTGCCATAATCAAAGGGTAACTTAGTTTTAAATCTAAACTCTAAAAAAACATTCTGAGCTTAGACTTTCTTAATTTGATTTTTTAAAAGTGATAGAAGTGTTCAGATTTTGATATTTTTAAAACTCTGTTGCCTTATCTCAGAAGGTTAAAGAAAAAGAGGTGAGATTATTATTACTTTGTTTTTCACAATACCAGAAGAAAGATTTATAATTTTAGTAACTTGTCACACCATTTTCAATTTAATTCAGAGCTGAGAAAAATCCACTTATAGCTAATTCTCAATTATCCATATTAAGAAGAAGCAAGAATAGTTTAAGAAGTGAATATTAAGTAAAATAAATGGATAAGGAGAATTGCAGAAGACTAGGTTATTTGGAATTAAGAAGCTAAACCGAGTTTACTTGGATATAAAATAATCATGTAACAAATGGTGTCAGATGCTTGATCTCACATGCCATCCCAACTCCTCCCTGACGTGTTCAGAGCAAGTATCACTGAGGCTCCGAGATGCTGACTAGCTTACCCAAGTACCCATAGCTGCTACCTAATGGAGCGATGTCTAAAACTTTTATCTTCAGACTTCTGGGCCAAATGTCACCATATTTCAAAAACCTAAAAAAGAGGGGCGCCTGGGTGGCTCAGTCAGTTAAGCGTCAGACTTCAGCTCAGGTCATGATTTCACAGCTCGTGGGTTCGAGCCCTGCATCAGGCTCTGTGCTGATGGCTCAGAGCCTGGAGCCTGCCTCAGATTCTGTGTCTGCCTCTCTCTCTGACCCTCCCCCACTCACGCTCTGTCTCTCTGTCCTTTCAAAAATAAACATTAAAAAAAAATTAAAAAACAAAACAAAACATAAGACAGAGAAACAGCCCTAGGATGTAAAACATCCATGCAAAAGTATATAAATAAAAATGAATTTTAATTGGTGGTTAAATTACATCCATTGTTACCCTGTATAGAAATTAACAGACTGTTCTATGAAATGGAATAGAGTGTCCAAAGACAGATGCAAGTGTATGTAAAAATTTGTGTATACCAATAGTAAATAGATACTAAATATGTTCTATATGCTTACATGTATTAATGTGTAATTTTTGGAAAATTTATGGAAAAGGATAAATTATTCAGGAAACAGTGTTCAGACAATTACCTGTTTGAGAAAAATTAGGTCCTTATCGCAGTCCGTATACTGAAATTAATCCCATAAAAATTTAAAGGTAAAAAGTAAAACCGCAAAACACTAGAAAAAAATAGCCAAATATTAATTATTCTTGGGTATGGGAGGGCCTTTCTACATGTGATTTCAAAGCAAAAAGAAAATTTAAAAAATGAGATTTTGGTAAATAAAATGTTAAAGGTATAGGAGAAAATGCCATCAACCGTAGGACAGACTAGGAAAAATATTTGCAATGATATTACAAAGGATTAATACTGGTAATATGTTAAAATCGTTTACAAATAAATAAAACTAATAGCTGAATAAAGAAATAGGCAGATGTATAGATATTTTCGTATAGATATGATTATATATGTACGTATCTACTAATAGGCATATGAAAACATTTAACTTAGGAATCAAATCCATGCTAACTAAAGCAAACAGTGATAAGCATTTGCCTGTTGGATTAACAAAGGTATACACTCTGTTTTGGGAAAGTCTCATGGAAAGGATCAATTTGGTAGTTTGTTTCAAATTCATAAAACTGTAAATAACCTTTACCCTCAGTTCCATTACTAGGGATTTATTCAAAGGAAATAATTAATGACATACAGAAATTTTGCCTTAAAGTTTTTTTGGCCATATTATTTATGATACTGAAGAATTTTAGAAATGTCTAGAATAGAAGACTAGTTCAATAGATAGCAGTGTATCTGTACAGTGGAATATTATTCAGCCATTTTAAATCATTCTTTAGGGATAAGTATTTGTTGACACAGAAAAAGATTATAATATAGACATATTGTGGACATATTTTTATTATAAAATAAATGTATTTATGTCTTATCTGTGCATAGAAATAGAATTGGAAAGCCAGAAACCAAGATTATATGTGGGTTATGAGATTATGGGTATCTTTTTTATTTTCTTTCTGCCTATACTTTTATTTTCTGGCTTTTATGAAACAGATATAGATGACTTATGACTTATGTAATAAGGAAAAATTAATTTTAATAAGGTCAACCTTGATGTTAGATAGTATATAGAAAAATACATAAAATTAATTATTTTAAATGTAGATTGAACATTTCCCTTTAATTTAGCACTTTTTATGTGCTGGTGACAAGTTTAGAAATATAGCTCGAGTAATTCATCATGGGGTATAGAAGTTAGTCCTGTAAATAAAAGGCATGTAAATCTGAAAGATTTGTGTAGTAATGAAGGTATATCTTCTGGTAATTAAGAAGAATGGCTATCTGTACTTCATGATAGTCAGAAGGCAGATTGGGCAAGAAGAGCTATTTGAGAAAGGTTTTGAAGAAGTTCCCCAAATCCAGGGAAGAGGCAGAGCATTTCTGTCATGTGGAAAAGTGGTAGAGAAAACATGACTTTGTAGTCTGCAGTTAGGAAAGACTAAAATATGGGCTGCGTATAAGGAAGTGTCCAAAAATGAGTCTCAGAAGATAGGATTTTAGATGCCATACTAAAAGTTCTTCAGATAAGCAGTGCAGGATAGAAAGAGCTCTCTGGCAGCAAAATGGGCCGAAATAGGATCGCAACAGGGAGACACAAAGCTGATGAAATGTCAGGCAGGGAAGATAAGGTGTTTGGCAGTGGTGTGACAGAGGGAAAGGTAACTACAACTCAGAGAATGATGTATCTTGGCCCTCAAGGATTGGAGACTGGAGAGGGTGGGCTTTAGAGGCTAGAGCCTTTAACTGTTCTCCCGGATACAGTAGGAGGGAGGTTGGGGCGGGAGAGGGTACAGTGATGAGTTCTGGACCAGAGAAATCAGGGTTAAGCTGCCTGTTCAAATCTCTGTATCTGCTACAGTTCTGTATCATGACTTCTCACTGCAGTGCTCAGCTTGAATAATCATTTTACAAATTATTGGTAATATTCTGTTAATTTCTTCCCAGATACTTGGCTTCATTTAAATGTGGTGCTTTAAAGGTTTTACTACATTTAAATGCCATTTATTAGAAGTCACTGTAGAAGAGTGATTAAGAGTGTGAGTGAGTCAGCCTGCCTGGAATTGAAGTCACTCTACCACTTCCGCTGTGCGACCTTGCAGAAGAGTAATTTGCACCTCTCGGCTGCAGTTTTGCATCTGCAGAATGGGCATAATACCTGTAAAGAGTTCAGAATTAAATGCAGTGCTATAGGTAAAGCCCTCAGCATAGTAATCACTCAAATAAATGTTAGCCAGTGTTATTACAACTTAAGACAAAATTTTTTTAGGCAAGTACAGTTTTATAATGGAATATATAAAATATTTACACACTTTTCTAAAAATGATTACTGCAATATCTTCACTATGCAAAACTACAGGAATTTTGTGACTATGAACTTGACATTTTCAGACTTGCAGTTGCCTGGGCCAGTGTCTGTAGTTCAGGAGTTTATCTACAAGGTGGTGATCCAGTGGGGACCACTTCAATTAGCAAAGGAGCAGCAGGGAAGGACTGGAGCTATGGGGCTGATAGAAGAAGGAATTCGCTTATTTCATAAATATTTGTGAATTAGATAGAATCGCTGAGATCACTGGGAAGGAAGCTGGTTCCCCTCTGTCACTGACTCCAGACTCTTTATGATGGTTTATCCTACACTCTTCCTAATCCCACTGCTCTTTCAGCTCTTCAGGGACTGTGGAGACTCCAGAGGGCAACCAACATTCCAAAGTCTTCTGAATGTGTTGACCTTTCCATTCTCAGTTTCCTAATACGAAATGAGAGCTGCTTTTGTTAAAGTTACAGTGACATGCTTAGCCTGTACTTTCTTCTTGCCAAATGTATGCTTTCTCCATCTGCTTCCTCTAAATGAGATATTAGCATCGTGGCCAGTGAAATCTTAACCTCTCAGAGGCCTCGGGGATGCCTAGCCCTTCAGCATGACTGCACCCCAGCAGTGCTGCTGCCACGTCGCTGCTTGTGCTGGCGGCTGGAAATAGATGAGAACCACTTCTGTGCGGATCTCAGACTCTGGGTTGACTGAAGGCCCCATTTGTCCCAATGTGGTTATTCAGGGCGCGGGAGCCTAGACTTTTTGATGTTCCTTACTGTAAACTTCTGAAACCGACAGTTTGCAAGCAAGCTGGCTAGCCCTTTCATGTGGTGACCCATTCTCAGTGTGGCAAGGACCCAAGCATGAGATGAAAACATAGCTGCTAGCAACTGTTTCAGGGTTTTCCCTTTTAAATATCAAATAAATAAGTAAATGGCGTTCTACTTTTCATTGTCACATTAACAGTAGTTTTCATCTTAAATGTAAAGTTTGTGTTCCTTAATTGAGTTTTTTAGTCTTCTGCAAGGCCCTTCGTTATCTACTCTCTGGCATTAACTTTAGGTACTGACCACTATCTTTGTTTATTCTTCCTTAAAATAATCTCCTTGCCCGTGATCAAAAGGATCATCTCCTTCATTCTCCTAGGTAAATTCATTGCAAATGTCATGCAGAATATTAGAAGTGATAAATTTTCAGCTGTAGAGTGTGCGTGTGTACATGTGTGTACCTCTGGAAAGCCTTTTTAATGCCCCTTTTGTAGATTTCTGTATCAGTATATGAAGATCAATTTCTCGGAATTACTAACCATGGGAATATGTGGGGAAACATTGATGACCACTTATTATTGGTCAAATTCTTTTCTTCAAGTAGTTTGTTTTGCCACACAAGTCACTAAATGGTTTTTCAGAAAAAGCTTAGTTTGATGGGTCGTCACATAAGCTATTTGACATTTGTCCCCAGTCAGACCGGATGCCACATGAAAAATTTACTCAGGCAAGAAGCTCCTAGGAATAAACAGTTCTCTAGTGTTGCTCACAGGGGACTCGGCAAGGTGAGCGGAACTTCAACTTGTCACGGATGCACTGTTCTGACAAACATAAGTAGATGCTAATGGCTAAATCGTGACAGAATAAAGTCCCACAACCATATGGCTAATTGCCACAACAATATCTTCAGTGTTATTAATCAAGTTTTCATAGTGTGCCATGATAATTGGAATAATTAGAAACAGCATAGGCAATGCTTGTCTCTACCACACATTTTGCAGGCAGGGACCTCAAATAACCACACTTGCACATCCAATACTGTATTGTTTAATGCTGTCTTTTCTTCAGAAATACTTTGGTTAATGAATTAATCGCTTGCCATTGGTGTCTTTTGTGTGAGCTTCTGTAGGGGCACAAGTATCTAAATGAAACCATTAAACCCCCGTGTATATGTGTACACAGGCAATATTCATTTAAGGCAGGAGTAGAAATCTGCCCATCTTGGATCTTATAGTTTGAAACATGAATTCATTGTACGCTAATTTGGATGATGGACATTCATTTTTTGGTCATGTATTTCCCGTTTTCGCTAATTTAGTTAAGAAAACGAGGAATTAGAAAGCAGTTGAATAAATTACAAGATAAAAGCGTTTGCATAATTTGTTTCAGACAACGACTACATGGTAGTGCTCCCAAAATTAATTATTTTGAACATGTCTTTCAATTATGGATGAAGTAAATATTACCATCTCTAATACCACAATTGAAACTTATATTTTCGTGTTGCTAATATTGAAATATACTCAACTTCAGTCACTCATAAACTGATATTCACTCCTTCATCTTAAGAGTGGAATGAGAATTCATTTGTGTTTGGCACAATGGTCTAATTAAGAGGGCTTCTTGGATTGCTTTGCTTTGTGAAGAGGCGAGTGGACAGGAAAGGCAGAAGATTGATGATAGCCCGCACCTTGGTGGTGCAGAAGCATTTAGGTAAACAGATGAAGGGAAATGGCTGCTCTTGGTATCTGTTACTAAGAGCTTCTCTAATAATTTTTCAATATGTAAATAGTCATAGTTTTGAATTCTGCACCATCTCGATGTTTGTTTTTCTTGCTCTTTTTTGTCCCATTGCTAGATTCCTTACCAGAAACAAGTCTAACTGCATTTTTCTAGAATTTTAGAATCACTGGTGTCTTCGGTTAAAAAGTATCCCCCAAACTCCCCTAATAAAAATAACTAATTAGAAATATTATTTCACTGTAACTTTAGAATTACTAAGCCAAAAACTGTTGCTTCCGTAAATCCTGAACTCCACAAAATTTAAAATCACTGTGTTTCTCAGTCTCTCTTATTTAAATGAGTCCACTTTCTTCCTGCCTCCCTTTGCTTCTCTATAGATAGAGTCGGAGGCATATGGTAGAGACTGTATTAGGCAAATTGGAAATTAGACATAAGAAAGCAAAAAAAATGTGATTTTTTTTTCAATCAACTTAACCGCTGATTATTTGTTCACTTTATGGGTAAAATTATTTCGACCTTCTACTTCTTGCTTCTACTTTATGTCTTCTGACTGACTGTTCAGTAGATAGAGGTCAGAAGGGGAAAAATGAAACTATTCATTTTGGTGCTCATTAACAGTTATAAAAAATGGGTGTTGAGGAAGATTTATACTAATGTCTAAAATGATGCTTGGAGGGGCGCCTGGGTGGCACACTCGGTTAAGCGTCCGACTTCAGCCAGGTCACGATCTCGCGGTCCGTGAGCTCAAGCCCCGCGTCAGGCTCTGGGCTGATGGCTCAGGGCCTGGAGCCTGTTTCCGATTCTGTGGCTCCCTCTCTCTCTGCCCCTCCCCCGTTCATGCTCTGTGTCTCTCTGTCCCAAAAATAAACAAACGTTGAAAAAAAAATAAATAAAATGATGCTTGGATTATATGTAGATTTTATTCATTCATGTCCTGCTTTTGTGCTCTTCATTTAAACTGCAAGATTATCCTTTGTATCAACCAAGATGCTTTTGGCTACAAGTTATATAAAACTCTACCTCGAACTGGCTCAAGCAGCTTAAGGAATTTAATTATTTAACATAGCTGAAGTCTAGAGGTACTGTGACTCAAGAGGCTCAATTAAAGATTCAAGTTTTTTCTGTATCTCCACTGTGTTAACCTCGTCATCAGCTTCTTAGGACTCGTTCTCTTGTAATCACAAATTATTTGGGGGCTGCAGTCCTCCTTGTTTTAGCGCAGCAGGAGCGAGAGAATGAAACCATTCATCTAATACTAAACAACAGTTTCTTTCAGCCCCGTTGGACCAAATTAGATCGTGTGCCTACCCCAGACCAAGAACAGTTGCTGAGGGGAAAGCTGTTTACCTTAGGCTAATTGGGGTCTGCCTTTAGAGCAGCAGTTCTTAAATTGTAGCCTCTGGACCAGCAGTGTCAACATCCCCCCTGGAAACTTGTTAGAAATGAAGGTTCTTGAGTTCTACCTCAAACCCACTGAATCAGAAACTCTCGGGGTGAGGCCCAGCCATCTGTGTTCTTTAAAACCCTCCGGATAATTCTGGTGCTCGCTGTGTTTGAGAATCACTGACCCTACAGCAAGGGATGCTCTCAGCTTCCTTCTGAGTAATGTTGGGGAGACCTGCATGGCTGAACTAAATCAAGTTCATTTAGGAAGAAAGAAGGCCAGGATAGATGATGGTAGGCAGTCACCCTCCCTATACTTCAATAAGGTATGAAATAATAAAAATAAGATGGAAAATAATAAAAGTAAGAAACAAAATGTAAGTTCCTCTTTTGCAAAACTGTTTACGAGTGATGTGCTCTACATCATTTATAATGAAACTCAACTGCACCAAATTCTTTTCCTGTTAGATGTGGCAGACAGTACTGTTCACCCACCTAAAATTCATTTGCCCTTTCTTCCTTGCTAAAATAACTTTGGTGTAGACTTTGTTGGATTTTTCTGTTGCTTTTTAATGATGCCATCCCCACATTTAGGTGTGCAGCGGGACACAGTTCTGACCACTCATTTAATTTCCAGTCAGCTGCTGGGGACGTAGGTCAAAGGTTTGCTTTCCAACACAGGCCCCACCCTTCTCACAACTTTCTCTCTGCTGTAGGATGGCTGTACGACGCAGCCGCCATTCTGCATCTATGAGCCGCCATTCTGCCAAAGAGAAATTGCAGAACTTCTAGTTACACGAGACAAAAACAAACTTTATATTTCAGACACTGTTTAAATTTTTCTTACTTCGAACCGAATGCGATCTTGACTGATTAAGTACCATAGTAGAATTATTTACATAAAGGAGAAATAGGTAGCTTTACGGTCTCTAAATTCTTAACTCTGTTTTCTCCACCTTTCTGCTGATCAACAAATCATTAAAGCCCTTGGCACGGAGGCCAAGCCCACATGCTTTAGGCTTGAATCTCCCCTCTCCATACCATACTGTCTTTCACAAGTTATAGAACTTCTCTGAGCCATCGTTTCCTCACATGTAAAATGGGACTAATAATACTTCTTTTGACTAAAGGGATAAAATATGTAAACAGCTATCCACCTTTAGCTCCATGCCTGACAAATTATAAACTCTGAAAAATAGTGGTATGTTCTGTTGAAGCTAAATGAAGATGAAAATGATTTATATCTGTAAATATTATCCTGTTCAGCAGCATAGGAATGAGGTCATAGGAAACAAGAAATCAGCATGAGCCTTATTTTGTTGCAGTATTTGGGCATTTTATTAGCAGCTTATAAAATTCTTTTTAGAAGCTCACTGTGCCAAAATAAGACCTCCAGTAAGTATGAATATGCATTTCGTTTCATCTGTCTAGAGAACACCTCAGTTCTTTATCTTTGGTGAGAATCATCACTTAAATTCTTCAATATAATAGTTGAAATCCATCCTACATAACTTGATATTCCTTAAGATTCAAACTGAATTCAGTATAGACCTCTTAAAGCATAGATTGTTGCCCAAGTTTTTCACTTTAGCAGGTAAGACCCACGCCTATTAAGACAGTGAAACGTGCAAGTGGGCATTACTGGTACTTTCTGCTGGTAGAGAAAATGGAGCACTTGTCACCGAGGAATGATTTTCTATATTCTCAGTCTGGGACTTGTGGATGTACTAGACTGTACTTGCCTTTTTTGCAAGTTTAGGGTAATTTTTGCACTGCTGCTCTGACCACCTGAAGGATCCAATTAGATAGTGAATGGATCAGGGCAAAAGTTTTCAGCATTAGGCAAATATCAACTCAAAGATAACACTTATACACATATTGCAGTCTTCATCAAACTTAGTAAATGCCCCATGTCAGATAAGACTATAACTTGCCAAGGTATTTTTAGTAATGCAGTCCGTTAAAATAATTAGCCAAATTAATATTTACCATTTTCAAAATGATCTTATAAGAAATGATTGCTTTCCTTATCTTTGGGGTATATGTACTTAGATTTTCAGGCTTAGACCAAATTTAAATCTCTGTTATCTTATTTTGATTAAAGGGTATGTGGAAAATTGATTTTATAAAGGTTTTAGTATTATTTCTAAGCTGACTAGCTTATCTGCGCTTTATCTGTAGATTTTCCCCCCTAAAATTGAATGCAGTGTTTCCTTTAAATACACAAAATCAGATCTCTTTGGAAGGAATAAAAAAAAATTACCAACTGCAATTACTCGTTTTACTACCAGGCTCAGAAGAGCTTGAGATGTTCGAAGGAAAAAGTAGGAAGTTTCTCTCTTGTTCTGAATCCTTTCAGTACAGTTCTATAGAAATATGAAAGCCATAAGTTTATGTAGAAATTTATACCAAAAGCTGACTTACTGAGGGCTCAGTGTTTGGATTTAGCTAGATCTTGAAGTGAAAGACCAGACATTCCAATCTAAGGGATGAGAAAGGTGTTATTTCCCCTTGTAAATGAGGTTATATTTAAGAAGAAATGGCCTTTCTTTAAAGGTACCAATTAAGAAATAGGAAGAGTCTTCAGTTTTGCAGTCAAGCAGTCCTAGGTTGTAATCTTGACCGCATGATTTTCATAGCTCTGCAACCTTGGGTGAGTTCCTTAAATATCTTTGAGTTGTAACTGCTTCACCTGTAAAACGGAGACATATGATTATCTCTCAGAATTGAGGTAAATATGAGAGAAAATGACATAAAATATTCAAAACAAGTGTCTTCAGTAAATGTTAGTTCTCCTATGAGCCATCAAACGCTGTACATATTCCAAGAATTAACAGCCATTTGAATTTGTAAAGCTGATTTAGATGATAAGTAGAAAATATTCCCTCTGTCTTCCAGGTGGCTCATAAAGTCAGCTTCTCTATAACACAGTAAATACCTAACTCCACCCTCCACAGTTATTCCTCTACCTCCTCACCTCCAGCTTCCTACTTTCATGGGCACGTCCGGAATCTTTCTATTTCCAGTGCTTGGACCGCCTCAAAAACTTCCACCTCAAACACGCCCCTACTCTCTGACTTGTCTTCTTCACTCCTTCATTATCCTGTCTGCAACCCCAGCTGGACATCCAGTTCATATACCCGACTGCTTATTCATTGTCGTTTATTCCACTAATATCCTTGATTCCCCAGTTCATTCTATGCTCCCTCATTTTGATTCCTCCCTTGTATTTACTCCCAACACCTTTGCCCCTTCCTACCTGTGTTATTTGACTAGTAAAACCCAAAGCCTACTAGTGTTACAAGTGAGCAGCTAAAAGTGATAAGAAAAACAGCCATGCTTAACTGAAGTCACTTTCTCTAGCTTCAGGTGGGCCCTCAGTATTGCCTACCAACTCTGCTGTATTTCCTGTCATCTTTTTTTTTTTTTAATGTTTGTTTATTTTGCGAGAGAGAGAGAGAGAACAAGTAAGGGAGGGGCAGAAAGAGAGGGAGAGAGAGAATCCCAAGCAGGCCCCACACTGTCGGCACAGAGCCCAATGTGGGGCTTGAGCTCACGAACCGCAAGATCATAACCTGAGCTGGAATCAAGAGTTGGACACTTAACCGATGAGCCACCCAGGCACCCCTCCGGACTTCTTACACATACAACACTTTTCTCCAACCCCCTTGCTTCTTATTTCACTGGGAACATAGAAGAGAACTTTCTCACATTCCAACAAGCAGATCTTTCTGTCTTCTTGCATTATCTCCCAGCTCCCCTCTAAGACTGACCTTTAGCTCTGCGCTCAGGCACTGAGGCCTGCTGGCTTCTGCACAAAGAATGTGTTCCTGTAGTTACATCCCTTTATTTCTGTAGTATCAATTTCCCCATCTATTGTATTATTTCTAGCATTTGGACATGCTGTAACTCTTTTATCTGAAGGGCTAGGAAATAAACATAAAACACCCCACCTTGAACACACATCCCTCCCCAGCTGTTTCCTGTTGCTCACTACTCATTACACCAAAACTGTTTACACAAAGTGCAGAGCGGCAGCACAATCCCATTTCCTCGAGTCTCTTAAAAACCCACTACTCCCAGGCTGCCCCTACCCCACCCCATTCCACCTATCCACATGCATCCCCATGTTGCTAAATATAGTGGTCAATTTTCTTTCCTTTTATTTCTCAGCTCCTCATCTTTGAAATCATTGGTTTTTTCCTGTCTCTTGAAATACCTTTTTTTCTGGCTTTCCAGAATACCCCATTACATAATATCCTACTTCCACTGGCTGTTTCTTCTCCATCTTTTTCATTCGCTCGTTGTCCTCTTCCTGACTGCCAAATGTTTGCATGGTCCAGGACTCAATCCTTAGACCTTTTCTTTTCTCTTCCCCTAGGTGACTGCTGGGTTTGACCAGCAAACCCCAGGGGCAGCGGATGACAGATTACTCCAGATTCTTGAATCAGAGAAAGGAGAGGACAAGGGGGCCAAGCGCTCTAGTGGCAATGGCCCCAAGTAAAGCTCTTCTCCAGTTTTTATTGAGAATCTTATCAGTACATTTCAAGGGGTGCAGGGGAAAGGAATGTGTAGTTGCAAAAGCGGCAACAAAGCATACTCAAAAATTATTGGGGAAACAGTACAATCAGGGTAATGATGTGCAGGCATACGTCACAGGGGCAGTGTATACATCATAAGAAGGGGGTTGTTTACTTTAGATTAAGCATTTACAGAGTGGGAAAATGTGTTGACCACAGGCAAGGTCAGGCTGTCTTTAGCCTTGACATTTCAAAGGAGACCCAGTTTTCCTGGTCTGCTTTGCTGCTTCTCAACCAGCCGTTTGCCAAGCTGCAGACATTCCTTATTTAAATCTTAGACAGCCAGGCTCTATGAGCTCCCACAAGTGACCTTACAAGTCCTGGGGCTTTAAATTTCATTTCTAAGTGCATGACTCCCAAATGTGTATCTCTGGTCTTGGATTCTCCTCTTCTGAGGTCTCAACTCATGTATCTTAGCTGCCTAACCATCACTTGGAAATCCACAAGACTCTGACTTGCCATGTCCAAAGCCACTTTCTCTATTTTCTCCTGAAAACTGCTCTGCTTTCTCTCTGCTTCCATCTATAAATAAAATGACACCAACCTCCAACCCATGCTCACCCAAAACCTGGGAATTGTATGTATTCCTTCATTTCCCTCTCATCCCCTTCCACCAGCACATCACAGTGGTTCTATCTTTAAAAGAACCAAAATCTCTCCGGTTGTTTTCAATTCCAGTGGACTACTTTACCCTAGTCCAGGTTTGCTTTCCTCTCGCATACAGACTATTGCAAATGCCCCCTACCTGGCCTCCCCGTTGTCGTCCTCCTCTCCCTACGCTCTCTTCTCCACACACACAGCAGCAGGAGTGGCCCATTTTAAACAGAAATCAAATTCTAACAATTTCCCACTGAAAAGCCTCCAAGAATATCCTATCTGTCTTAGTCCATTGGGGCTATTATGATGGACTACCATAGACTAGGTGGCTTATAAACAACAGAAATGTATTCCTCACAGCTCTGGAGGCTAGGAAGTCCAAGATCAAAGCATTGGCAGATCTGTTGTTTGGTGAAGTCCAGCCTCCTGGTTCATACATGGCTTCCTTTCCATCCCCACCCCACCCCATGTCTTCATATAGCAGAAAGGGGTAAGTTGCTCTCTAGAGTCTCTTTCATAAGGACACTAATCCCATTCATGAGGGCAGAACTAATTATCTCCTAAAAGCCCCACTTCCAAATACCATCACATCAGGTGTTAGGATCTAACGTATGAATTTTGTGGGGACACACGTATTCAATCCATAGTACCATTACACTTGGAACAGCACCCAAAGCCGATCCTTGATGGTCTGTAAGATCCTACATGACTCCTAGTCACCTTTCCTATTTCTTCTAGTCACACTAGTCTCCTCGCTATTCTCAGATGAGTCAAGTTTATCCTACCATGGAGCCTTTGCACATGCTGTTTACTCCTTCACTGTCTCCACTCTGAGATTTTCCCACGGCTTATTCCCTTACTTCATTTGTAGTTCGTTATCCCTTTACCTACTTTATTTTTCTTAATAGCATTGATGATTTATTATGTATTTATTTGTTTACATTCTAAGTGTCCCCTACAGTACAGCATAAGCTCCAGGAAGGCAAGGACTTTATCTTGTACATTGATATGTCCCCAGGACCTAGAATAGGCTCTGGCATGTATAATATGTTCTTAAGTTTATTTGTGAATGAATAGATTACATTTTCCTTTAAAAAAAAAGTTCTCTGGTATAAAAATCATTAAGTATTTGATGAGCGTCTGCAGTGTGGAGGGTATAATAAGAGGAAGAACAGTAGAGACAGACACAGAAGACCTAGACACAGAGTTCTGTGTCATCACAGAAGCTGGGGAAGAAGAAGGTTGCCAGATGTTGGGTTTTGTTGATAGAGACTGAATGTTAAAGAATGTGAGAAAAGTATTACAAGAGATTAAAGAATTAGTGGATGGAGAGGAAATGGAAGTTAAGAAGGAGTTACAACTGTATTGCACCTGAACAGTGATTAGAGGGCTGGAGCTGGAAGGTTGGTATGGAGGGAGATGTGGGTGTGGTAGGGAGGAGCCTTGCTAATCCAGTAAGGAGTTTGAACTCTGTCCTCAAGCAAGTGACTAAAGGATTATAAGCAGGGGGGTCCCACGGTCAGATTTTAATGGCAGGAGCACATTCGCGGATGGTATGGAGAGAGGACTGCAGGGAGGCCAGGCTGGGGATAGACGAGCAATGCAGTCAAATGGGCCAAAGGTGATGACGGCTAGACTAGACTGAAAAAGAGGAAAAAAGGGTAGATCAGAAAGTGTAAGATGGTATTTATTAGATGGTGAGGAAGATGCAAGGTGAAATGAACAGACAGGAGTTGGATAATATTCTAATTATTGGTTTGATGGTGGGTGGGAAGATGGGGAGAAGTTCTGCGTTGAGGCTACTGAATAGGAACTGTGGCCACATATTGAGAATGAAGGTTGGAAATGGCAGATTGGGAGGTTTGAGGACATCAAAGAGAAATTGAAAGAGGTGCTGTAGTGAAACTGAGAGTGACTGACTAGGAGCAGCTTGAGAAAATGCCAGGGAGGGCTGAGGCACTACCGAGATTGAGTAACTGGCTTTATACTGGGAACTGTGTTTAGAAGATTGCTCTGAAACATGGATGGAACTGGAGAGTATTATGCTAAGCGAAATAAGTCAGGCAGAGAAAGACAGATATCATATGTTTTCACTCATATCTGGATCCTGAGAAACTTAACAGAAGATCATGGGGGAGGGGAAGGGGGAAAATAAGTCACAGAGAGGGAAGGAGGCAAACTGTAAGAGACTCTTAAATACTGAGAACAAACTGAGGGTTGATGGGGGGGGAGGGGAAAGTGGGTGATGGGCATTGAGGAGGACACCTGTTGGGATGAGCACTGGGTGTTGCATGGAAACCAATTTGACAATAAATTATATAAAAAAAAAAATAAATAGAAATAAATAACATAAAAAAAAAAAAAAGAAGATGCCCTGAGCAACCAGTCACCTACCTCCATGCCTACAGATGGGACAGAAGGGTGATATAGAAAAGGCTCCAAGTAATAGACCATAAATTCTAAACTGGACAGGAATAGAGATAGGAGGAGAGGCCTGATAGATGGAGTTCAGAATGTCTAGGGCGTAGAACTTGTCAGCGGTGGGATGGGGTGGCTGGAAGATGGTCAGGGTCAAATGGGAAAAGTGTCTGGGCTGCTGTGTTTTATTCACATCCCTGGGCTGTTTGTTTAAATGAAGAAGGAGTAGTAATTTGTAGTGGAAATACCCTGCCAGTATTCCCAAGTTTCTCCTAAAATGCTTTGTATCTATTGCCAATGATAAAGAATAGAGAAAATAAATGCTGTGTTTTATCAAAGACTGGAAATTCACAAGGTGAGAGGATGAAGCCTGACCAAATCCAAAGCACTAGTTCTTATCTTTGAAATGTTTACTCCTGGGCCCCAGCCTGCATATTTAGGAAGTAGGGCCAAGGGTCTAGGGACTGTGAAACAAAGAAAAAGTGCAGGCAAGAGGTAGCATGGGAAAATCACTGGACATAGTAGTCAGGAGACCACTTTCTGGAGCCACTTCCGTGATTTTAACTATCCCTTTTTATGTTCATAAATCTAAGATCTATTTTTGTGACCCATTTTCTAAAATTGAGTTTATAATTACTTGTATGGTGTTTTGCAGGTTGTGTTTTTTGTTGTTGCTGTATTTTATCCTCCATGAGGTCAAGGGTCATATTTTATTTTTGCATGTTTGTGCTTCCACAATAAAGTAATTATTGACTAGGAGTAAAACCACAAAATTTCCATAAAATTAAGGTAATCGAGAAGCTCCTACTAAAAAATTACCAGTTTTAGGTCACCTAGCCTGTCAAGGTATAACATGTGTACATATTGCTTATTTGTTCCTTTGCACCAAAGCTGAGTATTTCCCCATTATTTATGCCTAGTGTAGTTCTCTGTAAAGTGTGTTTGTTATATAAGCTCATTTACGTTGATGGATGGCTTAGTGGAGACTTAGAACAATGATTCTAAAATGATCATCAAGTTATCCCTACGGATGTTATAACGGACCTAAGGATGGTGTCTCCCATAATTCATACAATGTAATTCTAGCAGCAGAAACGTATGCCATCCCCTGGCTATGGCTTTTCGTGGCACGGGGTGGTGCTTAGAGGAGTTTCAGTCCATTCCTGAAGAGTCAGGAAACATCTCTCTGGTACCTGGCTCCAAGTCTTTCCCCTCCCCTCTCTGTCCTCAGTGTTATCCACTCAACATGTCTTTATTAAAATCGCCATTTCCTCATCCCTTGAACTTAATGATATTATAAACAAACGATACCAAAACATTTGTACCAAATGTCTGATAGACATAATTCTAGTACTTGTGGATCCACACTTGAAACCCCCAAATTTTATTGATTGTATACAGTTTTTTGAGATTTTTTAGTTGGGGAAGTTTTCTTAATATAACTTTGTTATTCTGGGTCTCCATTTCATGACCTCACCTTGTGTTGTAGAAAATAACTCATATTTTAGAAAGTAATTGAAGCTAGCAGTTCGGCGTTGCAAACTCTTGAGGAGCAGTAGGGCATAAGGAAGGAGGAGTGCTGTACCCTAGGGCAGGAGATTTAGAAGTGAGTCCCAGTCCTACAACTGTCTCACTGTGTAACTAAACAAGTCACTTCACTTCTCAGTTTCCTCATTTGCCTGTTTGCCACTGGCATGCCAGTTGATTGCGGGTGGATAATCTATGGCACGTTAGGTCAGTAGGGAAACAACAGAGTGCAATTACTGATGGTCATCTAGCTGGAAGAAGCAGTTCTTAGTAATAGATATAAAAGCAGTTATCATTTCCTACCTGGATTATCTGTAGTGCGTGTTGACAAAAACAGGACTAGAAGATCTTTAAAGTCACGTCCAGTTCTAATATACCATGGTTCTAAACTAGATGTATAAAAATGGTTAAGGATGTATAGCCAAGCACTGGTTTTATAGTAGTGGGAAAAAAAGCAACAAAGAAAATCCCCTGCCTTTATGGAACTTCTATTATAATGGAGGAGATAGACAGTAAATGTGAAATATGGATTATGTCAAGGAATACTAAGTGCTATGGAGAAAAGTAGGTAGGGAAAGGATCTGAAGAGTACTGGGGGACTTAAAATTAAGAGTTGCAATTTTTAATTGGATGAGATAGTAACATTTGAGTAAAGACCTGAAGTAGGGATGGTAGCAGGCCATGCATATCTCTTGGGGATAAGCCTCAGGGCAGATAATACTGCAAGTACCAATGCCCTGGAGCAGGCCTATGTCTATGTGCTCAAAGAATAGCAAAGAAGCCAATGAGACTGAAGCAGCAAAAGCAGGACAGTAGTGAGAAATGAAGCCAGAGAGCACAACCAGATTGTTTAAGGTCTTGAAAACCACTTTAAGGACAGGCTTTTTTTTTTTTTTTTCCTGAGATGATATGCCAGAGAAATTTAAGCAGAAGCATGACATCATCTGACTTTCCTTTTTAAAGGATTACCTTAGAATCAGTGATGAGAATGGAAGACAAGGGCAAAAGCAGGGAAGTCCGTTAAGAAGCTATTGAAATTAATAATCATTTTCCACCAAAAGTAATTTTCTACCAGATAAGCTCCACAGGACAGAGATTTTTGTCTGTTTTGATTACTGCCATAACCTCACCATTTATAATTGTAGTTGGCATATATTAGGCTCTCAAATATTTTTTAATTACATGAAAGACTAATTTTAAAAATTAAATGTTTGGGGGACACCTGGGTGGCTCAGTCTTTTGAGCATCCAACTCTCGATTTCTGCTCAGGTCATGATCCCAGGGTCATGGGATCAAGACCATCAGGCTCTCCACTGAGTGTGGAGCCTGCTTGGGATTCTCTCTCTCTCTCTCTCTCTCTCTCTCTCTCTCTCTCTCTCTGTCTCTCTCCCCCCTGACCCTGCCCTTCTCCACTCAAGCATGCTCCTAGCTCTCAAATAAAAATTTTAAAAATTAAATGTTTGGTGAGTTAAGGTGAAAGAGGATGGTGGTAGCTGCAAAGTAAAGTTGGTAACAAGATGAAAGACCAGGGTGCTATCAGCAAAGTTGGTGACAAATGGTCAGATTATGAATACATTCTGAGGTGTAAAACTCATAGGATTTGCCGATACACTAAATGTGGGGTATGAGAGGAAAATAAATCAAGGAAGATTCCCAGATTGTTGGTCCCTGAGCAATTAGAAGGGTGGAGTTGCTGTTTGATGAGTTGGGCAAAGTGGTGAGAGGATTACAAGTTTGGCATTGGGTGTTTCTAGTTTGAGATGACTTTAAATATTAGAATGGAAAGGTTCTGGTTCCAGGTAAAAGGGAGCGAGCACACTGTACTCTGGGTCCCACTGCATGCAGCTGGAAAAGCCTATCAGGACGAATGAAATAGCCATATGAAAATTCTGGGAGGGAAATAAAATAGGCACAGTGGAAAAGCCCAGAATTTGAAGAACCACCACAGTGGCAGTTAATGTGCCATTTCCCGCCCTCTGGTGTCCCCAGAGGTGGAACTCAGCTCTGCTCTAGTTGATTAGTTATTTCACCTTTTCTCTTTGTAAGTGTTTTGAATATCAGAACAAATTTTCCCCTAGATTCTGTAAAGTACTTCTTCGTGTGTCGTACCTGTTTATATTTTCATGGAATTGTTTCATCTTCCTTATATTTCCTCCTTACACGTTACATTCCTAGTTCTCTAAAAAACGAATACAGTCACACAGAATTGATCTATTCTGCCATTTTTCCCACTTGCTTGACACTAAATACTAAACTTAGATTTTTAAAAACATTACTTATTGACTTACTGACCTTTTTGTTATTTGATTGGTTGCTTAGCATTAAAGGTCTTTGTAACTTAATTTGCCTGTATCTTTTTTTTAAGTCAAGTTTTTTCTAGTTTGACAAATACAATCATTTGCTTTTTAAGTCAGTACATAGAAGTGATCCTTCAATTCAAAAGTTTCTCTTATACCCCCCTGTAGTCATTGCCTCCCTCAACCCTAGTCCCTGGCAACCACTGACACATTTAGTCTCTATAGTTTCGCTTTTTTCCAGAATTTCATATAAATGAAATCATGCAGTATGTAGCTTTTTAAGTCTGGTTTCTTTTACTAACCTTAAGACATTTAAAATTCATTCATGTTGTTGCCTGTATCAGTAGCCTATTGCTTTTAGTGACTGAGTAGTATGGCCATGTTTGGATGTACCATAGTTTATCCCTATACCAGTTGAAGGACACTGGGTTTTTCCAGTTTGGAGCGGTTATGAGTGAAAGTACTAGAACTATTTATGTGTTGCTGTTCATGTGAACATGTTTTTCTCTTGGATAAATACCAAGGGAATGGACACTGATTTGTTTGGTAAGTATATATTTAACTTATTATAGGAAACTGCTACGTGGTTTTCAAACTGCTTTCCAAAATTACTGCTATTCTGTTTTGTATTCCCACTAGTAGTGGATGAGGATTTCAGTTGTTTTGTATCCTTGTCACCACTTAGTTTTGTCATTTTAAAACTCTATTCCAGTGGGTATGTAGTGGTATCTCATTGTGGCTGTAGTTTGCATTTCCCTAATAATTAGTCATGTTGAGCATCTTTTCATATATTTATTATTTATCTCTCTTTGGTGAAGTCTGCAGTTTTTAGAGTTGGGGTGTTTATTATGGCTGAGTTATGAGGATTATTCGAATATTTCAGAAATAAATCCTTTTTCACATATATATTTCATATTTTCTCCCAGTGTGTTGCCTGTGTTTTCATTTTCTTAACAGTGTCCTTCAGAGATAATTTTTAATTTCAAGAAAGTCCAATTTATCAGTTTTTTCTTTTATGATTTTTCCGTAGCCTAAGAATTCTTTGCATACAACAACATCCCAAAATTTTATCCTTCTTATTTTCTAGACATTTTATAGGTTTTGTACTTAGACCTATTATCCATTTTAAGTTAACTTTTGTGTGTAGTATGAAATATAGGTCCAGGGTGCATTGTTTTTTAGCAGATGTGCAATTATTTTGATACCATTTGTGATGGTTGAATTTCCTTGACATCCTTAGCAAAAATCAATTGACCATATATGTGTAAGTCTATTTCCAAACTCTCTGTTCTGTTCCATTGATCTAGGGGTCTTTTACCAATACTATGTTGTCTTCATTCCTTGATTCCTTTATAGTAACTCCAGAAATCATGTAGCATGAGTCTTCCAACTTTGCTTTTCTTTTTAAAATTGTTTTGGCTATTCTTAATTCTTTGCTTTTCCATTCATATTTTTATTTTTATTTTATTAAAAAAAAATTTTTTAACGTTTATTTTTGAAACAGAGAGCATGAGCAGGGGAGGGGCAGAGAGAAAGGGAGACACAGAATCTGAAGCAGGCTCTAGGCTCCGAGCCATCGGCACAGATGACGCGGGGCTTGAACTCGTCAAACGCGAGATCATGACCTGAGCCGAAGTCGGATGCTCAACCTACTGAGCCACCCAGGCGCCCCGCTTTTCCATTCATATTTTTAAATTGACTTGTAATTTCACCAAAAATCTTTCTGGGATTTTGATTAGCATTGCATCAAATCTATCAAATCAATTTTAGGAAAACAGACATCGTAACAGTATTGACACTTCCAGTCAATAGACTTGGTACATCTTTCCATTTATCTAGGTCTTTGTAGATTTCTCTCATTATTTTTAAATTGATAGCTTTCAGCATATAAGTATTTTACTTACTATATTCATCCCTAAATATTTTGTGAGGGGTTTTTTGTTTTTTGTTTTTTTTTTTTTTTTTTTGGTGCTAATTGTAAAGATGCTACTTTTAATTTCAGTTTCTAGTTGTTCATTCCCAGTAAGTAAAAATATAATTGATTTTGGTATATTGACCTTTTCATCTTATATCATTCTAAAGTCACTTATTAGTTTAAGAAGATTTTCTGTACATTGTTTGGGATTTTGTAGAAAATTGTGTCTTCTGCACTTACAGATAATTTTATTTCTTCCTTTCTAACCTTTTTTATATAGCTGAATATGATTTGCTAATATCCTGTTAAAGGTTTTTTTCATACTTATGTTCATGGTGATGTTGGTCCTCTGTTTTCTAATGGAGTCTTTGTTTGGCTTTGGGATCCCAGTAATGCTGACCTTATGGGAATTTCTACTGATTTTATTTTTTCAGGATGGGTTTATGTAAAATTGGTATTCTTCCTTTCTGGATATGTTTAGTTGTAGGTGAAAATTTCCTGTTTCTTTACATGATTTGTATTTTTTAAATTAAATCTTGCACATTTTAAATGTTATGTTGTTGAATTTCTGAATTTTGTGATCTTCCTTTAAAGAAATGTTGAGCTTACTTTTTGATAGTCTGTTAAATGACTTGGATCATCTTGATCTTTTTGATGCTTGTTTTTAGGCTTTTTAAAAAATACAGTTCTAATGTATCCTCTATCCAAGGGCCTGCACTTTAGGATTTCTACTGAATTTCCCATGTGTACATCAATCTCTCTCCAGTCTGTCCAGTCAGAACTTGAACATTTCCTGACCTCAAAACCCTCCTGCAATCTTTATGCTTCCCAGTTCTTTCTCTGATAGTTTTTCTTTGCTGGGCCTGCAATAGGTTTGTCCTAATCATGTACAATTTAGTATTCAGCACAGACCTCCTGTGCAGGCTTCTGGAGTTCTTTATATAGCTTCCTCCTTTAAAGGTAACATGTCCTGCAAATGTCCCACAGCCTCTGATCTCTGTTTTCTCAACCCAGTAAGATCAATCCATTCTGTTTTGGGTTTCCCCTTTTTGCTATATGCTCTCAAAAATGCTTCCAGGAAGAAACCCAGGTATCACAGAGTTTCCACTTTCCCCACCGCCTACACTTATGTCAGAATTACAATGCTGTGCTGCACTGCCTGCTTTCTAATATTTCATGCTTCATATGTTTTATCCAGTTTTATGTGTACTATACGTTATCCCATCATGGTGTGAAAAGGAAGTCATACCTAATTTTAAAAATAAAATTAAATAAAATCAACTCTATTCTAAGAAAATAACTCCTACAGCAAAGGAAACAAAGAGATTGAAAATAAAACAATTTTCACATATGTAATAAGGAAAAACAAACAAAAATGAATTATAGTAATAATCAGACAAAGTGAATTTAAAGCACTAAATAGGATTGAATGAGATAAATGAGAGCACTTTATAGTGAAAAAGTGTACAATTCACAATAAAGACCCTTCTTTAATCATTGTACACCCCCCCAAAAGAAAAAAAAAATGATTTTATTATGTAACAGCTGCAGGAAATAAAAGAAGAAATACATAGAAATGCAATAGTAATAAATGACTAGTACTTCTCCCCATTCACAGTAAAATCAGCCAACTCACTATAAAGGAGGGATGTAGAGAACCTAACTATTCACATTTAATAGGTCAGATAGACCTGAGGGATATATATCAAAGTCTGTGTACTATTAACAGAATTAAATGAATGCATCAACATAATATTTATCTTTACAGTAGCCATAAACAAAAATGTCAGTAAATTTCACAGTAGAATAGGTATAAGTTGCATTCTTTGGCAACAAAACTTGAAATTGATAACAAAAAAAGAAAACAACCCCCAGTGAAAACCTATGACAAAATATGAAAACTCTCTTTATTATTGTACTAAAAGGAACTGTGAACTGAAATTGCATAATTTCTAGAAAAAAATGATAAAGTCTGTTGATCAGAACCTATTGATTTTGATGAAAACAATACTCTTAGAAGTTCTTAGCCTGATACTAAAAATTTTAGTTTAAATTACTAAACAAAAAGGAATTAAGATATGTGAATTAGACATTTGTCTCTAGTAATGAGGAAAATAACATGAAAATATATCTAAAGAACACAAAAGGAAGGAATTAAAAGTAAAAGTGGTGGTGAATTAATAAGAAAACATAAATGACAGAACTAATACATGAAGGAACTGCTTATTTGGGGGGGAGAGAAATAATAAACATCTTAACATAGTTTATATGGTTTGAAATAATGTAGAAAATATAATACATGCACAAATTAAAAATAGATTATCAAAGGTACAAATATGTCAAAAGGTACAGATTCCCAGTTGTATAAAATGAATCAAATCTTGGGAATACAATGTATAGCATGGTGATAATAATAATACTGTATTGCATATTGGAAAGTAGCTAAAGACTAGATCTTTAAAGTTCTTATCACAAGAAAAAATAATTCTGTAACTGGTGACAGATATTAACTGGATTTATTATGGTGATGATTTTGCAATATATGCAAGTATTGCATCATTACACGGTGTACCTGAAACTAATATAATGTTAGATCAGTTATACCTCAATAAAAAACAATTTTTTAATTGTAAAAATAATTTTTAAAAAATATACATTCAAGTATAGCCAGAAATGGTTGGGGGTAAAAGAATCATTAGCCCCATCCACTGTTAAAAATGTGTTATAAAAATATCATAATTATAATAATTTAGAATTGGCACATAATTAGACTTGTTGGTAAAATAGAGAATCTGAAATGAACCCTTAATACATAGGGGAATTTAGCATATGATAAAAAGAGAATTTCAGTTCAGTGGGAAAACAATGGATTATTCAGTAATACAGTTTTGAGAACTAACTAGCTATTTGGTAAACCATGAAACTAGATATTTTTGCACCATAACAAATGCCAGATGGATCAGTGATATAAACAAAACTGGAATAAAATTATTGTTTTTATATTCTTAGGTGGAGAAATAAAAACCCCATAAACCATAAAGAAAAAGCTTGGTAAATTTGACAACACTATAATAAAATTTCTGCCTGAGTAAAGAGCTCTCCCTATATTCTGAAAAACATGGAAAAAGTTAGGGGGTCACTAAAACTTCCTTGATAACCTGGTAGTTTTTGGGCCCAGGACTATATCCTCTTACATACTTTTAGAGTAGTGGCTCTCAAACTTGAACTTGCATCAGAATCACCTAGAGGGCTTGTTCAAACACAAATTGCTGGGCCCTGTGCAGAATTTCTGACTTAGTCGGGATAGGGTGGGTGAGGTTTAAGGATTTGCAGTTTGAACAAATTCCGAGGTAATGCTAATGCTACTGGTCTGGGACCATAACTTTAAAAACCTCTGTGTTACCATGTTCCCAAATTCCCCCCATTTTCTTCTGAGATCACTCAGTACTGGTCTTTGCAATCAAATAGTTCTAAAGCAAACTAAGTGTCAAGGATGATATGCAGTAAGCAAGCAGTTTGCTTCTTCCCATGATATTCTTACAAGCACAAAGACCTATATGGTGATACTTTATGCAGTCTCATGTATAATAAGAAAGGAAGAAATCTAAATGCCCCCAAATAAAATAATGGTTAAATCATGATGCATCCACTCACTGGAATGCTATGTAATCATTAAAAACAATAAGGTATTTCTATAAATGATCTCCATTTTGAAATGATCTCCATTTTAACAATCATATTGTTAAATTAAAAAGTATGTTGTACAGTGTGTTCCTGTATATGTTTTCTTTTAAGTTTTTATTTATTTATTTTGAGAGAATGAGAGAGAACAAGCAAGGGAGACACAGAGAAAGAGGGAGATAGAGGATCCAAAGCAGAGAGCCTGCTGTGGGGCTCAAACTCACGAACCACGAGATCCTGACCTGAGCCAAAGTCATATGCTAAACCGACTGAGCCACCCAGGTGCCCCACCGTGTATGTTTTTAAAAGGTGTGTGCAGCATGAAAATGTCTCTGTGTTAGGAAAGAGCATTGGCTCCCCTTAGGAAGGTGAGTTTGGAGGGAGAGGATCTGGGACAGGAAGGGAAATGTCTTCTCGTTGCATGTACGATTCCAATTTAAAAATGTTTTTCAGCATTTAAAGAAAAATTACTCTAAATTGACTGAACAATGGTTGTACATAATTTTCATTTAATTCACAGGAAATAAAAGAATTTAGGAGGTGAGAAATATAACAAGACAGGAAACGGTAGTCAGAAAACAATGTTTCAGACTCTGAGATTGCAGATTTGTAGCTTCTCAGCACCAGCGCTCAGCCACGGTCCCTGCTAGCTGATGTGGAAAAGAAATGAGTGTTGTTGATGAAAATAAATTTAAAGTATTTTATGTGATGTTTTTGTGCTTCATATTTGAGTTGGTTTACGAGCAGATTAATTTATGATCATATTATATACCATGATGCCCTCAGTAAGCTAGACTTCACTGAGTTTCTGTTCTCTTTGTTAGCCCAATATACAATTCTAGACCTCATAAGTCTTTCTAAAATCGGCTGACCAAAAGTGGCAATTAATTTTTCTTTGTAAGTTCTTAGTTCTTTATAGTTTCCTTAATGAGTTTCCTTGAGAGGAAGCACTCTAAATCTTGTAGAATACCGTAGCTGTAATCACCACTGTATTGTAGCTGGGTTGCTCATGAAAGACCAGATCATGATTCATCAAAATAAGTCGTTCAGAAAGCCCCGTTTCTTCTACTCAGAGAAACGCAGTTATCACACGTATGACAGCAATGGTAGATATTGTGCATTTTGAGTCTTGGAACTTAGTCATTGATGTGGAGAGGTGATTTTTTTAAGTATAAATCTGAATTAGATATCCTTTAGGATTTAAAGAGGAGAACTCAAGAGGAGTATAAAAATTTGGGAGGGACGCTGATTTAGGAGTTAAATAATCATCATGTAAATCTATGGGGTGCTCAGGCTGTGCCATTTGCCTCTATTGAGGCATCTGTAACATGCAGGGGTCTGCCCTGCCCGTTTGAATCCATGATTAGGTACTAGGTGTGAGCCAAGGAGTCACCTATCTGTGAAACAGGCGGGAGCTCTCCCACAAGTGATTCAAATGCATATATTTCACTTGGAGAAAAACTGTTTCCAGTGGTTAAAGCTTATTTTTAGATCATATATTTGGTAGTACTTTTAGAAATCAAAATTTAAGTCATAAATGCAAGATATTTGCCATTATCATCAGAAATTGTGTGTTTGTTTTAAAACATTGAGTTGCAGTCTTTGAAGCATAAGGAAACACATTTTCCTTGCTTAAAATATATTTGTCCTTCTTTTAAAAAAAGTTATGCATATATAATTGACTGTAAAGTTGTTTGGGCACCAAACTTCAACTATTAGCCACTGAGCTAGGGGTAAAATGGAACAGCCAGCCCCTCTTTAACCCTCTTTTGTTAACCTTTTGCTTCGAATACTAGGGAAAGGTAATTTGTGACAATCGACTTGGGCTTCTGAATTTCTCACCAAAACCACATACCCAAAGTAATGACTGTGGTGGTGCTGACTGCCCTTCACCCTCACTGGCTCCTTCAGGATTTCCCTTTACCTTCCCTGTCTCACGCTGCCCCCTTGTGAGTCATCTGGGCCCCGTGCAGATATATTCAGCTCTTCATTTGTCTGCATTAATGGATAAGAAATAGGGGACATATAATTCCAAATGGTGGATAATCCAAAAACAATTAATACATGGCTTTGGAATGTATTTAGTAGTGTTTTAAATTGTCTTACCTTCCTAATTCTATTTTGCTAATGTTGGATTAGTTTGCGTTCCCTGGGCATACCCTGGTTGATTGGGGGGCTCAGTGGGGGCCAAGAAAAATGCCAAGTGACTGTAGGAACCCAGATTGATAGAACTTTTATTGAATTAGAATTTTACTTTGGATAATTTCCATGTTAATGATTGAAAGTTGTCAGCATATCATCCATCTAAGACTAGCACGATAGCAGCCATATAGTTGAAATTCAAGAAAACATTTGTTAAATGCAGATCTTCAGTGTTTTTCATAGCAGGCTTACTTATGGTCAAACCAGAGCTAGCATAAGCCAGGAGAGGAGGTCAGTGAAGGATGTACATTTCCCTCCCTCCATCCATCCCACCTCCAGCTTCGTGAAGATGAGTATTGTCAAGTCATGGACATTTTCTCCATGTGATGATGGCTTGTAGGCTATTCAACCAGCTGAGCCACACAGATTAACTACTCAGTAGTAGAGTCTTAGTCCAGGGACCCCTCAAGAAGGAAGGTATGCTATTCTTTTGAAACGCAAGGAGGAACTTTGAAATAGGCACAAGGAGGTTGTGTATTCCTTTCAGTGGCATGAACAAGGATAAAATGAACAATAATATAGAGCATCACTTCTCAATTTAAGGTCCATGGTTCAGCTAAACTCCTGATGTAGTTTGCACATGAGGGGTGTGGTATGTGTGGGTATGTGTGTATTTTTAGGGGAGAGGGTTTGTAAACTTGATTAATTCTAAAAAGGGTCCACAACTCCTCTCTATTATAATATAGAGAATTGAATTTAAGTTTCACTATTTTATACCTTTCATAAAGTTTTGTGAAGAGAGAGAGTATATACCCACTGCCACTACCTCTCAAATTTGTTTCCATTTGAACTTAAGAACTATCCGAGAACTTAATTTTGTGAATTCCCATAACTACAGCTAGTTCCAGACTGGGCACAGGCATAGGCTGAGAAGCCAAGATTCTGTGTTGAAAGACTGAATATGCAAATGGACAGTGGCCAGACAATATAGGACAATAGAACTCTGACCTGCGTAAGAATCCCAGGAAGCTAAACCATAACCTCTGTGGCAAAATCAGGCCAAAACAGTCAGAACTTGGTCGGTCAATGACTGCCAACTTTCCTGATTTTGCCTGCTTCCAACTCAGGACCAGCCAGAGAATGTCAAATACATATGCTCCCCAAATCAACCACATATGATGCTCCTGTTTTGGTTACTTCACAGCCATACTTAAAACCTTTAGCCAGGCATACCTGAAGCCTTTCCTTTTTCTCACTATAAAGCTTTCTCCCTCCCCTGACTGCTTTTGATTCTTTGCCAAACACAAGTGATGGTAGCTGATTCCCTTGGCTATAGTAAGCTTTGAATAAGTAGCCTCTGCTCGGTTTTATTTGGGTGGTCTTCCTTTATTTCAACTCTGCATTGACATATAAAAGTTTCCAGGAAAACTCCCTTATACTGAAAGCTGTCTTCCACCGGGATGTATGGAGCTGGTGGTAATGCCATTGGGTGAACATCTCCTAGAGTTTAGCTCTTTATCTTCCCAGAGATAACATACATTTATTTATTTATTCATTCACTCATTCATTTTTATTGAAGTATATTGGATATACAATGTTATATTAGTTTCGTATATACAACATACCAATTCCACCATTCTATACATTACTCATGTGCTCCCCACGGTAAGTGTAGTCACCCATCTGGCACCATACAATGTTATTACAATATTATTGAATATTCCCTATGCTACACTTTTAATCTCTGTGGCTTATTTTCTAACTGGAAGTTACCTCTTAAACCCCTCTTATCTATTTTGCCAGTCCCTACACCAGCTTCCCCTCTATCAGCCACCAGTTTATTCTTTATATTTAAGAGTCTTTTTGTCGGTTTTATTTGTTAAATTCCACATACAGTGTTCACCTTTTTCTGTGTGACTTACTTCACTTAGCATAACATCCTCTAGGTCCATTCGTGTTATCACAAAAGGCAAGATCTCATGCTTTTTATGACTGAATAATAGTCCATTATGTGTGTGTATGTGTATACAGATATATGTATGATATATCACATCTTTATCCATTCATCTGTTGGTGGGCACTTTTGCTGCTTCCATATCTTGGCTATTATAGATAATTCTGCAATAAACATAGGGGTACATATATATCTTTCAGAATTAGTGTTTTATTTTCTGTTTTATTTTCATTGGGTTATAATTCCACTCAGTTGTAGAATTACTAGGTCATGTGGTATTTCTGTTTTTTAGTTTTTGAGAAACCTCCATACTGTTTTCCACAGCCAGTGCACCAATTTACGTTCCCACCAACAGTATAAGCAGGCTTCCTTTTCTCCATATCCTAACCAGCCTTTGTTATTTCTTATCTTTTTGATATTAGCCATTCTGACAGGTGTGAGGTGGCAGCTCTTTGTGGTTTTGATTTTTGATTTTCATTTTTCTGATTAGTGATGTTAAGCATCTTCTCACGTCTGTTGGCTGTATGTATGTCTTCTTTGGAAAAATGTCTGTTCAGGTCCTCTGCCGTTTTTAAATTGGATGATTTGGTTTTGTGGTGTTGAGTTTTATGAGTTCTTTATGTATTCTGGATATTAAGCTCTTATGGGATACATCATTTGCGAATATCTGCCGCCATTCAGTAGTTTGCTTTTTTATTTTGTTGATGGTTTCCTTTGCTGTGCAAACACTTTTTACTTTGATGTAGTCCTAATAGTTTATTTTTGCTTTTGTTTCCTTTGCCTGAAGAGACATATCCAGGAATATGTTGCTATGGCTGATGTCCAAGAGATTACTGTTTATGTTTCCTTTTTGGAATTTAGTGGTTTCAGGTCTCATATTTAGGTTCTTAATCCATTTGGGGTTTACTTTTGTCTATAGTATAAGAAAGTGGTTCAGTTTCATTCTTCCGCATGTAGCTCTCCAGTTTTCCCAACACCATTTATTGAAAAGACTATCTTCTCCCCTTTATAAATTCTTTTCATTCTTCCTGTTGTTAATGTCATATATCACATTGATTGGATTATTAAACCACCCTTGCATCCATGGAATAAATCCCATTTGATTGTGGTGAGTGATGCTTGTAATGTATTGCTGAATTTATTTTGCTTATATTTTGTTGAGGATTTTTGTATCCATGTTCATCATATATTGGCCTGAAGTTTTGTTGTTGTTGTTGTTTGTTTGTTTTGTTTTTAGTGTCTTCGTCTGATTTTGGTATCAGGGTAATTCTTGCCTTGTAAAATGAGCTTGGAAGCATTCTTTACCCTTCAGTTTTTTTGGAATAGTTTAAGAAGAATAGATATTAGCTCTCCTTCAAATGTTTGGTAGAATTTAGCTGTGAAGCCATCTGGTCTGGGACTTTTGTTTGTTGGGAGCTTTTTTATTATCAACTCATTCAGGTTTAGAAGATTGTACATTTCTAGAAGTTTATCCGTTTCTTCTAGGGTATCCGGTTTGTTGGCATATAATTTTTCATAATGTTCTTTTACAGTTCTTTATATTTCTGTAGTGTCAGTTATTTCTTCTCCTTCATTTCTGATTTTATTTACTTGTGTCTCTCTTTTTATTGATGAGTCTGGCTAAAGGTTTATCAATTTTATCTTTTCAAAGCACCAGCTTTTGGTTTCATTGATCTTTTCTATTGTTTTTTAGTCTCTATTTCATGTATTTCCACTCTGATCTTTGTTATTTCCTTCCTTCTACCAGCTTTGGTTTTTGTTTTGTTTTGTTTTCTAGTTCTTTTAGGTGTAAGGTTAGGTTGTTTGTTTGAGGTTTTTGTTTTGTTTTTGTTTTTTGTTGTTTTTTTTTAAATTTCTTGAGGTAGGCCTGAGTCACTATAAACTTGCTTCTTAGAACTGCTTTTGCCATCTCCCAAAGATTTTGGACCATTGCGTTTTCATTTTATTTTGTATTTTAAATGCATGTTTTTTTCTAAAGACAGATCTGTCTGAGCAAATTAATTGTACAGAACCTTAGAATGAGAACAGCTCACAGGTGAAGCAGAATAAACACCAAAGAGATGACCATTCAGCCACGCTCCCAGTATTGTACGGCTTCTGCATGGGAAATGAGAGAATGACCTTTTGGGTCCTGATGGCATTTGGATTCTCTGATTTGAGGACCCACACCCAGGATTGGGCCACTTCCCTCCTGGGCTCTGTCTCTTTGCACTTAGCTAATCAGCCATGTCCTATCATGTCCCAACTCTCTTACCTCATTAGAACCAATCACAAGAGGCCCAGGAAAGCCATTAGCTCAGGACTAAGCACAGAGGGCCTCAAATTTAGAGTGCTTACTCTGGCTTCAAATGAGATTATATCTATCTATCATAGTAAATTTATGTTTAAAAAAAATTGACTTGTAAATGTTAGCATTTAAAATGTCACAATTTTTATAGCCTTGTTTTGGCATTTCTTCATCTTATAATACACTGAGAGTTAAAAAAAAAAAAAAAAAATCAAAGCAGCCTAACTTCTCCCAACCTTTGGGAGGCTTCCCTGTCTCCTATGTCTATGTCTCTCCTTTTTATTGGCTAATGTTTTCATAGTGTTTTGTGGGGGGGGCGGGGGGTGGGGTTATGGGGGAATATAGATGTTAACAGAGATAGAATATTAAGAGGTGTTTGGCTCTGGGTGCTTTCGGTCCCAGACAGTAGATGTTTAGTGGTTGTTGATCCAGTGACTGAACACATGAGTAAACTGATTTGAAGACCCACGTCCAGAACCGAGCTAAGGAGATGCAGAGAGAAACCAGAATTGCCTGTCCTAATTCTCTTACTGTGGCACCCAGATCAGCAGCATCAGCTACTTTAGGGAACAAGTTGAAGATCCAATTATCAGGCCCCACCTGAATCTCAGAATCAGAATGAAAAGTTTGAGTATGAGTTTTAGCAATGTGTGTTTTAATAAGCCCTCCAGGCTAGTCTGATACATGCTAAAGTGTGAGACTACTACTCTAATTAGAAGAGTCATTCAATAGTTTAAGACTTTTCTTCTTCTGGGATAACAATTTATATGAATGCATGGTAGATTTCAGGAGCCTGATAGCTGGCACCTTAAAATGGACAGGAAACAGGAATTTGTCACCTAGACCACTGCTCTCAAACTTTAATATACACACTGATCCCCTGGAGATCTTATTAAAATGAAGATTCTGGGGCGCCTGGGTGGCTCAGTCAGGTAAGCATCCGACTTCGGCTCAGGTCATGATCTCACTGTCCGTGAGTTCGAGCCCCACGTCGGGCTCTGTGCTGACAGCTCAGAGCCTGGAGCCTGTTTCAGATTCTGTGTCTCCCTCTTTCTCTCTCCTCCCCCACTCATGCTCTGTCTCTCTCTTCTCAAAAATAAATAAACATTAAAAAAATTAAAATGAAGATTCTGATTTCAATAAGATTATATTAGGGGCCTAGGAGTCTGCGTTTCTGACAAGCTCCCAGGAGATGATCCTGGTCCTACGATCATACTCAGAGTACCAAGGTTTTCGTAGACTATAGGTTCCAGCTCAGAAGCATGTGAGGTATGAGCAAGCAGGGAGCCAGAGCTCAGGAAATGTAGGGGGAAGTCCAGGAAGTCTTAGGAGGTCTTGATCAATTCTTACATAGGTGTTATCACTTACTATTTAATGTGTATATCCACGGATCCCCACAGAGATTAAAAAACAAAACAAAACAAAACAAAACAAAACTTAGGGAAATGTCTACTTAGCAGCTAGGAAACCTGTGAGAGAACAAGGATGTAGGGTCAAGATCAAGAAGACCCCTGGCTAAGAAGAGCTGACTGGGGAGGAGAATTCATATTAATTTAATAAACTTTGTTAATACCCTACTTTGTGTCCAATACTGAATGTCCCCAAGGAGCTTGTGATCTGCTGGAGAAGGGAATGAAGCCAAACCAAACTACCAGTAGCTAACCCTTCAGCTCAAATTTGCTTAGCAGCACCTCACCTCTGGAAAACGTAATTGGGAAGCAGTGACACCAGTAGATAATGGAACTTCCAAACATCCGCCCTGAGTGAAGTACCTGTCCTAGCTTCTGAGCAGCCAGGCAGGGTTAGGGCGACTTGTGGGATCAGGAAGAAGAGAAAGAGGACAGAGCCAGTAAAACCAATCCCAGAGGGTGTTTAGAGCAATAGGTAAGTGAGAAGAGGTCAAAAGGAATCCGGCACCACTGCTACCTTTTTGGAATGAATTCAGTCAGACTTTCTTGATGACATATTACCAGCTAACAGACTTGTGGTCTTACCTGTTTCCTGAATTGCATAGATCCTGATATTTTTCCGCTTGGTGTTATGCCTCATGTCAGTTCTTCCAACAATGTGTGTAAATATATTAGGAGATTTATGCAGAGGAAATTGAAAAGTGTTACTCAGTGAGGTTAAGATCCTAATGGTATTTGAAATGGTCTGTGACAATTAAAAAAAAAAAGTAACACAAGTTTGTTTTTTTTTTTAATGAGTTTCAGATTAGGGAGGATAGGAGCAATTATTTTTAGCAATTGTCTGTATGCTCTTTTAGAAGACTGATTTGGTCATAACTTCCTTTCCTGAGGTAAAATGACAGAACAAAGGGTATTTACAAACTTCCTATAAGTAAAAATAGTCTCTAGTGTGAATAAAGACTAGTATTCACAGAGCCTAAAATTAATTTTCCCGACATGACCACCAAATGTACATTAATACTTCATGTTGTTCTTATAAGGCAGTAGTGGCTTCCAAGTGATTTTCTCAAGCAGATGCCCAGTAGTACTCACTTATAGTGGAGCCCAAGTAAGTGATAGGGTAAAAAAAAAAAAAAAAAAAAGTTCTCAGCAACTTTTACCCCCATAGTCTTCTCAAGGTAGAGCTAAAATTCTAACTCTATACTGGTTGGAATATACAATAGAATTCTCAGAGAGAGCACATCCTATTCATACAACTAAATGTCTATTGAAGTAATACCATCTTTTACTAGCTTTATTTGAATTGCTGGTAAATCACACATCCTAAAATTCCTCAGTCCTTGAAATACCATACTTGTAAACCAAATAGCACGTATACATTAAAAAAAAAAAGAGGGGGGTGTGGGGGTGCCTGGCTGGCTCAGTTGGCAGAGCATGTGTGGCTCTTGGTCTCAAGGCCGTGAGTTTGAGCCCCACATTGGGAATGGAGCCTACTTAAAAAAAAATTTTAAAGGGGTATATGAGTGTGTGTGTGTGTGTGTGTGTGCGTGTTTGAGTGTGAGAGAAAATACTCAAAGATTTTACAACCTCTAAACATAAGATAGTCATCTTCTGTGCTCAGCATTCTCGTGAGCATCTTATACCTCTGAAAAACATAGATACACAGCTCTATTTTCCATTCAGACTATTTTTGCAAAGGGTGTATTACAGTTGTTCTGACAAAATGGCTTCAAACATTTGCCAAAGAGAATAAATTATAGTAGGAATGGGTGGTAATTATTAGGAACTTATTCTGGGAATAAGAAACCTTCCTTAATAAAGGGCTATGTACTGCCCTCTGAAAAGAATAGAAGATTTCCCCAAAGTTAAAAATGTACTTTTAACAGTTTGCATACATATCCTGTGGGGGTTAAATT